>NC_140190.1:20534779-21134779 GCF_965226575.1 Pagrus pagrus
CTCCTGCCAGAAACACTCCCGACAGGAAAAATACATAGAAGGGGTGGCTGGCAAGCTTAATAAAAGATCACATTCACCTGTTTGGCTATATTTCGGGGTTGCTGCAATTAAAAAGTGTTTAACAGCAGATGTAATTGTAACAGATGAGTCAAAACTTCACCTATTATCCTTTCTCAATTTACTGTTGGCCATTCATAACTGGACAGTCTAAATAAACGTTTTTAAAAAGGTAGGCTGTTTGCATCCGTGCCTTGTTCTCAAATCCAGATAGTTATTTCTCACATTGAATAATGAAGTAAAGAGTGTTTTATAGGGCTACTCTCAGATCTATTGTTCTGGCTCAAACTTGTTAGAGCATGCTTAGATCTTCTGACTTTAACTTGAGCTTATTGTTATACACAATGCTCTAAGAGCTGCAACATATGAAGCAACCATTTCAGATTGGTTTTCTTCAAGAGTCTCTTTCAGATCCCAATTCTAATAGCCCCTCAGTCTCACAGTACTCCAGAAGGACCCACCACTAAGCTTTACTCTAAGCCTCATTAAATAACAGCAGTCATAAATAAATTGGCTTAAAAAACAACGACCATCACAACCAACTGTAAACAGAGAAGCAGCTCCTGTTACTCTCACAATTGTCTAACAACACTTCTTCACCAGGATAACTAAAGCAGACCCTTCCTGTCCTGCCCTGTATAAATGGTACAAGCCATTGCTGGGATTCCTGGAGTGAGGCCATGGCTCAGGGCCCACCCATTTCCTCCAGACGGGGGCCAGGGCTGAAGCAATGGCTGTCTAAATATGGTGTAGTGGGGAGACTGGTCTTCCGAGCCCAAGGAATTAGCACCTTTAAACAGCCAGTTAATAAAATACCAAGCTGGTACCAGTGCGTATCGAGACTGAGTGATAAATCCACTATAAACTGAAATTGAGATAATAACCCACTTTCTGTGTTTATACCTACTAAAGCACTTTCTGGTTCTCCAGAGGATAATTAGACTTGGAGTTACGCAAAAAGAAAACTGCTGACCTCTTAAAGAAAGTCTACGTTGGCAGCGGAAGTGAGTTTAAGGCTATACTCCACCCAAAATCTATCTTTAAAGACTTCCAGTGAGAGCCAGACTTCCTGGCAAAAAGGAGACTGTGTACTGTTTAAACAAACCTCTTTGAGTGACTGTTAAAAATCAAAACTTCAAGTCTACAACCTACATTGAGAATCTCAAACAGCTTCTTCTTCTTCGAGGGTTCCTCTACCCAGAGCAGGATCTGCCGCACATTAGCACAGGGCTGGTTCTTCTCTCCAATAGTAATACGGACGGGGTCACGGACCAATCGGCCAGCCAGCTCCTCCGTCCCTTTGGGGATAGTGGCCGACGCCAGCAGAGTTTGGCGTTCTTCAGGGACTTGATCCAAAACCTCCAGCACCTGCTGCTGGAAGCCCATCTTCAGCATAGTGTCGACCTACAGGATACAACACAAAAACATATTGACCTTTACACTCTAAACAGCACATAATTGCATTATTGTTCCCACTTACAGAGCAAAACTAAAGGATTTTTTCATAACTATAATTATGCTGTTTGCAATAATCCTCAACTATACAGCATGTATTGGGATATGACATAATTTGAGTCAAAATAAGCAATCATTAAAGCCTCATTGTTTTCAAATCCTAATATCAAATTACATGATAATGAAATTATTTCAGAATTTATGCTGTATCACAACAAATGAAGGTTGAATTGAATCAATCAAATGAATTAACTTAGCCACAAAATTTTAAGTTTTATCAATATTGGAAAACCTTTAAGTGCTGAACTTCCATCATATCTGAATGTGTCTGTCGTACCTCGTCAACCACCACAACCTTCACTTTGTCCAGCTGCACTGCCTTCTGCTTCAGGATCTCAATGAGTCGCCCTGGGGTGGCTATGATAATCTAAGGGAGATTAATAGGAGAAGAACATGATGTTGTGGAAAGTTTAAGGCTCAAAAGAACTGTTTTGACTGTGAGAGGAGGAAATGACTGTAAAAACAGAGATTGTACTTTGATGTTGCTTTTCAGGCGGTGGAGTTGCGGGGGAAGCGGCATGCCGCCCACCAGCAGTGCTGTTCTCATGTTGGGGAGTCCCATCACCAGCTCCTTGGCCTGTCTCTCTATCTGAATGGCCAGCTCCCTGGTGGGGGTCAGGATGAGAGCCACAGGGCTACTCACACTGCATGCTGGTTTCTAAAAGTAGAAAACACATAGCATCTCATTACATATGCGTGTAGGTCAAAAAGCCATAAGATAAAGCAAGTAATGTCTTAACTTTGCAATCAGTAAGTAAGTGCATTACTGTACCTCCAGTGCCCTCACTACCACTGGCAGCAGGAAGGCTACAGTCTTCCCTGAGCCTGTGTCAGCGCTGGCAATCACATCCCTTCCGGTGAGACCAACAGGCACCATCTGCATCTGGACCGGCGTGGGCGCCTCATAGCCGGCCTTTTTCAGGTTGCCACTCAGCGTGGAAGGGAAGCCACAGTGTTCAAACTCAACGATGGGTCTCTTGACATCGCTCCCCTGTGTTTCAATGCCCAGCTCCTGTTTAATCCGCTGTACCTGCTCATCTGTTAGGCCTGCTATGAACCGATCTTCCCTGTATGAATAGCCAGCCTCACTTTCACCCACTCCACCAGAGTTCACTGCTGTCTGTTGAGGCTGAGTCCTTTCATCTCCCTCTTTGTCCTTACGGTTAAACACATCCGGCCCAATCCCCATCCCCATTTTGGTCAAATGTTTGGCTTTGCACTCAAGACTGCAAACATCATTGTCAGTGCTGTCACAAATGTACTCCCCATAGCGACCACACATCACACAGGCAGGCTCTCCTGGCTCTGGCCATCTCTGGCTCTTTCTGAATGATTTGACAGGTTCTTCTTCTTCTTCTTCTTCTTCCTCTGTATCGCTTGAAGTAGACGTATGTCCAACTTCAGTCATTGAGGTCTCTGCCAAGTCTGCAGAGTCTCCTTCTGCTTTTATTGTCCCATCCTGTGTTTGGATGTCTTCAGCTGCTTGCATTGTTTCATCCTGTGTTTGGGTGTCTCCACATGCTTCGTCCTTCTGAGCAGGTGTCACTGAACCTCCATCTTTTCTCTCCCCCTGATCTATCTTGCTTTTCTTATTCAAAACTTTGCTTGAGCCTTGGACAGGTCTCTTCACTTTCAAGGCTCTTGGCATAAACATTTTTTATTGAAAATTAACCTGTTAACATCAGAAAACAGTTGTAAGCATTAAATTAATGTCAAGGATTTAGGGGTCGTTGTTTTCATGTTTGCACCGCATAACATTATTACACAAATGAGTACTGACAAAATCTACCATATATAACTGGTATTGGCTAAGAGTAAAATCCCAGAGGTCAAAATTAACCACGCATTCCTTCTGTAAACTGACATTTTCGTGCAGCAACGAATTTACAGTTTAAAAAAGACAGATATAACATTAACTCCCGACTGCTACTGTGAACAAGTCGACAGCTTTAACATGTTCGTGTATTTTGAAAGAACTCTTATCAAACCGCAGTTCGGCTACAACTGACTCATAAATGCCGGTAAATAAGCCTATCTTACCTCAATGTTTCATATAAATCGACAGCGTTACTCCACGCATCATCTTCCAACGCTTCAAAACAATCACCGACGCAGACTAATGACGTATGTTGCCTTTGCAAAGTCGGGAAATGTAGTTTTTAGCACCGACTCTGTACAACAGCGCTATATTTGCTGTTCCCAGTGGTCATTAGTCTTCTTTATTAAGGACCGTATTGACCTGCTTTTGAATAAATCTGCTTTTGAACAAGTTCCTGGACATTTTAGCTTCATATACGTATTTAATCCGAGGTCATGTTTTCCATTGTGGCTGTAGGGTGTGGCTGTAGAATTGAACTGGGCTAAAAAGGTAATGTCTAAATTGCAAAAATAAGTATGAGGTCTGTCAAGTTAAGAACACGTGGATGTACCGTTATGTAATTAAAACCTTTCAGTGTTTAGTTTGCTCACTAATTGCAAGCAGGCTGCCGTCTTTCCGTGCATTCAAATGCTCATCGAAAAATCAAACATTCGAGCTAAGCGGTGCATTCATACGGTGTAAAGATATTGAAAGATGGTGTTTAAACTAACATGCTACTGTGGGGTAAATATGTCGCGGAGATGTGCTGCTGTCTAAAACAAAACACAACTTTAAACGTGTAGTAAGAAAATACAATACAGGGCCAAAGCAACATACCCGTCGAACAAAAGTGTTAACATTCCCGACAGCATTTGAAAGTACCTTAGCGCATGCGCACTGCGCAACAAAGGTGCGGGGCTTGGAGAGCCACAGTGCGGCAGGAAAACCGCACCACGGCACCAAGAGACTGGATAGAGTAGGGAATGGTAAATCCATAGGTTATCCATTCATGAATACATGGACGTGAAAGGAAGAAGCCGACTGCTTCCAGAGAGGCCAAAGAATGGAAATATTGCTCTTTTCATTCCAGCCGAAGAGCAGTTTTACCTTTGAAATCCGAGGAAACCGTCCCAGCCTGGTCCGACGGAGCCCATTTCAACTGTAGACAGCAGAATGGGTGAAAAACACCAGGACTAGCGACTCATTGTGTCAAGGAGACCAAAATAAAACGAAAACCCGAGGCCAGCCGAGCATTTTATGACTGAAAGAAGCTGTGAATAGTCTCCGAAAAGACGCCGCATCCCATAAATTTACTGCCGTTTATTGTTTTCCCCGAAATTCCAGTAGTGGGATGCTTTCGCGTTGTGTCGCTGCTTCATAGGGTTCAAGAAAACAGCTTGGGGGAGAAATATGGGTGAAGTTCAGGACGTCAGGGATGTTAAGAAGACCTTCGTTGCTCCAGCAGTAAAGTCTTTTGAGCACTATGACTTCTCCCGAGCCAAAATCTGTTGCAGCCTCGGATGGCTGCTGGCCAAAGCTTATGGGACAGGTAGGTGCATTACTGGAACTCGATATAGTTACCTGCACCGTGCATGAATATTGTAGTGCGTGTTGGCATTTATAAAAATGAATGACCACAGAATCTGAGGCTATTAATGTATAACGCATGTGCATGTGGTACATTTTAAAAGGCTTTGACACCAAAACAATCCTCATAACAAATACAAATCTGCCTATTCTTAAGAGAAACAAAAAGACTAAATATTCACTATGGCTCATTATTGATTACAGTTACTAGTATCACAGGGATTTTTCTCCAGAGTATGTGGTTCACAGACACCATTGTGTCCTGATTGCGGCCCATCTTAAATGAATTGCCTATTGGAAAGATAATAAATTTCATCCCAAGAGGGCAGATAAAACCAATTTCCTGTGTTGGCTCCCAGTGATCAGTAAATATACTGTCCAGCTAAATGGAAAGACAGGATTCTGTGTAAAAACAAGGTATGAAGATGTCCCAATTGATGTCACCTTCAGGGTACAGCATCCAAATTTAGAAAGAGCAGCAGCAGGGTATGTAGCACATATAAATGGGTGTACTTGTTAAGAGTAAGGTGGGGTAAATGCTAAGGTTTGTAGGTTTTTAATTATACGTGTCTCGTCTCAGTTGATGACACTTCCTCGGTTTTTTTGTATGACATGACTTTCTCGATGTTAAGCCTGTTTTGCAAGGAAAAAATAGTCAGGTGAGTTTGAACTGCCAATTCATCATTTTCAGTTGTGTGGAAAATGATGAACTAACTCTGTGAACACAATCATATATTAAATGGATTTCCAAACTTAATCAAGACCCGCTTGCATCTTATAAAGAGACGGGATGTTAGTGAAGGGAATGTATGGATGTGATCTGGATCTGTACCTCTGAATCACCACCCACATTTTCAAGCAGTGCGGTGAAAACAAAATGGCAATTCCCTCTGATTACCCAGCCTGTATGGATAATACATAGACACATGGGAGGGTTGTAACACGATGGCTCAGAGGCTCACCTTGCACAAGATCATCCTACTCTTCGAAGTTAATTGATTTAAAATGACCAATTTGTTCTGTTGTTGTTTACCTGAGATTAAATATCCTGTAATTATCACCAGATGTAGTTGTTTTTTTCAGCACTGCTGCTGAGAAACCACTCAAAGCTCATTTGTTACATTCTGAATGAATGAAAATTATGCTTTTATTGCTCAGAATTGATGGAATTAGCTTCACCTGCTGGAATTGGAGGTGTTTTGTGTAATGAATAACTTTCATCACCCTCTGTTGTCCATCAAAAGGAATTACAACAACATGGATTTACAGTAACAGTAACTCATGTTCTTCCACCAAAATGTCTGCCACAGCCACCCTGATATCATCATGACTTTCTGTGATGGTGGTAGGTTACTGACACATTTTCAAATCACATTCTCACATTACACGCAGCAGGGACTCTAAAGACATGTCTGGTAAAGTGGTAATACATCACTCTCCAACATAATTGAGAATGAGCCTTCAGAGTGGAAATGTGGCAAATTGCAAGGCTTATTGCATTCTTGTGGCATTGAAAATTCACAAAAGATGAGTACAGACTTGGAGTATTTTGAATTTCCAGCAAGTGTCCAATTCTTTTAAAGAATAGTCTCTTAGAACTCTTCACAAAATCCCCACTGCTCATGACATTTATGTTATGCTATGTCAAAGACCGAGGGCTGATACGGTGGTTTCAGAGAAGCAGAACAAGATCTCTCTTCTTATAAACGATTAATGTGCATAACTAGTATGATTGGTATCATGCTCCTACCATGCATAGCCCTGGACCTATAATTTAAGCTTTAATGCATGGCACCTGGTCAAAAGACATGCTTCCTACATTTCCCAACGGTGATTGAAAAGTGTTTCACAATCATTAATTCAAGATAGATTAATCAAACTGAAGCTTTTGGCTCAAACTGTGACTGAGTTTCCCGACAGTCAGTGGATTGTGTCCGGTTTTTGATTTTATTTCCCATGTGACATGTATCAGATCCCGATGCATGTGAACTGCCATACAGTAACCAAATGTTGGTCATTTACCTGAATCAAAGTTATAATTTTGGCTTAATATAACAAAAAATACTTTTTATTTTTAGTGGAGAATATTTGGTCCACTAAAAATAATGTAAATAAAGATGGATTAGGCCTTGCTGCATTCACTTTCACTGAAATGAAAACACTATTGGTCTAAAGCTGAGTTTTAAGACAATCTTACCTCAGGAGTTTCTAGCTGAGGCAGATCACTGTGTGAGACAGAAATACAGTCCAGTCAGTGTACAAGAGCAATTTTAAACCAAGTTTCAATTTAGTGTGGATCTGTGCCTTTTTGTCTTTTATTATCAGAATTTGTTTGTTTGCCCAGTTACCTGAAAAACACAATCACTTCATCCGAAAACATGTGCCCCACAGGCAGAAGAAAAATATTTGAGATGCTTGGCTCCTGTGGGTGAACAATGTGTATGGGAAAAACATCATTACATTCACAAACTGACTTTTGATCAGGGAAGTCATGTTTCCAGTCTACTGTTTATGATTGTAGACTATATGACCTGTATTTTTGACGCGACCTTTGAAAGGAAGAAATAAAGAAAGAAGCTAACTTAACATACATAACTCAGTAACACAGTTTATCTTTTGTCTTTATAAATAAAGTAGGGATGAGGGATGTATAAATAATCCACCCACTATTGGGAAATTTATATAATTAGCTGTTTATTGGTATTGGTGAAATTCTAGCCGATAAAGATGCTTTGATTGACTTAATAAGTGCAGCATTAACTAACCCAGATATAAAGGGGGCTGTTTGTACCTTGAAAGTTTGTTTGGAGTTCACCAATAAACAAGGAGAAGAAGAAGAAGAAAAAGAAGAAGCCTGTTGTGCTCACGGCATCAGAGCCCTGCAGTGTAGCCTAGAGAGCCAAACATGTTGTTGCCGGTGTCGATGTTTTTGACTGTTTCAGAGGATGACAACACAATTGAACTTTGCAATAGATGATCGACACAAGTTCAAAGAGAAAGGGAAAAGTCAACGAGTTCTGACAACAAATCTTATAAGAGCTATGGGATATCCATCATACATCTTTGCTCCCTACATCTTAGTGATTATGGGTTACCTAATCGGTATTGGCCATGAGAAGCAGGTAATTATAGGTTTAAAAAAATATTCACCGTGGCATCCGTACAGTAAAGTAAAAATTCCCTGATTCCAGCCTCTGGAATGTGAAAATTTTCTGGTTTCTTATTTCTCTATGACAGTGAACTGAATATCTTTGGGTTGTGAACAAAATAAAACATTTGAGGTCATGTTGGGCTTTAAGGAAACATTGATCAACATTTGTCACAATTTTCCGACATTTTCTATTCCAAAAAATTGACGGTTAATCAAGAAAATAATCAAAAGATAAATGGACAATGAAAATAAATGTAGTTGCAGCTCTAGTGCAAGACCTAAAATCAACCCAAGCATCCATTTTATCCCTTTTATTGTAATTACTGCAATATTATTAGCTTACTATCCATATGGGCTTCAACACAACAGCTCTAAAATAACCAATACAGCTCCGTTTGCCTGAACAGTGCCGTCATAATGGTATTCTGGTGCTGTAGCCACAGCGCAGAGCACATTATTCCCTGCTCTGTGTTGTAATAGCCCGGCAAACATGAGATTCCTCGCAGATCCTCTGTGTATTTTCAATCAGGACTGCTAGAAGTGGGCTGATTCCAAAAATACAGCCCTCCAGAGAGAGAAGGAGAGAGAGCGGGCTCATCTCCAGATCCCTGCCTACGCTGCTCTGAATACTTCACATGCATCTGCCTCATTACACCAATGCAGAACGGCATTAAGAATGCACCGTAGTAGAGGCAAGATGCTGCCTATGCAGCGGATCGTCTGCTGTTAGAAAATTCAATCAAATGTCGGACAGTCAGACATTGTCAGACAGTACAAGCTAATACCAGTGTTTAATGTACTATACAACTATGGTTCATAAGCAGAGCTGAGAGAAGATTGATCATGACCAGAAGCTGTTTGAATACGGGGGAAATGTTGGGGAAATAGTCTCCACATTGCCTTAAAAAATACTGAACAGATGCCCCCATTTAAACAGCTGTGGCTCTGCTCTCTTATCAACAGTTAAATACTTGAATATTGAAGCACAGTTTCATAGACTTCCCTCCATAAAAAAAGCTTAAATACTACAAATGAAATAGTGGAGGATAAATAACAAATCAAGTAGATTAATATACAGTGTTTTATCAAATCTGAATCTAATCAAATGATTGCACCTAGAATTTTCTGTCTGCACTGATGCCCACGGATGATGTAAACACTGTTCTACAGTTTCTCTAAACAATATGAAATGTAATCTCTAGGTTACCTGAGCAAGATACTGACTTAGTGCCTTCATGGGTGTTGCTCTGTATCTCAGCCTGACCTCTGACCTTCCTGTGGAGGATGAAGGGGGAGGGCTCGAGAAAAGATTAATTCTTTGTTGGCATCAATAATATGAACATAGTACTTATAGGAAAAGCACTTAACCTAGAGGGCTGCTACTGCTTCTGTCTGCATTTCTGCTAGATGATAACAGAGTCCATCTGTAGATGACCTTGTTGATAATGGTCAGTCTAAACAGGTGATTCATTGACTGCTGTTGGAGGCTAGGCAGCGGTGTCGGGGAGTATAAAGCTGTCGCCACATGCCACATGTTTCTCCGCATACACTTAGGCGGTTATCAAAATTTACATCTATTCTCCTGCTGATGAGCTCTGCATCTGGAGTGTGTGCAGATGTGTTTGAATGATTTCACACAGCAGCAGCAGCATCTCATTTGAAACCAATTAATCATGGTTTTGTTGTTTAATCAGTTGTGGAAAAATAGGGACTTGCTTGGGCTCTGCTCTTGGTGATATTTTCTGTACAATAGCCATACTTTCTCTGTTCAAGAAAAGGTTTTTTTCCCAGCTCAGCAAACCCTGGCAAGGAATGTAAGAAACAAAAGCAATAAGGAAATACAATGTTTTGTAGTTGCAGTGGACTTGCTTAAGGTGACACACACACACACACACACACACACACTTTGATGAGGCACGCAGTGAGAGGGGTGTTCCCAAGGAGGCTGCAGAGATACAGACGAGATGAATCGATCGGGTTCCACTCCTCCTGCAGTTGCTATAGCAACGCCGAGGCCTATCCACACATATATCCATGTCAAGATATTGTCAAAGCGTGGCTATAAAAGAAGAAGAAGCAGACGTGTCAAAGAAAAGTAATGGCACAGAATCTGTGTGGAAAACTCTCCAGTAAGATTTCGAATAGGTTTCCCTGATTTTTCACTTTTTTATTCCATAGTTTTGCTGCTCCTTGTGAGAAATGGGATAAAATCATGACAAAGTTGTTCTGTTTCCATATTTAGAACATAAATTTAAGAAGTTTATTCTGTTTTCCCTGATTTTATCTTCTAATTGCATCTAAGCTGTTATTTTTGCTATTTACAGTTTTTCTACCTCTTTGTAATCCTCATACTCTTCTTAGTGATTTGCTGATGTAGAAATTTGGGAAACAAGGTATGATGGTGGTCTTGGTTGTCGTGTCAAAAGTGCAATCTCTTTACCTGTCTTAACCAAAATCCCACTTTCTCCCCTTCATTATACAGACAGCATCCCAGCAGAGTTAAAGGACCCTTTCTACACAGACCAGTATGAGCAGGAGCACCTGAAGCCTCCTGTTACCAGCCTCCTGCTGTCTGCAGACCTCTACTGCAGGGCCGGCAGCCTCATCCTGAAGAGCGATGCTGCCAAGCCCCTGCTGGGCCACGATGCCGTCATTCAGGCGCTGGCTCAGCGTGGACTCTACATTACAGACCAGGAGAGACTGGTCACTGAGAGGGACCTTCGAAAGAGGCCGCTGCAAATGGTAAGAGATATTTTGGAATTTCATTGGCGATGAGGAGATTGGGGTCCGGATATACGATAATAATTATACACATAAATTCTCAACTTCCGTCCTCATGGGCATCAAGTTATTATAGTTATGTCATAGTGGTCATCACAGCAAGGAACTCTTCCAGTTCTCAATTTGAGTTTCAAACAGGGATGTTGAACTTCCATTTTCCTCGTTCCCTGAGGCATATTTCATGCACATAATTTCTTTCCTCGTTCCATCATACCATTCAGCGTCTCTTAACCAAGAAAGAGAAGACATTCTGGAGTATCAGGAAGTTGTTTGCTTACAAGTCGATTAATCCTGCGTGTTGCTGCATTCTTACAGGGTGAAATGCTCTGGTTGTAGGGCAGGTCACCTAACTGATCGGCTAAGTTTTGCACAGGTAAATTAATTATAAGATTATAATTGTTGCTGCTCTGATGTTGCCATTAGTAATGGGATTATATTTTGAAAAGTTGAAAAGTGGCCAACCACAGGGACAGCAGAAATGAGGTTCAGATCCATTTTGCATTTGTCAGACAGCATTCTGTGAAAAAAATCACTTCAGTAGCAGTTGGAATTGCACATTATTTTAATAGCCAATAACTGCGGATAATAACATAAATTGTTATAAAGCACATTTAATTGAAAAAGACAAAACCAATATGCAAATGCAGCATCAAACCAGCACAGCAACAGACAGCCAGTGAGAAGGTAGGGTAGAAGGGCTGTTACTTTTTCACTTCTTAGATTTTTCTGAGGATTTGAAGAAACAAGAATCAACAGTACAAACTGACTTAGACCTCCAGGCAGATTGGGGTCGGGGATATATGAGAATAATTATACACAAACTCTCAACTTCCGTCCTCATGGGCATCAAGTTATTATTATTATGTCATAGTGGTCATCACAGTGAGGAACTCTTCCAGTTCTCTATCTTGAGTTTCCAAGCAGTAGCATTTGACGCCAGGCCGTACCTAACAGGGATGTTGAACTTCAATTTTTCATGTTCCCTGAGGCATATTTCATGCACATAATCTCTTTCCTCATTCCATCATTCCATTCAGCGTCTCTTAACCAAGAAAGAGAAGACATTCTGGAGTATCAGGAAGTTGATTGTTTACAAGTTGATTAATCCTGCGTGTTGCTGCATGCTTACAGGGTGAAATGCTCTGGTTGTAGGGCAAACAGGTCACCTAACTGGTCGGCTAAATTTTGCACAGGTAAATTAATTATAAGATTATAATTGTTGCTGCTCTGATGTTGCCATTAAATGGGATTATATTTTGAAAAGTTGAAAAGGTGCCAACCACAGGGACAGCTGAAATGAGGTTCGGATCCATTTTGCATTTGTCAGACAGCATTTTGTGAAAAAAATCACTTCAGTAGCATTTGAAATTGCACATTATTTTAATGGCCAATAACTGCGGATGATAACATCATTTTTTATAAACCACATTTAATTGAAAAAGACAAAACCAATATGCAAATGCAGCATCAAACCAGCACAGCAACAACAGCCAGCCAGTGAGAAGGTAGGGTAGAAGGGCTTTTTCACTTCTTAGATTTTTCTAGGGATTTGAAAAAACAAAATTCAACAGTACAAACTGACTTAGACCTCCAGGCACCTGTGTGTATCTGCCATCTCTCACTGTCTTTATAGCTTATCTGTCGATCTCTACATGTTGGATCTCACTACAGAGATGACTTTGCTGGCATCCTGTTGAGTGAGAATGAGGGATCCTCATTATTTGGGGGCGAAGTCTCAATAGGAGGGTTTGTTGCTTCAGTGAATTGCAATTGAGACACAATTAGCACACAGTTTGCCTGCAGTCTGTTTGAAGAGTCTCACTGGCTTTAATTTCCCTTCTATGCAAATTCAATAGTTATTTAAGTTTTGTTGGGGTTTACATTTCAAGCACTTTGTTTTGTGAAGACAACCCATATTTTAGAAGAAGCATATACATTTTATTTAAAGCTAAACTACTGGAATTTGATGTTGTGCTGTCGGAGTGTTTTGTAGTTTATTTTCTAGTCCAGAGCATATAAGAGTTTTACACTTTATTTTAGTCTGGCACAGTTCATAACTCAATGGTTTGCCAGAAAGAGACTGTGTGTGCATGTGTGTGTGTGTGTGTGTGTGTGTGTGTGTGTGTGTGTGCGTGACTGAGCAGGTTGTTGTGAATGTGAAAATGAGCTGCTAGAGGAGTGTGAAACTACCTTCTGCCATTTCACTCTCCTTCCTCCCTCTGCCCTCTATTGTTCCATCTTTCATCTTTATAACCTGCATGCCTCCTTTCACTCCTCCCACCGCCCTGACATCATCTTCTCTTTGTCTTCCTTTTCACTCATATTACCCTTCAACCCTTAACATTTCCCAAACCTCTTCCTACTTCCATCCCTTTTCACACGCATTTCATTACTGTATCTCCGCATCTTCCCCTTCATTATCCATTCCTCGTCTTCTAGCATTCATCCTTTTTCTTTTTACCTCTGTTGTCAATGATTCTCCATTACATTTGCCCTTTCTCAGTCACCTTTCTTCCATTGTGCGTTCCTCCTCAATTACCCTACCATCTTTTCGTTCTTTGTTTTTTTTCTTTATTCTACCTACTACACTACTTGAGTCACTACTGCTGTCTGCACCATTGAAGAAATGTCATACACATTACCTTACATGTCACTGCCGAATCCTTGTTTCTAATGAATCATATAGTTTAAGATCTACAGCATGAATAAATGCTGAAGGTTTAAGTATAGTAGCTGAACTTTTGGAAAACAAAGCAGATGCAGCACTGCTTAACATTGTTTTCTATGAGGACTTTATCACACACTTAAGGCATTTCATGCGGATTACCTGCCACACATTGGAATGAAAGCTCACAAGGCTGCCAAACTGGTGACCGCAGTGCTGCGTCTGTTTTTGATGAGGGACAATGGCGTTTCAACATTCGCAAATGTTGAAAGAGAAATCCTGCATTCTGTCTAACCTGCAAAGATACATTTATTTGCGACATTTCAGTACTGGTAGTTAAACAGTGTGCGTGATTTTGCTTTCAACTTCTGATCTACTTGTCCCTCTCCTATGCAACTGTCTTATTAAATAGATTTGTAAGCGTGACACCACTGGATATTTTAAGGAGGCCGCAGGACAATTTCCAACCATGTTCATGGCAACAAAAAAGTGATATTTATCAGGAGACCATGGGACATTTCCAGCCATGTATGTAGCAACCAAATCAGGTATTTTAAACCAAAACGTGATGTTTTCCTAACCCTCACCAAGTGGTTTTTGTGCCTAAACCTAACCAGAGCATAAGCACAGCTTGGTGACCAAAGAGAAATAGAAAATTCAACCGAAAGAAATGTAAAGTTGCAACATTAAGATATGTAAAGTTTTAACTCACCTGTGGTTTTGCAGGAACATACTTAACCAACATTTATTCTGGCGATTAAGGTTGTTGTTTGCATCTGACAGTGGGCCACCAAGAGTAGGCTTAATATCATGTTAATTCTACTACAAGAGAGACTTTTGTCTTTCAGTTAGATTGAAAGAAATGAGTGCATATATTGGTGTCGGCAATCAGCCAAAATGAGTTGGAAAATATCAGATATTGGCAAAAATCCACCATCATGCATCCCTAATGTGGAGGGAGTGTGCAAGAAGAGCAATAATTTGTTCTGGGAGAGTAAGAGAGGGTTGTTTAATGGATTCATAATCCGCCCTTAAAGGAAAACATTATTGGAGACTGAGCTCCTACCTGCAGTTCTTACTATAAGCTGCTCTGCAGCAATGTCATTAAATGCTGCTTCACGGCATTTTTAGCTGAGCTTTATTGTAAACTCAGCAGTTTGCATCAGGTAATTTTCAGAATAAGCAACTTTAGGGGATGTTCAAGTAAGCTTTAGTAGGTCAGTCAGCAGCTGAGTTAGATGCTGCTGATGTTTTCTCTGACACACGTCATAACAGAGCGAGCACATGTACTCACATTTTCACTAGGTTGCCAAACTGACGTTCTCTCTTTCTGTCACTATTCTGCCCACTCATCCTTCTGTCTTCAGCCATGTGACGGATTCCCACATGTGAAGACGCAGGGATCCAAATTGCAGCTGCCACCCACTCATTCGCCTACACACATTCTGTATCGCTGACACTCTCCTCCACCTGTAATGCACACAGAGTGTGAGGGAGAGATGTGGAGGTGGGCTGAGGATCTGAAAATATTATTCTAGCATTACAGCCCACGTGAAGCACCGCTGCTGGTATGATAACAGCCAAAACTCATTATCAGAAGGCTTTAATTGCCAAGTTTCTTTTCAGAGTGTCGGTGCTGTGTGATCAGCTTTGTTCCCAGTGATTGAGTGAGTTGAAACTCTTGGAGAATTCATTTCCAAAACACACAAAGGAACAATCAAATAAATGTTAACAGTTAAATCTCCCACGGACATGAACTGCTGCACATCACCTCAGATTGTGTCTGTGCAGCTGTGGTCAGGGAGAAAATGTAATATAGTCAGACACTCAGACCAGCAGATAAACATTATTGAATTAAAGACCCATATCTCTTCTTGATGAATCGACATCCGGATGTAATTTCTGACCCTGTTGCTATGGACACTGAGAATGACGATGAAAGTATCAAGATGATGAATGAAAACAGAGTCCGTGTGCCTGAGCTTGTGCATGTTTGTGAATGGTTTAAGTGTGTCGTGAGTGTGTGTAGGTATTCAAGGGTCCACTGCACACTGTAGAGTGGAGTGGACTGTAGTTAATATATAGAAACCGTGTTTGGCTTTTAGTGTTTAACTTTATTTATTCTGGGTAGTGTCAGTTAACATGTACACTTCTGTAACAACACTTTGCTCAGAGCAGTCCCACTTGAGCACTGATGGTTAATTGCCTTACTCAAGGGCACCTCAGCGGTGATAATGAGGATGGGACAAGCACTGCTCTTTCCTTCCTCCGGTTCAAATTAACTGTGCAAAGATGCAGGGTTGTTGTTTTGGATTTAAGTAGATGGTATAGGTGTTAATGGAATTGTGTTCATTCCCTGTACTTTTTATACAATAGAGTTAATCCATCCTTTTCTTTGGAAATCCCACCAGGATTTCACACAGTTTTGTATTTCAGAGTCGCGTCACTTGGAATAAAGAGCGTATCTGTTAACATAATTGAACATTTCAACAATGACATTCTGATATAAAACATGAATATTTAGGATGAAAGAACAGAGGCACTGTTTCGCCAACCAATGTCTGAACCAGTGACCTCTTAATCCTCTTAGAGCCGCACAATTAAACTGAATATTATCAAAATCGCATTAGGACCAAGTGCAATATACAAATTGCAAGAGGTGCAATTTTTTTATTCATCGTGATGTGTTTTTGTTTTTGTTCGTGCAGCCTTTAAACGTGCTTTTATCAGACTTTTCCTGATTTTACTTGATTTTTATCGTAATGTGGGTTTTAAAAAAGTGCTCTATAGGTTAAAAAAATAAGTAATGTTATAAATGTAGCCACCATCTTATTAAATATATTAACCACTTGATGAAATGCTGAACAGTTTCTCTGGGAAAAGCCTGTAGATCATCTATAGGATAGTAACTTCGGGATGTAGATGCCTAAAAATAAATATGCTCTACTAAAATAATCTTTAAACTCTTTACTTCCTTGACCTCCTGTTGGGAATCGATGTTCCTTCAAGGCTCTCGAACCTTGACTTTCACAGCTTTAATAATTAATAAAGCTGTAGTAAATAGGTCAGGTTGCTGCCAAGAGTTTTCAATGTACTGTATAAATCAGACTCTATCATGGCCATATGCCGTCAACACTGAGAGTAAGAGCCATGGCACCTTATATGGTGTCTGAGTTGCTCTGTTGGCTAAATGGGTGCTATGTCTGTGACTGTATGTCAGAAAAGACATTAAACAGACAGGTTTATAGTCACGCTTAAGCTGAAGAATGCTTTTAAATCCAACCTTAATGACAAATGCACTTGTAATGTGTACATGAACAGATTTATTCTGTAGTTCTTGTTGAAACCACGCGGCTTTAGAGTAAAAGCATTTACACCTGTCAATCTAAGGATTCTTCAGATGTGTTGTAAGCCTTTCAGCCTATTAACTACAGTACCATTGTGATATGCCAGTTTAATGTTGACATGTACAATGACTTGTAAATATGAGATGTCTCCCTATGTAGGTAAATGTAAAAGCATGTTTTTTATTGTCTTTGAATACAACAAGGAACATGGATATTAATATCATTTTAATATTGAAACATGCAGCAAACATGCAGGAATGAAATCAACGACAATATGACTTAAGAAACATAAATTTGTTTAAATGGACAACATTTTGATCCCTGTTGGATCTTAATCAGGCAAATTTCTCCCAAGGGGGATCAATAAAGGCAATATCAAAAATACAGTTGTGTATAATGAAAAGAAACATTACAACATTTTATAGGATCAAAAAACTGTGCTGTAACCCATAAAGTATAACACCACATACAGATAATGCATCATATTTTTCTGCTAACTGGCTCTGACGTCATCATGCGTTATAGTTGAGACTATAGAAAGCTATCAACAAGAAGAGGAGCCATAAATATATCAAACGTCACAAAAATATGAACCAGTGATTATAGTTTTATGTGTGGTATTTTTACACTCATAAAGTCAAGAATGTAAAAGCTTTGTGCTACAATCTGCACTTTTAAGGGAGGGAAGATTTCTACTCACATCATGATAAATGAAAGCATCAGTTTATATTCATCAGACATTTCTAATATTGTCTTCAGGATATGTAACTACATATAAATATATAAAGGTGATATTCCTATTTAACATTCTATATTAATAAAAAAGTGAATGTCGATTCAGTTTTACTGCGTGATAGATTGAATCATCATCTCATGTGGAGCAGACATGAATAGAGGTGAATACACTTCCTCCTCTCTTCCTCTGCCTCCATCACAACCCCTATTGGGCAGGCGCTCCGTTTCCATGGTTACAGTCCAGTAGGCAGGGTGTGTGTGTGTAGGTGGGTGCGAGAGTGGGGGTGCTAGTGCTCGCATATGTCGTAAGCGTACAGTGTGTGCTTGTGTGTGCAGCTATGCACTGCGAGAACACCGAGGCTGAGAATACTGAGATGCTGGATTCCGGCAGACAGCATCACACACAAAGATGCACATGCACACAGACAGAAGGTGAAGAACAGGATGCTTTGCTGAGCGCCAGGCGGAAAAATAAAATACTTCTCAACATCAAACTAGCTCCCTATGTCCTTATTCAGTCCTTGATCCTACGAACAAAGAGGAGCTGAAGCAGCAGGGTGGAAGGGAAGCCCATCCAAGTACTTTCTGTCCTCTTCGGTTTCGGCGAAGTCGCAGCCAGTATGTTGTGCGTAATGCCAGCGGCGACTCCCAACCAGGCAGCACAGTATGGATGAGTAGGCAAGCAAGCACATTATGTGATGTACTGAACATCTCTCTGGATTGTTGTTAGACTATGATTTAGCCTGATATGTTTTGTTTGGTTTGTGCTTTTAATTAACATGTAAGTTTTTTTAATTTAACAACTGATGAGGGTTAAGGCACTGTAAGAATGCTGCTTTGCCCTCAACCCTGAACACAGGAGCACATTTGTCTAGAGGCCTTTGATCAAATCAAAGACCAAAACATGCTTAAGCTAAATATACCCTATCAGCTGATACAAGACAGGTCAGTAGCCAGTAGATTTCAGGTCAGTAACTGTATGTGTTTCTTCTTTTTCACTGAAAAATTAGTAGTGTGCAGAAATAGTTTGAGAACGCAGTGAATGGTGATTCTGGGAGCTTTGTTTTCAGGGGAAACAGCTCCTGGTAGAGTTACCCGAGGCAAATTGACCCCAGGTGAGGGGCCAGACTAAAAATGGTTCAAAGACACTTTTTCATGTATGGATCGGTGTGTTTGGTCTCATTGGGGAGATTGCAGGTGAGTGCCTGGTGGCTCAGCCTGAAGAAGTAACCCATCCATAAATGGATAATTTCACATAACTGCATGTTGGGAAAATAAATCCTGCTGTAACTACTATATATTTTTCAGTGCAAGAGACAGAACACCTAGAAGCTCCCAGTTCAGTGTTGGAAATAGGTTATACACACAGATTTCCTCACTTGTTTGAATAAGATTATTCTACATTACTTTTTTTTTTTGCAGGGTGAGAAGTTTATGAAGCAGTTTTCCATGAAAAGCTTTCTTTTTAGTTTTTTGCTGGTGAATGTGTAGATTTTAAACCATGTAATGTTATATCTTCTGATCTGGTGTAATGGCTCAGTAAGCCTATTATACTAATAGAGAAAATCTGTTTCATTTTCTCTAAAGAATTCAGAGGAGGGGATTTTCTGACAAATCATTTCTTACTCTTCATATCTTAAAATATTCACCTGGTGTTTCCTTATTACTGAGATTACAAATGTAAGGACTGGTGAGGCTGTAACAGCACTTAATCTGTAATGAATTTATGCTGCTACAGATTTAGTCATGTGCAGAGCTTCACACAGGAATCGCATATCTGAGAATACTGGAAATGAAATAAGCATTGTTATTCATTAAACTATTGGATGCATGCGTTTTAATCGTAGTTTTAGTATTGACAGGTAGAATAAAGTAAACACAACATGTTCATGATTTAAATGAATACTTCCATCAGAGAACAATACATTCACTGCATTAGCTTTTTCATAAAATTATCCATAGAAATGCACCAAAACTAACAATATAGAATACAATCCTCTTGCTTTCTCTCCACATCACCAGATGTTTAGCACAGTCAGTGTGCAGCCAAACAGAGAGCTGTGATCCCGAACTGTTGACTGGTGAAATCTGGCAATGCTCTGCAGATAATCTGCAGCACTGTGCTCTGCTTTGTTCGAGACCCAGTTTTAGGATGCTTGCAAGGAGATCTCATATAGTGTGAAATGGAGACTATGACATAAATAAAAGAGCAAGTTTCTTGGATGAAGACAGTGAATGAGAAAACATAACTTTTTTAGAAACAATGAGGAATGATGTACAACATTTTCTTAAAAATCCAATCTGCAGTCTTACAGGGGTTCAGTAAATACCCATCACATTATGTGAAATGAGTGGTATTTCCATTTAAATTAGAGCAAACACTCTTTAACCACTGTCCACACATGAAACAGTTTCAACTCAGAGGGCCTTTTCAGACATGATGGAAGGATTCAGAGTGCAGGCATATCTCCAGGCTAGGTCAACACTGGCTGGTAGCCATAATGCTGCCCTTAGATAGTGTTCTACGGTTAGCTTTGAGGTTTCCATATAATTGCTAGGTTGGGTTTGGGAGCGTATGGAGGGGGAAGGTATGCTGCTTAAAAGCTCCATTCCCACAACTGATGCCAGACCTCACAGTTGGTATTTTGTGCATCCAAAAGTGTGCAAGGGCATGTGTGCAATTGTGATTGAGAGCATTTCTTTATTTTCGCTCACAATTGGCGAGCTGTTAAAGGAGTTATACCATATCTCCATTTGGAAAGGAAAGACTGCAGAGAAAAAAGACAGAATAGGGAAAATTTTAAATTTCCAAAGCCTTTTTACCAGCTGCGACAGTGTCGGCTGTGTGGGAGAATTTGTTAATGTTCAAAATTGAGTTCTGGCTCATGTGAACAGTTAAGAGAATTGAAGCATTACCTGTGTGAGTGGTGATTAATTAACTGTGATTACTGTTAAATGTTTCAGTTCACTTCAGTTTGAATTTTACCTCTATATTTTTTCTTAATTTTTCAATTTAGTTGTAACTTTGATGGATTTAAACTTCAGGTTATAGCTGGCAAGCTGGCGAAGATGTCATCTTCAAAAAGCTAGTGAAAAATAGCAAGTGCATAAAATAAAGTTGATGTGTTGTTTTTTTTTTGTCATTGCATTTCAGAATTAGCTGTTTGTATGTTCATTAAACTCTACTGCAATTTAAGCCTTCATTCTCATGGAGTGACCTCGATCTCTCTGGACTGTCCTGATAAAATAAAGGTTGAATTAAAAAAGATAATGTTGATTGAGCAGTTCTGTGTGGAGCTGCAAAGATTGGTTGATTGGTTGAAAGAAAATTAGTTGCCAAATCTTTGATAGTCGATTAATTGTTTACCATTTTTCAAGCAAAACTTTAAAACCATTGCTGGTCCAAGCTTCTTGGAAGTAAGGATTCACTGTCTTGGGGTTTTGGACTGTTTTCCAAAAAGCAAGAAGTAATTTAATGATGTCACTTTGGGCTCGAAAATGATTAATTGTCACAATATTTGGCAGATTAATTTATAACTAAAATACTGTAATCATTTGTTGCATCCCTAGTTTTGTATTGGCTATTAGATACAGTGGTTATCTTTTTTTTATGTTGCCATGTATCAAGCTTAATCCATCTGACAACCAGTGGAGATAAAGCAAACTATGAAAAGATCAGCTCTTAACACTTTGTTGCATGTTATCATCCCTTTAGTACATAATATCCCCAGTATATAATGAACTGTATATTCATATGAAAAAGCACAGGTACTGCTTTTTCCTTTAACTCTGTGGTGACCTTCAGAAGAGACCAGAGAGAGAGGCACAGCTGAGAGCTTTTCCATGTCCAGTTGAGTTGGCTGAAAATACCTGAAGTAAGACAGAGTCAATTTTTAGACATACACCCCAGCGTGGAGCCTTTGGGACTGGACAGGAGAGCTGTAATGCTAAAAGCAGACTGCACTTCAATATTACATCACCCCTGAGTTAATGTTGAATCACTGTATGTGTTTCCTGACTCCTGAGGAGGTCCAGGAGACTAAAGTGCAGAAGTTTGGTTATTTGTGTTTGTTCAGGTCCTTTTCTGCTCCTATTTTTTTCTGATGGAACTTTCTTAAGAAACTTTGAAGATTGCCATAAAAACTCAATGAAGCCTTGCTCTCCAATAAAAACAACCCGGACTGATCATTAACCATGACCCTGTGAAGCCCCTTAAAGCTTTTTGCCATAAGTTGTGGTAAAGACATTACTGTACTGTAGCCATTACCTCAATTCAGATCATTTTGAAATGGAATAAAGCCAGTGTGTTGATTCTAATGATTTTACAGAAGTATTTTTTTCCGACATCCTTTATGGTGAGGTAGTGATGTATTGAGCTTCTCCCGCTACCTGGTTCAGGCCACAGCAAGCAGCTCAGAGCTCTGACAATAGAGGGTTTAGTTGATTTACAACTGACACACAACACTGAGGTGAAATACATCACACACTATCTTTTGTAGGTTGCTGTGATTTGTTTTTTCCCTTGCCTTTTGTGCAATGTTAAATCAGGCTTCTACGGTGGATTTTCAAAATCAAATCAAATCAAATCAAATTTTATTTGTATAGCCCAAATTCACAAATCACAGTTTGCCTCAGAGGGCTTTACAATCTGTACGGAGACGACACCCTCTGTCCTTCGACCCTCGATTCGAGTGAGGAAAAACTTGCCCCAAAAAAAAAAGGCCCTTTTAACAGGGAAAAAAAAAAATGCGGAAGAAACCTCAGGGAGAGCCACAGAGGAGGGATCCCTCTCCCAGGACGGACAGACGTGCAATAGATGTCGCATGTACAGAGCAGATCAACGAGATCACAATGTATTCAATTATAAGCGATGGTTGACAGGAGTGAAAGTACACAAAGATGTATTACAGCAATAATGATTAAATGCACATGGAAATGTGATTACTAGTGATAACAGTGGTAGTGATCAATGGTAAGGATGGTATGTAGCAATGCAGTACGATAATAGTAGTGGAACGTATGTAACAGAGATGTGACTAATATTAGCGACAGTAGTGATGGGTGTCAGGCAGGGTCATGGCAGTAGGTGCATCCACGATCAGGCAGGGCCATAGCAGTAGGCGCATCCACGATCAGGCAGGGCCATAGCAGTGGGCGCATCCACGATCAGGCAGGGCCATAGCAGTGGGCGCATCCACGATCCACGACCCGGGTGCGGCCAGGATCCAAGGGAGCCTGTAGGACTAGAAAGCACAAGGACTCCGGGGAAGAAGTAAGTCAGTGACATGCAGAGATGGGGCATGTATACAGGCATAATGTATACAGATGGAGAGGAGAGGAGAGGGGAGGAGAGGGGAGGAGAGAGAAGCTCAGTGTGTCATTGTCCCCCGGACTAGGCCTATAGCAGCATAACAAAGAGCTCGTCCAGGACAGGCCTGGGCCTGTCCTGGACCAGCCCTAACTATAAGCTCTATCGAAGAGGAAGGTCTTAAGTCTACTCTTAAAGGTAGAGAGGGTGTCCGCCTCCCGGACCAAAACAGGAAGATGGTTCCACAGAAGAGGAGCTTGATAACTGAAGGCTCTGGCTCCCATTCTACTGTTGGAGACTTTAGGAACTACAAGTAATCCTGCGTTCTGGGAGCGATTTTCATCTCTCCTCTTTCACCAAGAAGCCGTATTAAAGATGAACAGTGTTTGCCTATCTCCCAGGGTGGAAATACAGAGAGCCAGCAATGCAGCGGTACAATAAAAACAGGATATTGACCGTGAAGCAGCATCGTCCTACCTCATGAGAAATCAAAACGAGATTTATGGATGTAATCAGCTTAGATGAGAAAGCAAAAAAATGCTTGTGTGTGTGTTTGTCTTCGTGTCTACAGAATCGTCTATGACTGGATGAATGTGTGCAATTCATTTATCAAAGGGTGATTAAAATAGCTAAACATTAGTATAGTTTTCATAGCATATGATAAACGCTTGAAGGAAGCAGGAAACAAAAGGTTAGAATAAAATTATAATCACAAGGTCTCCATTTTGAATCCTGAAAATAAACATCAAAAGGAGTGAATTAGCAATACTTCCCCCTCTTGCAGCTGTCCAGATACCCCCAAGAAAGGTATCTGATCCCTGAACGCTCCGCTGGAGCTGCTCAGCGGCCAGCAGTGGAAGACAGAAGTTGCACTGGGCAGCTCCAGGGTATGGATATGTGCAACTGAATATAGAGTACAGTGATGCTGAAGGAAAGCATATGTGCTCAGCAAAACCTAAAGGTTAGAAAACATGATGTCATGGTGAAAACGGCCGAGCCAACGACAGGCAGGTCTGCTCTAATGAGAAAAGCTAAACCTTTCTGCCAGTGAAGAATTAACCTCTGTCCTGCTTGCCATTTTTCCTCCCTCCTCTGTTCTACTCAGTTTCTCCATCTAATTACCATTCTGCATCTGTCCAGTTACTGAAGCCTTTCTTCTTCCTTCTAGCTTTCATCTGACATTTACACATGATCAGCTGATCCTTCACTGACTGTCCAATCCTGTCTGCATTATACAGTGCAGCAGCTCTCACTCAGAGCAACACACTATTTACTATTTATATATGCTTTTAGAGCAGTGCAGAGGACCTTTAAAGAGGCATTTTTTACATTTACTTGAGTATAATGAGACAGTTACATCTATTATGATGCAACAAGGAAACATAGGTCTATTATAGGGTCAGCTGATAAACTGATAACTTTGTTAAACTGATAACTTTGTTATCAGTTTATTGATGGACAAATGCTTGATTTGCATAGCACCACTTCTATTATAGATCATATTAATGATGAGTTTTAGTATCCCAAGCATTTTAAGCCTTCAGACATTCCATCCTGCCATAAAGTCAGAGGTTGAAATGCTATTTAATGTCAGGTTTTGTAAATTTGTGGACTGGACACGCAGCAATGTCAGCCTTCAGAAAACTGTGTCTACAGCAAGCCATCCCTTTGAGTACAAGTAAACAACTTGAGTACAGCTTAAGCACTTCTCTTTTCTCATCTCAAGAGTCAAACTCATGAAACCCTAAGTATGATCCATGGATGCCTTTTGAGTTCTTCAACACTGTGAGGCTTCTGTGAGGCTGCAAACAGGAAAATCGATGTTTAATTATCACAATTGAAATGTTGACTGATGTTGGCAAACTTCTTGCCCCCTAATGTCAACCAGATAAAGATACGAAACTTTTGGTTGAAATCTAAGAGTTTGAACAAATGCTAGTAATACTTGCTTACTTCATAAATGATGCTCTAAATGTAGCGTTTTCCGGGATTTCTTGTAATTAAATGTAAACATAATTAGTTGTGTAGTGACTTACCTGACTCCTTTCATCTGCATCACTCTTTGTTGTCTTTGCTCCTTTTCCTCAGCTTTCATCGAATTTATCACTTTTTTCTTGAAATGGTAGCTTCTGTACAAACAGAACAAAACTTTGGGTTTCGGACTTAAAATATTGGCCAAAAAAAAAAGATTAATTACAATTTATCCAAGCAGTTGCTATTTTCTGCCATCTTTTAGTTTCAGGTACTGAAAAAAGTTGCTTTCTCACATTATGAAGTATGCATGATCCCAGTGGCAAAACACCACAATCCTAGAATGCACGTGTGGCTTCTTCCTCCAACACAATGACTTGTTGTCATTCAATAGGATCAGAGAGTGTGGGTCTGGGGTTTAGTAAACAAGATTAGTTCTCCTTGTTCTCATTTCATCTCATCAGACCTCAGCAGATACAAATCAATATCCTCAAATTGCTCAGCAGGGAGGAGGAAACAGGAGAGAAATGAGGCCTTTGAGGAATGACGCTGGTCCCTTGGCCTTTTCAAAATTGGTGTCGCCTGGAGCTGATCATTTGTTGTGGGGATACAGAGCAGATTTGTAATTGTGCTCTGCAAACTGATAACAGGATGTGTATGTGTGTGCATTTGGATGTTTGTGTGTCTTTGAGATAATGTTTTACAGTGTTTGGACAGGCTAAATGAAGGCCAATAGGAAACATCTTGGCAGTATATTATTAAATGGGATTGGTTTGCTGCAGGGTTACCGGATCAGAGATAGTGGAAATTAAGCATTCAGCTAATGAAATGTCACACTGTGAATTTAGTTCAGAGCTTTAAATGCACTTTGCAGCTAACGTGAGTGAGTGAACAACATAGCTCTTCAACTTCACTTGAAACCTCCAAGTGATGTTGGTAATGCTTTATTCTCTGCCTCTAGTGCACTGCATCAAAGTGGATCTTCAAGGGGCCACTTTAACTTCGCTTTAACTTTGATTAATTGGGTTAGCTCATGGAAAAGCTGCCGTCAAGTGTAAATATTTGGTGGTTTGATTCCTGGGTTGTGTGTGGTGGATACACAAGACAGTGCAGACTAATAGAGCGAGGAGCCAAGAACTAAAATACATACATTATAGGATTTGCACAAGCCTCACCCCTATCAACATTGTGCCACAAAGACAATGTTATTGCACGTTAAGATTTCCACATTTGGCTTGTATAACTACCCATATTTCAAATTAGATAATCAATTACATGTCAGTACTGTGTCTTGCTTCTTATATGCTCATCTACATGTAATATATAAACATGCATGAGTATGATATGAGTTAATAGGACTGTTTTCTGACTGGAGATTTGAGCGGCTCTGCTCTTCTGTAGTGGTCTGTTTTGAACAAGAGGAATAATGTTCTTATGCAAATTCTAAAAAACGCTGCGCTGCTTTGAACTGAATCTGTTTCATGATGTAACATAGCTAGTTAGCATGAGCTAATTGGGTATCACTCTCAAAAGCAAACTTACTAACTACCGTCACAGATTTATATCTGCAAGCAAAAGCTCATCAGTTATATTTCATATTACTGAAATATATTATATTACTCAGCACTAAGCAAGTCTAGTTAAAACCTGTCTCAGGCGTCATAGTCATAGTTTGTACAATCTCCCAAAACCACAACCTCCTCCCTGGGACTTTCTGCTGTAGTATGAGAGCTTAGCAAACCTTTGGCATTGATTGTACTCAAAGGTTGTTCTACCTCTAAATACAAAGTAAAAAATACTGTTTGTAAACACTATATGGCCTTGAGTGGTCTTATATTCTTCACTGTAACAGACACAAATGGAAATGATTCTCATGATTAAATTGTCTGTAAATTCCTTGTTACTTCTCTTTTTATTAGAATACTTTATTTTTTGTTCGACTTATTTGTTTCACAGACCACCCGTCTGCCCCATATTGTAGAACAGACTCTTCTCTGTAATGTGTATTTTATAATATTTATGAGAATAGAGTGATGCTGGGGAAGTGAGCTGTGACAACATTCAGATTATTTTACTCTGACCTTTGGGGAACACACCAACTCGTCTGACTTGTCTCATACCTGTAACACTCATAAATCATGAAGTAGTTTTTGTTTTTGCTTTGCTGATACTATTTTAAGATTGGCTCGCTACAAAAGCCACTGTAAGATGCAGCTGGTGTCCTTTGAATTTTGTTGTTATGGATAGTTTGAATGGGTGCAAAAATAAAGCATGTCTTTATGTAAAAACCCTAGTCATCAGCATATAGAGAGATGACACTTTAGCACTTAAGAGTTGAAACTTTTTGAGTTGAATCACAAGTTACTAAAGTTGCTGTCGTGATCAGAATTTGCCTACAGCATAGCTAATAAGACGTAGTCCTTGCTTTTTGTTGGAAACCAGACCAATGACATGACTAGTAACGATTGAAGGGAATGTATGGTATGACAAGAAACATTGTGGATAACGATTAAGGAAGGTATGAAAAGTTTCCTTCTTAAAATACATATCCACCATTTCTGTAAGTGGTGTGGAATAAATCCTCCTACACTCACTGCTACATTAGCTTTGTATGCTTCATAGTGAAGCTTAGAGTTTCAGATGTACAGCAGCTTAGTGTTGTCCAATCATATAAATCACTGCCCTTGCAATGCCTCAGTCCCCACTCACCTTCAGTATCATGCTAATGTGGAGACTCTAAAAGTTGGTACAACTTTACTGATGAAATAAGACCATTTTCCAGTTCTGCCCCCCGTCCGCATTTAAGGAGACAATTTCACCTGTTTTGCAGTCCAAGACAAGTCTTTGGCTTTCAATAACATGAAGAAAATGATATTTCTTATGCATATGTGTTATTTTGATTCTATTCAAGCAGATTTTCTACCAGAGTTAAGTCATTGTATTGGTAGATGCAGTGCCCATCAAAAGAAAAGTAATCTGAAACTATTCATTACTTTTTCAAACAAAAATGTCAAACATTTGCTTATTCCAGCATTAAATGTAAGGATCTGTGCTTTTCTGTAAATGAAGAATCTTTGGGGGTTGGACAAGAGAAGCGATATCAATTTGGGCTCGGGGGGAATTGTGATGAACATTTTATTGAGTAGACTAAACAATTGATTGGCAGAATAATGGATAACAAAATCGATCGTTAGCTGCAGCCCTACTTCTAAAAAAACATTTTACTCTTGGCCATAGTGTGACTATTGTGTTCTGGTTTGACCTTTGTAGATAGTGATACAGGCTTCTGTTGGTACACTAATGGCAATTACGGAGAGCATTGACTTAAATCCCTCAAATATACAATACTATCTGCAGGAAACAACATCAGTGTGCTTGTATCAACTGTTACCTCAAAGCTACTCATTTTCACCCTCTTAATCTTTTTTTTTGTAATGTTTCCTCTTGCAGAGCGCTCACCTGGCGATGATCGACACTCTGATGGTGGCGTACACAGTGGAGACGGTCACTGCAGAGAAGGTGATGGCCTGCATTCGCCAGTATTTAGCCTGCAACCCTGAGGAAACACCTTACGACACAGAGGATGCAGTGACTACCTGGATCAACAAGGTGAGTTGTTGTATACATTGTGATCTCGTTGATCTGCTCTGTACATGCGACATCTATTGCACGTCTGTCCGTCCTGGGAGAGGGATCCCTCCTCTGTGGCTCTTCCTGAGGTTTCTTCCGCATTTTTTTTTTTTCAGGGCTTTTTTTTGGGGCAAGTTTTTCCTCACTCGAATCGAGGGTCGAAGGACAGAGGGTGTCGTCTCTGTACAGATTGTAAAGCCCTCTGAGGCAAACTGTGATTTGTGAATTTGGGCTATACAAATAAAATTTGATTTGATTTGATTTGAGTAATGTGAGCGTCTGTGTATATTGTTTTGTTTTAGTTTTTTCCACAAAAACAATTTAAATCAGCTTGTATTCCACCAGCCTTTGAAACTTGAAGTTGATATTTTTTAAATTAGATGCCAACTTATATTTCTTACTTCTGTACATATTATTTAAAATGACAGATACACTGTAACTACAAGGACAGATCAAAACCTGCTGGACATTAGGTTTGTACCATATCATGAACTATAAGTAAGTTAATCACCTTGTTCAGTATCTGTCCAAGCAGCAGGCTGGTGCTCATACTGCACACAAGTTACCACAGATATCCTGGCTCAGGGGCGTTTCACCAAAGTTGATCTCATAGACGTTGAGCCCTGAGATTCCACAGTACACAGTGGGGTTATTCCAGTCAAAATTACTGACCTAAATACCACCAAATCGGTTTCATGTACACCACTTTGTCGTCATGCCCTGGGGTTGCACCATATGACGTCTACAGGTGAACTCACAGCACACGAGAAAATATCCTCCGGGGTGTAATTAAGTTGGGATTGTCTTTCACTGCCTTTATAACCTTTTAACTGAATACTGTGTGTGCAGGAGAAATTCAGGACACAAGAAAAATGAGAATATTGTGAAGCCACATGAAATGTTTGGGCTTTTTTCCTCTGATAATGGGGCAATTTAACATTATCCACATGTCACATGCAGTACAGTATCACATGTACAGTACCAGGTGGTTGTTCTCATCAGCTATGACACTATGTGAGCTATGTCAGCTCTTCATGGCTCATGGCCCTCCTCTCCAAACTCTGCAGTTAAAACACACAAACATGTTTCAACTGACAAAGGTTTTTAAGAATGGTACTGATTATTTTATTTAAAGGCTGCTGTTAAGCAAAAACATGTTATACATTTTAATGATTAAAACTATTGAAAAAAAAACAATATTGAAAAGCAATGTGAACATTCAAAAGGAGGCTGTGCATGACTCAAATGCAACTACAAGAATACAGCACTGTGTACTGTCATTAAAAAGAAAAAATAAACTTTTTAAAAACAATCCTTTCAATCCCACAGGTGATGAATATTGTCTGTGTGGTCTATCACATTAATGTACAAAAAACACTGGTATATGCACAATCTAATATTTAATATTTGGGCTTTCGTCCAATAATCTATAGGAGCTACAAGGAAACAATTGCACACTGTTTAAAAACATTCCATAAATTGTTGTACTACAGTGCATATTATACATAATGTGGCCAAATACCTTCATGCACTGTGTAAATCAGCCTTTTGGTGGTTGCAGATGGTTCTGGCTCCTCCATACAGTGCTACAGTCTATTTACATTCTTCTAGGAACAGTGGACTGCTGCCAACTCTGAGCTTCACACACACACTCACACACAATCACAATAGTTAACAGGTTTGGTCGTGGAGTCCTACTGGTCGGACATATGGCTCTCTGTTGGTGTCCCTTTGTGTTCCAAAGGTCCAAAATTCACCAGCTTAACAGCTGAACCTGCTTTAACTTGATCCATATGAACTCTGAACAGGATTGAATGAGATTAGATTTTCTTCTCGACTTTACTTCAGCCTGAAAAATAATTGTGTGGTTGCAGTGCAGCGATAAATATTGTATAATATATAACCAAATTAAATTAAATGCTTCCACTGTGGAACTCTCAATATTAACTTTTAACACAATAGACTATGGAGCCTCATTTAAACTAACAAAACAAATCTGATTTTGAATGTGAGGCTTATCTCAGAGAGCAATATGAGCTGCAGATGAAGTATTCATCATTGTCTGTTCCCTCTATTGAATTTCTGCCAATTGGTGCTGCTGCCAGGCCAACTCAGTGAAATAAAACCCTGTTTGTCCTCTCTCTTTCAGGTAAATGAGTATCTGAAAGACATTGTGCTTCAGGAGCAGAGGAAGAAGGAGACACAGAGCGCAGAGTCTGCTGGGAGTCCTCGGGTGGGCGTTTTTCCTTTTCCTTTCCTTTTTTCCCTCAGCTAACTCAACACTAACTTTACATGAATTTACAGTACAGATATCACCAGTTTGATGGACAGTTTCAAACAAGCTAAGTGTAAATCCTCAACCCCAGTAAATGGATTTACTCCAACACTCATTTTGACGGACAGATATTTGCCCCCGACCTCTGTCACTTTAATATCCGGGTCCAGTTTCCTCAACAGATCTTAAGCCCTTTAAATCATTGAAGAAAGTCTGACTCACATATGTCTGAGCTTTAGATCAGTCTGTACTTATTAAATGAGAAAGAGAGCTACATCTTTAACATCATAACAAGTTTTACTACCCTCAGTACTGTAACAAGCTTCATTCACTTCACTTGTGCCATAACGAACAGTTCAGTGTTCACTGGTCTAATTAGAGCAGCAGTCATTTAGTGTTCAGGGTGCTGCCCGCGGTCCATATCTGTTACATAACTGACTCTAGTACCAGCAGGGATTTCTGATGTTGTAAGACAGGCTGATGTGGCCTGTGTGTTTGTGGGGGGTCTGTTTATCTGTGTGTTTATTATGTATTTGAGTAACTGGAGTCATCTGTGTTTGGATTCTGTAGTTTGACACTACATTTGCAATAATGGTTTGCAATAGATCATGATTCACTGAATAATGCATTCACTCACTGGTGGAAATAAATCGATTTAAATCTCACATTAAAGCTATTTGTTGCCACTTATACATTTCACAGTCAGCTCCATGTAATTTGTGTCTGTGTGAGTGCATACGGGCTGTGAGCTGCTGAGAAAAACGTGGCGTGTGATGCATGTTTTGGATATTTAGTAAGATAGTAATATGACACAGGTACCATGTTTTCTGTGTAATGATCTTTTCTGTATATTTGTTATACATTCAGTAATTTCTTGTTCTGACATCTGTTTACTTACAAATACAGACTGATTAGATAGAAAGACTGACTTTTCCATGAAGATTAAAATATGAATTATAGATTCAAAGATTGATAAACTGGATAATATATTAGTTGGAGTAATGAACATGGCTGTTGGTTTGTCTCAGTGTTTACCAAAGCCGTGGATGATGTCCTTAAATCACTTGTTTAGTCTACAACCCAAAGATATTTAGTTCACAGTGATAGAGGAGTGAAGACACCAGGAAATTTTCACATTTAAGATGCTGGAATCGATGAATTATTACTTTTCATGCCTCTGCGCCAGCAATAGCTGTGGCAGGAGGCATTGTGCTTTCAGGTTGTTGCGATATCTCAAGAACTGACACAAGGATGAACTGGGGCACCTATTAGCTCAGTTGGTAGAATGGGCATCCCATGTGCAGAGGCCTTGTCCTCGCTGCAGCGGCCCGGGGTTCGAGTCCGACCCGTGGCCCTTTGCTGCATGTCACCCCCCCATCTCTCATCCTGTTTCCTGTCATCTCTGAGCTGTCCTATCAATAAACCAATAAAAGGCCAAAAAAATACTGTCAATTTTAGTTGAAGCTTTAGCTTTTTGGTCAAAGATGACGTCACACTCATGTCTCCACCTACATCCTCATCCTTCACGCTTTGACGCTGTTTCATTTATGATGCAGCAGCAGCAGTTTTCCAGGAAGAAAAGTGACCTCTGACTGGTTTTTGAATTATACAAGTTTCAGTCACCCATGAAAGTCATGAACCCCCTCAACACATGTTAGATAATGATGAGAAACTTCAGCTCACGCTCATCTGCAGCAGTAATTCAGTCTTCACTCTCTTTTCTCATTAATTTCTTTTTTCTGCATTTTAATGTTGTCCTGCCCTAAAGCCTCTACTCCACTCCTCCACTCCTCCACTCCGGAAACTTCATTCAATTAGACTTGTCCTCGACCATTCTCCTGGGTCATGCCTCTACTATCACGGGCTACACACTGTGACTCAACACCCTCAGTGATGCTGCTTTGTAGAAAGGTTTAGAGAGTTGGAGACAGTGTACCTAAGGGAAAATATTGCAACCCTGCCCCATGTGTTTTAGCCTGTGGAGAGTTGAAATGGAGCACTGCAGTGTTTATGTGTGTGTGGTCCCCGTCCCAGTCCCAGGGCTGTGCAGACTTCCACTGGGTTTGATGCTGATCTGACCAGTCACTGTGCAGACACAGCACTGCCATAGCTATCCCTCCTGAACACACAAGCTTTTAACTGGTGAGGTTGCATCCAAATAAGTGACATCATTTCATCATTAGATTTATTTATGCTTGTTGAAGAAGAAAACTCTCTCTGAAACTGGATGACAGAAACCACAACAGAGTCACAGTGAAGTCAGCCTGTCGCTGACTGGATGTCTCACATGTGGAGCCACGCTCAGTCATGATGTGAGTGTTAATACATCTGATTGTTTGGCCCCCAAGCCTGAGAGTTGGCCTTCAGTGACATCATCCCAAAGCTGGGGGCGGCTTATGCGCATTGATGTGTGCTTGTGGTCGCCGTCTCCCTCTCTCTCTCTCTCTCTCTCTCTCTCTCTCTCTCTCTCTCTCTCTCACTCCCTCTCTCTCTCTCTCTCTCTCTCTCTCTCTCTTGCTTGTGGCTGACATCTTTCAGGTCATTGGATGGTGCACTTTGAGGCTTTCAGATCAATAAAAGCACACTCGTATCAGTCGTTGTCCACCCGCAGCTGCTGAAACAAATTCTGCTTCTGTCTGTGGTTTTCTCACCTCGAACTTTAAATCAGATATTTAAAACAACAGTGATTTCTGCTGTGCTGTAGTTATGAATAAGCCAACTTTTATGACATAGTGAATTGTATCATCCTGTTTTAAAAGAATTCAGCATGTTGTTTTTAATTGGGACAGTTTTTGAACTTCCCTGTGCGTCTGACTTCAAGGTCTTGCTGCCTCAGACGAGAGATGTTGCGTAACAACTGGTTGCTGTGTTGGCAGACGAAGGCACAACGGTCAGCGTCTCGGCTATTTGAATTTAATAATGGCCTTGCCTTCATCCTTGTAGAGGTTTTTTGTGTCTTCTCCCTTTCATTGTTTCATTTTATTATGTTTACATGTGTGAGCGTAACTCCTACCAGGTTGCCATAAAACCACCAGTGTTTTCCGACTCTCTCTGTCCTTCCTCTGCCTCTGAAACCAGCCTCAATTTTTTGTCTGAGGGAAATAACAACGTGTGTTGGGTGTACTGTATTCCTTGTGACTCATATATGTCAAGAGAATATCACAAATGTATTCAGGCCTAAGCATTGCCTGCTTCGTTAGCAGCACCCTCACAATAACATAAGTTGATTGGCCCAAATAGAAGCGAAGGAATAAATTGGGGTCTTAGTCAAAACAATGAGTCAGAACAAGATGAGAAATTTGTTAGTAATTAGCAATTGACATTTTTACATAGTGGAAAATAAGCACAGAAGAATTGAAGAAAACAAAGTAAGTCAAACTGCACTAATGTGCAAAAAATAGCACGCTACTATTTTTTTTGCTGATGTCTAGCAGCTCCATCTATCCTCCCTCTATCCCTCCATCACTCCCCACCTCCCCAGACCTTCCCCCCTTCTGTCTTTGCAGTGACTGCAATCAGTCTGACTGCAGTGTGAGTCACGCAGGGAGCTTCTGTCTCAGTCAGACGCAGAGAGACGTGTACCCTCTTAGGACAACACTGTAGAGTCACCTGGGCAACAGTGTGTTTTCATTTTAACCTACTGTACAGTACACAGAGGTGAAGGTGGGTGCAGGTTGGGGGGGGGGGCACTGCAAAGGCAACGTCAGGACAGAGAGGAAAGGGCTAATCCTTTTTTAGTTGCAAATGCTGAGCTGCAGCTCAGCCGGACATGTCTGGCTTCAGAGGATGAACTTTGATGGGAAGAGAGAGAGTCGCAGGATGATTGAAGTTGAGATGGATGGGGTGCATGTGTGTGTCGTACTTGAACATGAGTTTAATATGATGTGTATGTGTGTGCTTTTCTTTGATGAGATGATGGATGAGGCCTTACTTCTCCACAGGGGTTTGATTAGTGGATATAACAGATTTTAGACCCTGTTTAACCCTGCTTAGCCCACAGTCTTAGATCAGCACTTTAGATGTAGACAGTCTTCATCCCCTCAAACTGGGGCGGTGGGTTGAGAGTCATGTATTCAGTCTGTGAAAGGTCCGTTTGACCACTTAATAGGCGATTTGTGAATGATTTGTAATCATTTGTGTCATCAGACTGATCTGCTGCTTAATACCTCTACCGTACTACATTTGGGAGACAAATATTGTACTCCACTACATTTATTTGAAAACTTTAGTCACTAGTTACTTTGCAGATTGCAATCAGAAAAAAGGCTGAATATAAGATCCGATAATTAGCCGACCCATAAAATAAATGAATAAATGTATGATTTTACTTTTACCTGTACTTTTGATACTTAAGTACATTTAATATCAGATACTTTAGACTTTGACTCAAGCACTATCTGTATGGGTGACTTTCACTTTTGTCAAAGTAATATTTTAATGATATCTTTACTTTTACTTCAGCATGACTTTTGGGTACTTTTTTACAAATTTGCTCCACTCCTGCTTTGAATGGCTGCATTACACTAAGTGATGTAATATTCTGAACTTACCAGACTGTTCTTGTTCTTGTTCTAATAATCATTATACCAATAGTGTTGATGATTATTTATCAAACGTCTCATACTCTTAATATCTCATACTCAATAGCCTTGCCTACAATATTGTATTTGGTCAAAAATGTCATAATATTTGATTTTGTTGACCAGTTCTAGCATTTTTAAGTGCTTTTTTGGAGATTTCCTATAGAGATTTGGAGATGTAGCCTAAAAATATCATTATTCTGTTTTAAGGCCTTATCACCCAGCCCTACCCCAAACTCAGCTCCTGTTTACTTATTGTTTCTATCTCTGGATGATAAATAGACATTTTTAAAGATTCTTTGTAAGCAGAAATGGTAGGATTATAATAAAAATCAATCAGAATCAATCAATGTTTTACTGATAACTGTTGAGCCATTATCATTAAGTTATTTTTGTTTGTATTTTAGTCCTGCACTGGTATAAATTATTATATTTAATGTCATTTCAAACAGTTAAAAACAAGATACCTAATGTACATTAAGTGGTTTACGTACACTACATGGCGTAGATGATGTACAGTATGGACAGTTGAGGGAAAAGATAAAAATGCCAAATGACAGGCTATGCTAAGCTACTGTATTTGTAATTGTTCCAGTAATGTTTGAATCTGATTCTTGAGTATGATCACAACCCAAAGCCTGATCTGCCCCTGTTCTGTCTCATGCCATGCTCCCCTCCTGTCAACCAAATGCTCAACTTGGCCTGTGAGTCTGTATTGACTTTGTCTGGCCATGTTTTGGAAGAGGGCAGCTTTTTAGCGCTTGACTTGGAGAGGTGAAGTAAGGGCAGTCTCCCTCTCTGTCTACAAATACCTTTATGATATAACTGAATTTCAGAGCTGCACAGCAGATGGCTCGAGTCAGGAATCTTGGTCCTGTTTTGAAGTCATGTATCAGAATAATCTTATTTAAACAATAGAACAGGGGCATCTTTGTGTATGAGTAATATATGTGAACACGAGTGACAAAAATATCTAAAAATATTCATGGCATAATAATGAAAGGGGCTCACATATACGATGCATAACATAGGGTAAGTATTAGATCATACACACAGGATTACTCACAATATACTCTGCAGTATTTCTACACTATCACTATCCAAATGCTGCGCTGTGAGGGGAAAAAATACACAAAATATGGAGTGTTTTTTGATGGATGGATATAATCTTATCTCTCTACGTTCCTTTTATGTCATGACAGGCAAACCTTAAGAAGATTTCCAATCTTTATCAGACCTATATTTTTCTGCCCTGTGACACATCAAGAGACTCACATTCATGCTTTGACATCTGCTTCACAGACAGTCCATTCACTGGCCAATAGATACAACTGATTAACTAATATGTCATATGTTAGATTACATTAGGTGTCTTTGATAGAAATAAACTCTTTCTGGTGACTCAAATTAGCATTCAGAGAGCTGAGACATTAATCAAATCAGGAAAACCCAAGAAAGCTGCAGCTGATCTTCTCATCCTCTTGCTGTCTTTGTTATTTATTTTGGGGGTTTCAGTACAGAGCTCCTGTACAGTATGTTCTCCCGTCGTGTCGTGGCTCGCCTTTGAAGTTGAGCACTTGCCAGCTACTTTGAGTGGCACTCACACTTGGTTTTTTGATGTTTCCAGGTAGTGTGGGTATTAGCTTTTAACTGAGGCAAGCCTCTCCTCTTCTGGAATCAGCTTACATTGTCAGTGGATAGCTGACAGTTTGGATGCGTTTATGTGGTGGGATTGTCTTTTTTTTCTCTTCTTTTAGCTACTTGAGGAATTTAAATGCTATCCCTTTTAGCCACAATAAGATACACTTACTGATTGTGTTGGTGCCATAAAGTGTCCCTTAATTCTAAGATTCATTTCAATTATTTCTTTTTTCCATTGTTTTAAAGTCGGCATAATTCACATTTTTGTTGCAACACGGAGTCTAATGTTCTCAGGGTCCTATATCCCCCAGATATATATCCAGATGGGTGACATACACAGACATTGAATGGTTTCATGACAATGAAAACGATGTTAATAAATTGAACACACTACGAGAATGATGGAGTCCAGAGACTAGGAGGTTTATGTTGTTTTTTTCATTATTAATTGTCACCCATCTGTATGCCATGGAAACTACCCTCGCAACATATAGGACTCTGGGAACACATACGCTCCCTTCAACCAATCAGCAATGAATTTAGAGAAAACTTTTGGGTTTAGGGACACTTGGGATCCTCTAACTAACAAAATCAGGGAGTGAATTTTAAAGGTCGAAGAGGAAAGTATGGAGTATTTAGGGGGTCAATTTGCAGAAAAAATGTATTAGTGTAATTTATTTATTTTATTTATTTATTTATTGGTGTATAATCTCCTGAAAATAGATTAATATATCCATTGAGTTGTTGTTACCTAAGAATGAGCCTTTTATATCTACAGAGGGAGCAGGTCCTCTTCCATGCAGTCCACCATGTACCTACAGGAGCCCAGAATGGACAAACCAAACCAGGCTAGAGAAGGATTATGCATTTTTAGTGGCCACCGTAGGTAGTCCTACGCACTCGAAAGGGGAAGGATGATCAGTTTGTTTCAATCTGCAACCTCACCGCTAGATGCCACAGAATTCTACACAGTGCACCTTTAAAAGACAGTAAAAATGGATATTTACCTATTGATGGGCACATTAGTTGTCAGAGGAATGAAACATGCATATGTCAAGCAAATTTTCTTTCATTTTTAATTATACATTATAAAGAGTATCATAAACGAATGTTTGTGCATTCAGTTTTAGTACAGAATGTTCTTTCAGTTATTGATCCATTTAATAAGAGAAATTGTGACCCCTCAAAACTATTCTATATTTGGTCTACCAAAAACTAAACTCTTGATACATGCTGAAAACCCAACACTGCATTACACTTAATACAGTTCCAGGGGTATTTGGATTGCGTGGGCTTCTTTTCTTATGCTCTCAATAACACAGATTCTCTGCGTTTGATCTCACAGCTGTCATGTCTTTCCTTTTATTACTAAATCGCATTACTAACTAATCTCCCTAACAGGTATGTCTTTGTTGTTTGTTGTTTGTTTTTCTTTCGCTGTGCTGCTACAGTCTCCAACCAAGTGGTACATGAAGCTTGTGCCTGTAAGTCAACTAATGAGTGCTACGCTCTTTCATCTGTGTATCCATAGTGACCGTCTCCACTCCCTCCTCCCTCCCACCTCTCTCTGTCTTGATTGCCATCCATTTTATCGCACGTGTGCATCAACCTGTGACTTCGCTGTTACATAAACACATCTTTTCTTTCTCCTCCCGTGTTTAGACTAACAAGTGTTCCCTTGTGCTGCATCCATGTGATTTACTGTACAGCGAGAAAAGAGAAGAGTAGAGTTTTTGCTAATGTGAAGGTCCTTGACAGAAGAACTAGACACCCTTGGGGAATCACTGAAGAGGTCCCAGGGGATTAGATAAAAAAAAAATGTTATTAGAATTTCATTTCAGAGACGGGATGTCTGCGAGCAATTGGCATTAAATTGTTTCAGAGTACCAGTGCCAGTTCTCACTGTAGGCCTGCCTGTAACATCCACTCTTTTCACCTCAAACATTACTGTATGTGTTTTTAATAAAAAGTCATTTATATTCATGTCACTGGGCTGCACTCAGATACTGGACAGGATAGTTTGACAGTTTTTCACGAAGAATGCTGTTTGTAAAAACTCAGTGTTTAAACTAGTTGAAAATGCTCAACATGTAGAGAATAATAATTTGGTATTATACTACAAGAGCTAAGATGATAAAAAATAATCAGTGAGTTACCTCAGTGGTAACCATAGTCACCATAGTGGGCTTTGTCGTCTCTCAGTGGGCTCAGTGTGATTGTTTTTTTCTCAAACAATTTAAAGCTTTTAGTACACATGCTCCAGAACAATTCAATTACCTTCATACATGAGTAAAACTAATGAAGCCTTGATGAGTTCCTGCTTTAAAGACAAAATAAAGACACAGCTGTTGTGATGGCTGCACCATTAAACATGACTAATTTTATAGCTGTACTTAATGATTAAAAACAACAGGACGGGTCTGGCCCAGTAGGTACTGTACTTTAGATGTAGGCAGGGTGATGTTTCACGATGCTTTTAATTTATAGTTGTGTATTTTATGTTCTGCAGGCTCGCTACAGGAAGGAGCAGGCCTCGACCCAGCCGGTTCCATGGATCCCCCCGGTGGACAATCTGCTGAAAGACAGCACAGACGGCTCGGCCCTCGGTGCTCTGCTGCACTTCTACTGCCCTCAGCTGCTACAATTGGATGGTAAGGAGCATGTTGGTGTTAGCTGAAGTAGAGTTTGTGTGTTTGTGTGTTAGGGTAAGACGTCTGCAACAAAGCACAAGGTGACCGTGACTTATCGGCAGGAGTTTAGGAGCTCTGTTGACCATTAAGCAGTTTCTGCTTCTGCTGAAATGGTAAACATCTGTTTTCAGAAAGGATTTTAACTCCATGATATAAATGCTCATATTCAAACCAAATATATGCATAAGAATTCTCTTTTTTTTCTTATAGCATTTGTTTTTATCACTCTTACATTTTCAGAGTAGAAAAACAAATCTGAACAGACAAGTTACAGTATTTGGGGAGGTGTTTGTGCCATTTTGTCCCCTGCCTGTGAATGGCTCATTCACCAGATCAAAGATCAGTCACCAACAAAAGTTGTAACACACTCACATCACATTGCTGATAAAGTATGTTGATAACAGGCCCAACAAACACACATATTCACACACAAGCATTCAATTGACCTGAAAACATCACTGAAACAAAACATCAATCACTCAACACTTTTAACACCTTAAATGTTAGAACACACAGCTCCACCCACAGCTTGATGACATGCAACCAACTGTCATGATTTGGTCAGTCAATCACAAACTTTTGTCGGCAGTTCCTTCCTAAAAGCTCCTCTACACACACACTGAAGCCACCTCTGAAAGTCTCTGAGGTGCGTGTTAAAACCAGAACCCCTTCAGTCATCAAATTCATCCTGACGTCACTCTGACACCTGATGGCTCCCTCTGCCCTCCCAGATGTATGTCTGAAGGAGAACATGACGCTGGCTGATCGCCTATACAACCTGCAGCTCATACAGGACTTCTGCAAAGACAACCTGAACAGCTGCTGCCACTTCAGCCTGGAGGACATGCTCTACGCCTCCTCCGCCATCAAGGTACTGCTACAACCTGGCTGCATTCATGTCGTTTTATTTCAAAAATGAGATATTTGCTACTCCAGTTCACTTCACCCTGTGGTGCTTGTAAAGTTTAGTCAGCAGCAGGTCACTGCAAGTTTGGAGCCTCTATTTTTTATTTTTTATTTAATTAATAAGAAATTATATTTGGGAAATTACATTTTTAATTGTCCCTGTATTAGAGTGTGTGTTTTGAAAGGCTATTAGTTTTTGTAAATTTAACTTTCAGTTCTTTCTAGGCTCAGAGAATAGCAATCTCTGGAGTGATTTGATGCTTGTGTTGTGATGCTGAATCTGTGGTGTCCAAAGCTTCTCTGCAAAACCGGTTATCCACTCTTAAATTGCTTTTACACTTGGTGTGTAACAGTCTTTGCAGTCTGGGAGAAATATCTGGTGGAATATAAACTGCTGAACTCCTGATTTGTTGAAACAGAACTTTTAAAATGTACCGAGTCCATGCCAGCAGAGAGTAGAAAACCCACCATGGCCGTTAACATAAAATCCAAGGAAGTGGTTGTTTTCTTTTTTTTTTTAAAACCTAAGAATACCGTCAGGTCTTAGTTTCCACATTTACAAAATCAACAAATGAAAATGTTGAGTTATATTTAAGTTAATTATCGTTTCCTTAAGCGGTTACAAATCCTGTACGTGTTAATTCATTCATGAGTTTTTCAAGGAAACAGATTAGAAAACCATACGGTGTGGTGTCCAGTGAGGGAGGCTAAATGAAATAGGAGAAACAAGCAGCTCTGTCAGCCAGTGTGGTGAGTCATGCTGTGGAAAAACCATTCAATCCAAGCTAGCTGTCTTCACCAACCACAAGCATGGAGAGCTGCACTCACCCTGCTCTCCCAACATGTCTGCATATATTTTTTCATTCTTTCCTCACACACTCCTCTCTTGTCTCTCTTTATTAATTTCCTTCTTTAATTTGCTTTTAATTTTCTTTTCTCCCTTTTCTAATTTCCTTGTCCATTTTTTCTTTCTTTCTTTCTTTCTGTCTTTCATCCTTTCTTTTTTGCTTCACTTTATGTTTTAATTTCTCTGTTCTCAATCAGTCATTTTCTTTCTCTCGCTTTCTCTCACTGACGCACTCCTTTTCTCTCTATTACTCACAGCCTGGTCCTCTGTTCATTCTGACACCTCTCTTCTCATGCCAATATCACTTCTGTATGTGTATGTGTGTGTGGTATCAAGGTTGTCAGCTGCTGATGTGAGATTATTGATTGCAGTTTCTTTGTATATAAATGTGTGATGCTGCAGGAGTTCATCTGTCAGAGGAATAGGTTGGGTACAGTAAACATCACTTCCGCACCTACCTTTCTTTCTCTCTCAATAAAAAACAGGTGTATACGCCTAGTGTATAGAGATCAAACAGGTGACAGTATTATCAGAAGGCTTTAAACAGTCGAGGGTGTTGTTTTTACAAGTTGGTCAAAGCCACTACTGGTTGTTAACAGCTCTGATTCTCGTCCTTATGGTTCTATTATTCCCTTTTTTGCTCAAAATTAGTGTTGCGATACATCCTTAATGAGAAACAAAGTCTTACGTTGGAGAAACACATGCTATATGTATGCACCAGAGCATGTGCAATACGAATATTATATTTCTGTAAAAGGTCTACTTTGGTTCCATAACAAATAGTTCTATGTGTTTAGTTGTGTTCATGTATGTATTTTTGTCTGTGCAGAAAGCCTTTTCATAAAATAGGCACAGTGGCTACTAGAGGCCACAATTCCCACAACTTCCTCAAATAGCAACTCCCACTCTCCTGCCACATGAAAAGGCACCATAACTGCCACCATAAAGGCAGCGCACTACTATTTTTCTGGTGGTTTGGTGTAACTTTGTGTCCGTTCCGTCTGCTGTTTTTTTGTGTTTGTCCCTGATGTGTCCATCTCAGTGAGTTTTGCCTGAGAGCTGCATAAGCAGTAGGAAAAAAAAGAAAAGGTGATGTGTCTGGATGACATTGACTCTGCCTCAGCATGTCCTCTGACTGAGAAACGTTGTTCTCAGCAGAGACTGAACACATAGGTCACTGAAAGGACAGACGTCAGTAAACTAAAAATCAGCTTTCAAGCTACCTTAAACTTAAAAACATGCTGTTTACAGTGCAGCTGGAGATGTTTCCATCCTGCTTTTAAGAGCATTTTATACACACTAAATCAAATATATTAGCCGGCTGTGTTGAATTGATTACATGGACTTTTTGGACACTGATAAAAGACTTGGAAATGATCGTTCTTTATATACAGTAAATGGAATTGGTTCTTGCTATTGCAAGCGCTATTTGTCAGAAATATGGATATTTGTACTAATATTAAAGTTATATATCTAAAACATGATAAATCAGGGATAAAGCAATAATTTCCACATCATTCATCTCGCACTCTCAGCAGCCCAGAGCTCAAACACATCGACGAAACACACAGCATCAAAAAAGAAATAATTGAGTCCTGTGAACCAGCCAGTAGCCATATTTTGCTGACACTGATTTCACGAGGGATAAAAAAAATATCCCAGCGGGGAAGAGTTATTGCCTGAGAGCAGCAGTGCAGCCAGAACTGCACACAGAACCAGTTAGATTCAGTAACCTTGACCCAGTTTCCAGGCAGTCACACCCTCAGTAGCTGTACGCCGTGGCCCGTCATACTAATGGAGACTTTATTATAGAGATCGAGCCGAGATGTTTAACAGGGAGGGGGAGTGAAAGAGGTGTTGATGTGGAAGAAAATGGAAAGAGGAGAAGAGAGATGAGGAGGAGCGATAACACTTACACCAACAGACAGTTCGAAACAGTTAGAGAGGAGATGGAAGAGACTAATGGAGGGACAGAGTCTTTGGGGAACTTGACGATGTGTTTAAACGTGCCCAAGTGTTCCTGTGCTAATCCCTCCATCTAATCCCTGGTTTAAATTTTCCATTTAGAATAAAGAACATAAAGTAAGACAGAGGGCAATCTCTCAGTTGTGATTGAACCACATGGATATTTTGGACAAAAATAAACAAAATGCAACTAATGTATTTTTTTTATTATTAATAAATCTGCAGATTTCTTGTCTGAAAAATGCCCATTATAATTTGTCAGAGCCAAACACAACGTATTGAACTCTGTTCTTTTGTCCAACTGACTGACAGAAATTACAATCACTCAAGTATCAAAGTATCAAATACATTTTGTATCGATCAACTTACTGACAAACAGACTCACTGTTATGAATGAATGTTAATACAAATTGTTAATTGTGAGATAGAGGTCATAAATTCGACTGCTTGGCTGAGCAGCATTCACATGGAGGACATCATGGCACAGTAATGGAAAGCAAGACCTGACAAGTTTTAAATGAGATACCTCAGCTCAGGTTAAAAACGAGGGTGTGAGACTTTCATAGATATTTATCAGTTAGCCAGAGAAATCAGTCTGTATGCGCAGAAAATTGGAATTGAGCCTGAAGCTTCTCGGCCTGAACATTTGACAGCTGAGTGAGTGTCTCCATGCCCTCACACACACACACACACACACACACACACACGCTCCAGTCTGTGTGACATCCCCGTGTCAGATTCCATGTGCCTCTTTTTGGTTAAATATGTAGAGCGTTAAAGGCCTGTTCCCTTCACTCTGAAGATACCACAAGACATGCAATGAAAGTCGACATAAAACACAACATTTTGTACATTTGATGAAGACAGAATTATTCTCCATTATATACAGTGGGTCTCTATAAAGAGACAATAGACTCGCCTCTGGTACCCAACCCCCAATGCCATAGAAAACACACATTACTCAGGGCTATTCATTCCTAATGGACACCAGGCTTGTAAATCACGTCAACCCACTCCCATTTACCGACTCTTCATTTAATTAATTTACAGCACATCTAAATTACCATCTGTGGATGCAACAAGGAGAAATGAAATTCACCAGCTCTGGGCTTTTACCAGCTTCTTTTTTTTTTTACTGGAAGGTTTGTAGCAGACATGCTGAGGTTGCCCTGAGGAAGGCAATTAACACTCTTTCTGTAATTCATAAGCTGCCTCTCCAGCATGGCTTTCAGTCTGTTGATCATTTGTCATCATTTGATGTCAGCAATGAAGAACTGACTGTATGTTTTTCAAGTGTGTAGCTATATTAAACGCAGTCTGGGTTCTCTGTTTGATTTACAGAATTACACTGTATTCGAGTCATTAGTTTGAGTTATTGGCATTGAGCAGGTAAAGAGTGCGAGGATCTTGTGATGCTCAAGTAATGATTGGTCTTTTCAGTGTCATATCCTTTCATCAATTTGTTCACTAAGTTCCTTACTTAATGTGTTGGTGTCTCAGTGTGTGGCCACTGCAGACATTTAAGCATGGAAGAAAATTCTTGTTCTAGATTTTGTTTTTTATCATTAGTAATGTAGTGCAAGCCCAGGGTTTTCAGTGGGCATTTCAGGGCAGCCTGATAAACTTGGCAGAAAATCAAGACAGTGGCTTTTCCAAGTTGGAGTGAGCTTGACTTTCTGTGTGTTTGGCTGTAGGACCTAGATCCTTTAATCAACCCTCTTGCCCAGTGATTCTTGACATTAATGCTTAGTGAAGGCTCAGTGTGTGTCTGCGCTTAGTGTCCTGCTGAGTTGGTTAATGTACAGTAATTTGTGTGGTGTCCAGCTTTGTGCTTTTATGCATTCAAACCTTAAACATTGCCAGTGCATTTGAATGTTACATAGGTCATGTGCAAGTGTGTGCATGTGCAGTACGTGCATGGTGGGCTGTTCAAACCCATTTCTGTAGAGTGGATTAGCTCAGTCTACCCCCACCTCCCTCAACCCCGAGCTCTCTTCGAGTAATCACCAATCAGGTCCCTGTTTTCATCCTGAGAGTGACACATGCTCAAATCTCCAGCAAACAGATCTGGCAACACTGCAGACCTGGCGAGGGAGTAATGCCATTCTGTGGGGAGCTAGGCGGAGTGGTGGTGCGGCGGTTGGTTGTTTGGGGATCTGTGTGAGTGTGTGCGACTGCTGACTGGTGGTATTAAGCGATAACACTCACACCTGGTGTGTCAGTAGTAGTCAGAAGGACAGATGGGGAGAGAGAAGTCAGGCTGGGCTCTCTGCCACAAATCTCGGCCGGGCGGACCATAGGAGATCTTTGTCTCTTTTTATTTATTTCTTCTTTTATTCGTTCCTCGAGAAATGCTTCACATGCTGTGAACACACCTAAAGGTAACCAGCAATTTGGTATTTGACTAGCTGTTTGTTAGTATTTCTATGCTAAAGAGCTTTTAAACCACAGAGTTGTGAGAAGGGCAAATGTAACTCAAAACATAGCTTGAAAAAGCTTAACATTTTTTATTGACTGATTGAGGAAAACTTGTAGTAAGCAACTGTTCAGTTTGCATGTAAATATTCAATATTTGTCTATTGTGCTTTAATTAGTTTGGAACTTTGGTTACCATGTGCACTACAGTTTCTCACACCTAGCTTCTGTCTCAGCATCACACCTTTCCAAGCATGTAAAGTACAAAAGAGTCCAAAAAAAAAAAGGTAAAATGCTGCAGTAACACCCAGGGGAAACCACTGCTACTGGTGTTAATTGCCTGTGCCCCTCCTGCTGTGCTTTTGGGCTGCAGTTGGGGGGGCTTAAGGGGTATATGCGTGATGTCTGTATGTGTGTGTGGGCATGGTAGAGCAAAATGTTGCTGATCAAGTGAATCAGGTATCTTTAGAGCTGAGCCATGCAGCATTGTCTTTGTCTGGAGACCATAGAGTGAGGGTGGGGAGGGGGCGTGTTTCCTCAAGGTCGTCCCTGCTTCACCGCACTCGTTTTGCATATGTATGTGTGTGTGTGTGTGTGTGCACATATGCATGTGTGAGTGAGTGCCGGCATGTTCCCTGCAAAAAATGCTCAGTCGGACATGATAATTGATTAAATATTGATTCATGAAATATGTCAACATGGGCAAAAAAACTGCCTGAGCTGGATTCAATTTAAAATGCGAAATAACTAGTTTTTGATGAGGGGAGTTTGACTTTGCTTTGTTTCGTGATGACACTAATTTAAAATGTGTTTAAAAAGTTTTTTTAAGCTCATAATAGCACACATCTTTACTCATTAAAATGCAGTGTTTGGACTGAATATGAAGCTGAATAAATGTTTCCAGTGTCAATCATACTGGTTAAACCATGTGGTATTTTGAGTATTGTCTATTGAATGCTACATGTTTTACCTCTGTCACAGTGCAGAACAACCAACCAGAACAAGTGAGATGTATGGTCCATAATTTATTTTTTCTTTTTTTCTTTGTTGAAGTTAAAAAACAACTGTTACATTGAGAAAATGTAACACTGATGGGAATGATTTTGTTAGATGATGTTTTGCAGTGCAGCGTCCTCAAGCAGTTTGACCTCCCACTGTATGTTGGCCTGATTTAGGCATGGACATGACCTGGCACAGCAGTGCCAAAGATCCCTTCAACTATTCTCTAATTCAGGTTGACTGGTGGATTGAATGCTGGTGATTGAGAACGGAAAAAAATAGCTGACCTCTATTTTACAAATTAGGTTAATGCCTTAATCACTCCTCTCTACTAACACAGGTACTATTGACGTTATTATGTAAGTGGAAGATTAGCTCATCTGTGGAAAGCCATGATGTTGGTTACATTACTTCAGCTAACAAAAGTTATTACTTTGTGAAAAGCCTGACTCTAAATGAGTAATATTTATTTTACTTCAATGTCACTCATTTTTAGAATATTCCTTGCTGAAAAGGATGATGAATTTACTGCAGATCCACTTGTAAATTACTCCACTGGAGCTTGAACTATGAAGCATCTTTTTCTTAAGAGGATACTCTGTGAAATGGAGCAAGTTTGGTGAATTATTTATGTGCAGACTGGAAGATAAACTAACACTGGTCACGTCAGGTTCTCTGTAGGGGTTAAGAGAGACACCTGCTGGAGAAATAGATACAATGCACTTGTATTGCAGGTGATATTGTGGATAAAGTGACAACAGGAAATACATAGAATTGGTTCACTGTAACATCATTGTGCTGAGTGATTTTTTTGTTCTCCAATCCCATGTCTTTAATCTTTTCTTGTTTTTATATTTCCACAGAATAACTACCTGGTGTTCATGGCAGAGCTGTTTTGGTGGTTTGAGGTGGTCAAGCCGTCTTTTGTGAAACCAAGATTGCTGGACAACGAAAACACAGGCAAGTCTTAAATTCAGACCTTAAGACAGCATTCATGGTAGCAATAGCAACTGTAATGTCAGGTGTAGGAAGTGGAAGTGGTTGTGTCTATTGTGAAAGCATAGTCTGATCATACGTCTCTATTGTGTCACCTCAGATCCTTCATCCTTGTTGAAGAATATGCCATTCATCCCCATCTCCAAGGCAACCAAGAGAAGCTTCATGGAAAGACCTCCAAGTCCTGAAAGACCAAGGTATGTTGGTACAAATTATGGTCTTCGATGTGAAATGTGAATTTCGTGTGATAGGTCACTGCAAGTTAAGTGAGGCTGCTGGTGTTGGCTAGTAGTTAACAGGTGTGAATATGTGGGACTGATTAAGCCAAATAAGATCAGCTTTGTACAGCAAAAACATTATCTGGATACACTGAAGCTAAAAAGTACGGAAGCCTTAAAGGGCCATGCTTTCATACATTTTATTTCCTCTGTTTTCCCGTGATAACAAATTAATTTCATTTGTTTTCTCGAGATCTCGAGTTATTATTTGGAAATAACAACTGCCGTTTTCCCGAGATAACGAGATAATTTTCTCAAGATCTCGAGATAATGAAACTTTGTTTTCCCGAGATAACGATATAATTAATTTGAGATCTCGAGATAATGACTGTGATATGATAGGCCTGAGATTATGGAGACGCCTGGGACCTCGTAGCTGGTCAGCTATGTAGTTAACGACGACATCAGGCTCACTTAGATTGCGCCACCGATATAGCTGAAGCCTTGCTAACCATCTTTTTAGATTATGCACGCTAATGTGTATATTATCTGTAATAGCAAGGCATAATGCTATTTCAGCCTGTGTCAGGCCTTGATTGAAAAGATATGTGACGCAGTGATCGATATGCTCCTGCTCCTCTGACATTGATACACTGAATGATGTTTCCTGCAATGATTTAATACGAAAGCCCTAAAGGGCCATGCATTCATACATTTTGTTTCCTCCTTATCTCGAAATAACAACTGCCGTTTTTCCAGAGATAATGATATAATTAATTCGAGATCTCGAGAAAACAAAACGATAGTGTAGTATATTAAATCATTGCAGGAAACATCCTTCAGTGTAGCAATGTCAGAGGAGCAGGAGCATATCGATCACCGCGTCACATATCTTTTCAATCAAGGCCTGACACAGGCTGAAATAGCATTATACCTTGCTATTACAGATAATATACACATTAGTGTGCGTAATCTAAAAAGACGGTTAGCAAGGCTTCAGCTATATCGGCGGCGCAATCTAAGTGAGCCTGATGTCGTCGTTAACTACATAGCTGACCAGCTACGAGGTCCCGGGCGTCTCCATAATCTCAGGCCTATCATATCACAGTCATTATCTCGAGATCTCGAATTAATTATATCGTTATCTCGGGAAAACAAAGTTTCGTTATCTCGAGATCTCGAGAAAAATATCTTGTTATCTCGGGAAAACGGCAGTTGTTATTTCGAGATAATAACTCGAGATCTCGAGAAAACAGATGAAATTATCTCATTATCACGGGAAAACGGAGGAAATAAAATGTATGAATGCATGGCCCTTTAAGGCTTCTGTAAAAAAGGACAATGAAAATGTACAGTATATTATAATGTATCACATCTCTAATTTTTCTCTCTCATTCTCCAGTTTGCCCCTCCGACCTCAGCCTCGAAACTCAGGTGATTTTTATTTATTTATTTATTCGTTTTACCAAAATTGTAGTATTAGGTATGCATATCAAAATATGATGGCTTGTGGGTACAACAACTTCTGCTTTGACTCTGACTGTGCTTACTTGTGTCATCCAGGAGAGATCAAGAGGTCAACCTCAATGTCCTTTGTCGATGGCAACCTCGGCACTTGGCCCAAAGAGAAACGGTTAGTAGTACTGCAGTCCTGTTCATGTGCTGCTCATTTAAAGAATCCAATCCCCAAGAGAATTAATTAAGATTAAGAAAAGCATATTGTGATGCTGCCAAATCTCTTGCCTCTTCCCTCAAATAACCCTTTACAGTTTGTTAGAAATTCTAAAAAGTATCTGAAGATGTATTTATAGTTTCTTTTTGTTTTTTCCGTTAAGGTCTGGGCCTTATGGAGTGTCTTTTGACATCCCCTTTGACAAAGAGGACTCTGCTCCCGGCCCTCTTTCCTCCATGCGTGGCATGGTCAGGTCCGTCAGCACTGATGATGGTTCTGGCTTCAAAGTCCAACATTTGCCTCGAGGAATGAAGCGTAACCTGTCCTTCCAGCCAGTGAACGGTCAGAGTGTTGGCATTGAGGAGGAAGGCTGCCCAGACAGCCTGGCTGGCATGGAGCCTGACATGCGAGCATACCCCAACGGACATGGAAGTGTCATGGCAACAACTCCCTCCATGGAGGAAGCCCTCCAGATTATCCACAGCCCAAGTAGGCCGCCAGTGGAGGGGATAAACAGTGGTTTCTTTCTGCACAGTCAGGGCCACGGGGCTGGTGTTGGTAGCTTGGAGCCAGTGTCAGAGTTGGACTCCAAAGGGCCTCAGAGCACCACAGACACCACCGAGGTGGACACTGGCATCCATATTCAAACAGAAGACATGCTGGATGAGGACTCCTCTCTGAAGGACTGCTCTGTGAACATGGACCTGGATATGGACACGCCAAGCCCCTGTCCGAGCAATCAGAGCAGATCCCCCTCAGGAGTGAAGATGACCAGCTTTGCCGAACAGAAGCTGAAGAAGCACACTCCATCAGCGCCAGACTCAGGGAGGTGCAGCAGCAGCTCCCTCAAGACCACTCCTGAGGGCTCTGAGTTCGGCCTCCCATTATCTGTCTCCTGGGCCCCAACCCCTGAGCACAGCCCCATCCATCAACAAACCACACCAACCGTAACGGCTCAAGCATCGCCCACACCTATACAACTTCCACCCAATGATCCTGCTCAGGTCATGGCCACAGAGATGGTACAGTTGAGAATGAGGCTGGAAGAGAAACGTAAAGCCATTGAAGCACAGAAGAAGAAAGTGGAGGCCGCTTTTACGAGGCATCGGCAAAAGATGGGTCACTCAGCATTTCTCAATGTGGTGAAGAGAAAAGGAGATGGGGCTGCTAGTGGAGAGGAAGGAGGAAAAACTGCAGGAGAAGGCAAGGTGGCAAGCACAAGTCCCACCTTCAAATTTGGAAGGAGCAAGGCAGACACACCTGATGGGGCAGAGCAAAGCAGCACAGGTTCCTGTTGGACAAAGTCACCAGGTGCAGGGGAGGAAGGTGGGCAGGCTCATGCTCAGCTGACGGAGGTAGATCTCACTGAGTATACGCGTTCTATTGAGAAACTGAATCATTCATTAGCCTTCCTTCAGACCGAGATGCAGCGACTGGCTCAGCAGCAGGAAGTGATCATGGCCATGAGGGAGCAACAGCATCAGCAGGCGTGGGTCATCCCTCCCCCTCATACAAACCCATCACCACAAAAACACAGCAGAGCTGGAGCTGTTGCTCGATCCTCAGGACCCTCTTCCCCTGCTGACTCTCCTCGCTCCACCCACCGTTCTCCAACCAGCATCAAACGCAAATCCGCCTCTTTCCACTCACGTAATCCTCGCACCGCTCGTCCCAGCGAGCTAAAGCTTGCCCCTTACAATCGAGTGCTTACTGCACCTCAATCTGTCGATAGCATCCCCAGGCTACGGAGATTTTCTCCCTGCCAGCCCTTGGCAAGTTCCTTTGTTTACATGCAGGAGAAACCAGCAACCGCCAATACAGCAACAGTAGCCTCAGATGGAGATAAAAACAAGGAGACAGAGTCACTTCTTTCGCCAGAGAGGGAACTTGCCAGTATATGTGTAGCCAACTCACCCCCCAGCTCCCCCAAGAGCAAAAGAGAGCAAACCCAGGAAAGCCAATCCAAGATCACTGACACAGAAACAGATGAGCAGAAAAATCAGAAGTCAGTTGCAGACCTCAAACCTACTCAGTCTTCATTTCCTGAGGTTCTGGCACACCCTGTGGTAGAGACCTTCACAGTGACACCTACAGAGATTCCTTCACAGCCAGAAGCTTCAGGCCAAGCCAAGAGCAGCTTGATTGAGGTTCCTCTGTCAGTCGTGAAGCCGATGGAGGATCTGACACTTGATGATGGTTTGGAGACGCAGCAGGATAACGTGGACGGCTCGGATTACGAACAGAAGATGTGTCGTGGTTTCTTCTTCAAGGTAGGCTGTGGATTCAAAGAACTGTCACCATATGATACAAAGAACAACTGAAATTCCTTTTCGCTTTTATTCATCTGACCATTGTCTATATTTGTTAGCACTATCTCTCGTTATCATGAAGAAAGTTGATCGAAATCTTATCAGTTGATGTTTCTTTTTATAAAAAGGGACAAACATTATTTGCCTCCAGTGGGAGATTTGTTTTGGATTATGCCCTGGGACCTAAGTGTGAAGTCAACACGTAAACAACGCAGGCAATAAGACCATCAATCATAAAAGAACAGCAGAACAAAGAACCAGCAGCATAAATCATAAAAACCACAGCATGCAGAGTCAGTGTAACTGGAAACCTTAAAATGCAGTGGAGCAGCTGTTAAAAAAAGGGTAATCACATTTGAACCTGGGGCAGCCATGTTTGTTCCTAACACAAGGCAATGAATGGTTCAGGAAGCATGCCGGCCGAGAAGAGCATCATCTTCCCATTTATAGGTTGTAAGATAGCTCGCTATCTGCAGCCTGGGCTTCGATGTAGGTCATAAAACTGGGGCTGTTGTGAATAATTCAGGCACAGCTGTGGAAATGTGGGCTTACAGAAGGGTTGAATAGAGTGTGAGGGTGTATGCTGAGGGATGTGCACATTAAAACTCTAAATGGTGCTGATTTGTACTCAGGTGTGCCTTTGTTAGAAACAGCTGAATTCAATTTGATTTTGTGGTGTTGTAAAAGCACGATTTTACAATATTTCACCCTACCCCTTCTGGCCCAGAAACTCTTCTCTGTTGCTTCTGCCTGCCTTTTTCTGTCACATTAATTTACACAAAGGAGAGTTGACCTTTCAAATTAACAGTTCAAGTTTGGGATTATCGAATTCATTGTATCAGATTAGATGAGTAAAGAGATTTAAGGGGTACTACACACTAATAATGCTCAGCTCTGCCTCTTCTTTAGTTTCACTACTGTTGAAGGTCAGCAGTGAATAGCAACAACAAAACAGTGATGAATAATATTCACTAAACGTTTAGTGGATTTTCATTCTGGTTAGCACACACTTTACCTCAAACGGTGGGAGTTGGCTGACTATGTTCACTTTGCGACTCAGGAGGATGGAAAGGCAGAGGAGAACATGGCTCAGAAGAGGGCTGCGCTGTTGGAGAAAAGGATGAGGAGGGAGAAGGAGACCCAGCAGAAGAAGATGCAGCTGGAGGCTGAGTTGGAGCAGAAGAAGGAGGAAGCTCGGTATGTTGACACATCTGGAAAATAAGTCCAAACACATTCTCAGAGCACACAGGTATAGGAACACAGTGTTGTGTGCTCCTTCCTTTAGTCTGACAAAAGTCAATTTATTTTGTAGTTTCTTTCTTTCTTTCTTTCTTTCTTCATTCTGTTTGTTATATCAAATCTTAAAACAAGACATAGAAATTGGATCACTCTTATCAGCACAATTATTAGCAAGTTAATTTACATCATCTGAATGGAAATAAAGTTTGACCACAGTGCCAGAGGTTTCATACAACAGTTTATACTTGTTTTCTATATTTTTTGTAGTAAGTAATTACTACATTGATCAGAAAACCCCACTGCACTGACTTCCACCCCTTTGTTCTGTCTGCTCAGACTGAAAGCAGAGGAGGAGCGCCTCAGGAAGGAGGAGGACAAAGCTAGGAGGGAGTTCATCAAGCAGGAATATCTCAGGCGGAAGCAGCTAAAACTGATGCAGGACATGGACACTGTCATCAAACCTCGGCCAGCCGGAGGCGCCAAGCAGAGGCGAGGCCGGCCCAAGTCCATCCATCGTGACAGCATGGACTCACCAAAAACCCCTGTCAGAGCTGCCACAGGTAACCATGGTAGCAGCCTCCTCTCAGAGAGGCTGAGGTCATCCCATCTGTCAAGTCTGTGTTCTGCTGCCACTTTGCTTTGTGCCACTTGAGAATGTGGTATTACACAGATTATTCTTATTTTATGGACAAAAATCAAAGTATTTATCTAATTTGATCAATTTAGAGCAGAAATATAACCTGATACACTTGAGGAGCAATGCAGCACTTTTGTGTGTTTGTCTATGTTTTTATATGTCAAATAAATTAAGCAATATCTAATGTGTATAACTACATATTCTGCAGGCTGCATTGCTCTGTGACAGGATTTCCACAAAACACAGTGGACAGCCTGGTGTTGTTGTTTAACATCGTGTCGTGCTGTGCCGCATCTCATCCTCACATCCAGGTTCACGCCAACGTGTCTTTTCAGTTTCCAGCTTGTCCCTCGCTTCCCTCACCCTGGGAGACAGCGACAGCGTTCACTCTGACAAGAGATCGCCAAGGTGAGATGTTTTTACAAGTTCATAACTAACTGCTGGTGAAATGCAATTAAAAAAAAATACATGGTTTCAGTGTAGCCTTTATTGTAAATTGAAGTTTGATTTTTTTCTGGGGTCTAAGGAATATAGTAATGGAGTATGTTTAGTAAAACATGATAATTGTGAAAACCGCTTTGCATTCATGCCAGTTTGTAGGAGAAAGGAGTCTAAAAATCTGAAAATCTTGAAGTCCTAACACAACAAAAAAATCAGACTCAGACATTATGCTAATGTAGGGAATAATTCATTTTAACCTTGTTCACTTGCTCTGAGAATTACAGTCACTAAGCCGCTGTAAAAGAGCATTAAATCCATGCATAATATAAATACCAAATGCAGGTTGAATTCTTGAGAAAGACAGATTATAGAGGTGTTTTCCTTAATAGCCGAGGAAAAAGCCTCTTTCACATTACTGGTTGGGGTGTTGCCAGACATAAATTTGACTGGACATTCACAATAAGATAACATTGTCACAACATTACATGTCAAACCTGAAAACATCTGACAACATTTGACCTCGGAGGGAATTTTAACAAACATCTGTTCTTAAAGTGGAATAACAAAATAATATGATGTTTTCTGACCCTTTTTTTTTTTTTAAAGCCAAGCTCCTCAGACTAACTCCAGTTCTCAGGTCTAACATTTCTCCTGTATTCTTATATCCTCCTTCCTTTTATACTTTCTTTCCTGCTGTTTCGCACATGTCAGAAGTGCTAGTTTAGCCTCTGGCAGTCTCTTCTACTTTCTGAGCTCTCCTAAATTGAGAAGGAGAAGGTTAGTTTCTGCTTGAGGTGCTTCACGCTGTCCTGGGCCCAATCCTGCACTGAAACCCTGCCCCCACACTGGGTTTTATAAGATTGATCGAGCACTTTAAGGAAAAGCAACATATTTCCTTATGATTAACTCCAAAGCACTTTGAATAACGCTGCGCTTTTAACTTCATTGCCTTCACAAAATAATCACTTCTCTTTCTCCACTTACCTCTCTGCTGGGCCTTCCTCGCCAATTTACACGCCTGCTCTGGCTTCTTTTAAACCTGAAAAACATCAAAGCAAAATGTTTTTTGTCAGATTCACAGTTCTGAAGAACACACTTTGCATAAAAATCCATCTTATCAAGTCATTTAACCCTATATTGTGTCATAAAAACTGCCAGTAAGGTATTCAGCATTGTCATTTAATGCCAGTTGTTCTTGAAACATGTGAAGATAATCTAATTAGACTGAAATATCCTATCCAAAAATGACTTGTTAACGTGGTCAGTTCACCAAAAAAGCACTACAAGCAAGTGTGGCTTTAGTTGCTCTCACTGTACATTTGCCGTGCTCATTGATTCCCACTTAATTACAGAGGCAGAATAGTGTATTTTGTAATCCCAGTAGAAAACGCATTATTCACTCTGTATATTTAGAAATCACTTGTTGTTTAAGATTGCCAATGTATTGAGGAGACATAAGCCTGCTGCAGTCCAGAAAAAGAGCAAGTAAATGCCAAGTGCTGCACTGTAATTCACTGACCTCTTTTATTGACCTTAAACGCACCAGACTACTTCACATATCTGCACTCACTGCCTGTGCTTGCAAGCTTTGCTTCCTCACTAGTTATTGTAAGGATGTACAACAGACACTCAAACTGTGTGTTGAAACAGTACACACAGTTTCCTCCACAGTACACACAAATCTATACAAGCATGTTGTAGACAGGGTGGGAAAATGACAAATACTGCTGTTTTGAAGGATAAAGTTCTGGAGATGACATTGGCATTTTCCTGCCCTGCCTACAGTATAATTTGCTGAGTGTTCAGAAACAGCACCAATGCAGAAAGGTGATATGATACTGTGTGTGTATGTGTGTGTGCGTGTGTGTTGTAGGCCAGATTCTGCCGATGGCTTCCTGTCCCCAAGTCGCTCCAGCAGCAGGAATGGAGAGAAGGACTGGGAAAATGGATCCACAACCTCCTCTGTTACATCTAACACAGAGTACACTGGTAGGACATCTTAGCATATATCGACTGCCGAGTAGGTTTTCAATGCAAACGTCCAAACTAGCTGTCAATTTAAGATTCAGGATAGCCTAGATGTTTAGTAAGTCAACGGTAAGAAGAGCAGATGTTATGGAATAACATCAGGGTCATTTTTGTGTCCAGTGCATCTAGTATTCTTATATTGAAGGACAGTGTTTTTTTTTAGTCTTTTTGACATGGTAATTTGTTTTTGTCCAAACTTAAGCTGTAATCTAAATGCATGCATTCATAGCTCACATCCCCGAAAATCTTCATACATGATTCATCAAAAGGAAGAGTAAAAATAGGGAGGGAACTAGTCTTTTCTTTGACATAACTGGAGGAGTTGCCATGACAACAGTCTTATCCTGATGTTGTTCCCCTCTCTGTTCTCATTCAGGACCGAAGCTATACAAGGAGCCCAGTGCCAAATCTAACAAGCACATCATCCAGAACGCTCTGGCCCACTGCTGCCTCGCAGGCAAGGTTAACGAGGGGCAAAAGAACAAGATCCTGGAGGTAACAGCGTGTAGCTTAACCCTACACCACATACTTTCCACAGTGTGGATTAAAAACTGTCATGGGACCTTTATCTCTCGTCCTGTCTGTTTTACTCCTATGAAGTAAAGCCACAAAAAAGTATATAATGTAAATGCGGGCTACATGATATGGTTAAAAGCAAACCCATGTATGCATCATGATTATTGTGCCAGGTATTACAATTTCGATATGAATCACGACTATTGAGAATGATTCATTCATTTTTACTGAAAAAACGATCATGAAATCATGATGATGTGACATTTAGAAATATGAATGCGAAAATGTATATTATACAGAATTTATCAAGACAGCAGGTAAATATTGAGCCTTTGAGGTAGCATTAACAAGGGAACAGGAAAATTAAAAATAATAGCAAGTTCTCTGGTCATCTAATGAGCTTTTCTCCCCTGACCTTAACAGGAAATGGAAAAATCAGAAGCCAACAACTTCTTGGTTTTGTTCCGAGATGCCGGCTGCCAATTCCGCTCCCTCTACACGTACTGCCCCGAGACGGAGGAGATCAACAAGCTGACAGGCATCGGCCCCAAGAGCATCACGCGCAAGATGATCGATGGCCTCTACAAGTACAACTCGGACAAGAAGCAGTTCAGTCAGATACCAGCCAAGACCATGTCGGCCAGCGTGGACGCGGTGACGATCCACAACCATCTCTGGCAAACCAAGAAGCCAGCCACCCCTAAAAAAGTAGTGCCTGCCCAGTCCTAATGGAACTCAATACCCTGAACTTCACCATCTCCCCCTCAAATGGAACATACCCATTTCAATTTGCACTTCACTGTACATATCCATGAAGATTCAAGCACCTGCAATGCCAGTTAGATTGAATGCATATTTGTCTACTTCATGTTTGTTCGTTTTTTCCTCTCCATTGCATTCCTGTCCTTGGTTCTCCTTTTTACTCTGGACTGGATGGGATAGAACTCAAAGATTCTGAACAACTGGAATGTATGCCACTGTAAAGGAATGATGTAAATGCTTCTCACTTCTGTGTTTTAAGAGATTGTCATGTTTGAGTCAGTTTACGAAGGCTTGTGTGTGAGTGTCGGTTTTGTTTCCAATGTGCCAAACGACAAAAAAGAGACAGTATGAATGCCAGGACATTTTATTGGGTACACTGAAGCACTGAATGTTTTTAATTCATGTACAGATTGATTTGTGTTTGCATTATCCTGTTGATGTGTGGCCTTATGCACGTTTTGTTTTAGCGTGAGTGCAATGAGGCGATTGTAAAACATACAGATGGGGTTTTTGTATTTGGAAGAACAATTTTTCTTCATCTCTGTGGGTGAAACAGTTTGTATATTAAGGTACGTAAAACCACAAAGGGCCAAAAAATGAATTGCATACAGCCAGTGTTAGCCACACAGTACATGTGTTCAGCTCAACAAAGCCAAGAGGTTTCAGCTTTTTCAGAACCCTTTTTGAGGAAGTGATTTTAAAGAATGCAGGACGTTACTCTAGATCACTGGTTCTCAACCTGTGGGTCAGGATACCTGCAGACAATTAGAGCTGTAATGTTCGATGTGTGGAAAAATATATTTATAATACACAAATATGCTGTCCTGTGTGTAGTTGCTGTCAAATTCCGTTGTCTTGCGATATATAGAAGTAGTTGCAACCTCCAGAAGTAGTCCAATAATTAAGTAGGATTGGCAGACAGTGAAAATAAAAATCATCCTTTGGGGATTAAAGTTACATATATCTACGAGGAGGCATTGCTTCAGCCAAAATGGTTGAGAGCCAGTGTTGTAGATCAGTTTGCTGCTTGTTCACAGAAGATTTGTGAATGAATGGAACAGCTCAGTATTATTTTATTTTTATTTTGAAATGCTGCCAACTGCACCATGTAGTACCTTTGCAGTATATTAATATAATGTACGATTACACTCTCACCCGCTGGTATCAGGAATATGTCTGAATTCCAAAAGAAGTATTTATCTTCATGTTAATATCAGGAAATGAAATTGTTGTACTGGAACTTTTTTGACAGGACTATAAATTCTTCAGATTCACACTTGGCCTACTCATTTTCACAAAGTCTGCACTTATAATACTCTAAGGCACTTTTGGTAAAGGCATCCACCACACACCATATGCAGTAAACATAGTGCATAATCAGTTTAGATTGCTGATTAGTTAGAAATTAATTGCTCTGAAGAAAGCCAGTCATACATCACTGCAAGTATTCCCTGATTCATTAAACAGCCACACTGTTACTATTGTCGTGTCAGCTCTTACATAAAAACAAATGTATGTCGATCCAAATTAGATTACATTATGTGACGCATTAGCAGCATATTTGTCTGTTGCCTATAGATGCAACATGTCCTAAATAGGCCAGAAATACAGTAATTGTGTTACATTTTTGTAATTTTTTTCTGTTACTAGCAGAATCAATTTCGCAAAGTAATACAAGGCAAAACACTGCAGATCTTTGTTGCTGCATACGGGTAGAGACTCGCCTCAGAGTTTCATTGGTGTCAGTATCATGTTCCTTTTGCCACCAAATGTAAAATCAAAACCATTTGCAGGTACAATTTCCAACAAAGCAACGTCTACTAACATGGTGCTTTGTTTTCAATCGGGGGGGGGGGGGGATATTTATGACCAAAAGAGAGCATGTACATGTCTTTGAAAATGTAATCTAGTATGACAGAGTGAAGAAGTGTTTCTCTGTTGTTTATTGAAAGGATTTGTCCACAGAAGCTCTGTCCACCTGCTTCGGGCTGCTCAAGGCCAAGGTAAATGATTATTTAAACTGTAATGATATTGTACAGTGTGTTCATGTGAGCTCATACCTATTCACTATGATGACTTTGTTTTGTTTGTCAACGCTGTGCTGTCATTCGACATATTGCTGAACATGTAGTTTCATTTTAGTTTTTTTGTTTTGTATTTTTTTTTTCTTTTTTTGCATTTATTAAAACTAAGCATGGCCTCAGCATTAATGTGGTTTTAATTATAAAACAAAATGTCTATTTTAGGGTACATCAATTTTTTATGGATTTATAGATATTACTTACGAGGTGTAGAGACAGGATTTGACAACAAGGACTATCATGTCTTTCACTATGCAACCGGAAATATTAGTCTTATTTATTTGCTATTTAAGTTATTTAAGCAGTATTCATACAAAACTGTGAAAATACTGTTACAAGTAAAACTTCCGGATTAAAAATGTTACTTCAGTAAAAGAATGTGAGTATAAGCAGACAAATGTACTGATGTTTCAAGCACTTCATTCAAAAAATGTCCACTGTGGCTGTTATACATATATATTTATAGGACTGTAGTTAATGATTATTTTCATTATGAGTTAATCTACTGATTTTCATCATTAACCTAATTGACCTAATTGATGGTTTGTTAACATTTTCAAAAATAGAGAGAAACTACAATGTCCCCCTAGTAGAGCGTAAACCTCCACCAAGCACCCAGCAGTTTCCTTACGCACCTGAATAAGCCTGATTTTTTCATCAAGATCCATGAAATATTTGCTGAAAAATGTACAAAAATGAAACGAACAAGCCCCGTCTCCCAATGTTAAAGAACGTGAGCAAACATTTCTAGCACCAAAAGTTAATGGGGTCTATTCTGGGACGAGACCCATCCTCCATCCAAGTTCAGTGGAAATCCCTGCAGAAGCCTACTTTTGTAATCCTGCTGACAAACGAACCAACAAACAAACAAATGGACACTCGTAAAAATATGACCTCCTTAGCAAAGGTAATAACTTCCGAATTACACAGAGCCCAAAGTGACACCTTCAAAATGCTGACTTCTGTCCAGCCAACAGTCCTCAAAATGATTACAAATAAATATTTATGCCAATTGTCTCAGCTTTAATTGTTGGCCTTTAGCTTTAACTGGCAGTAGAAAAGGTTTTCTGCTTCAACATATCATCATGAAGTAAATGCTGATTGCACACTGTAATGGATCAAGAATAATGAAACCATCAGCATTTACACTGGTTCTCTGTAAACCTCACTGTCACTAGACAATTTTGTCTGCGACCAGGCATGCGGTCACCCAGAAAAAGCAAGGTGGTAACACATTTCTGTTAAAGACTAAGGGATTCAATAAACTCAAGTTATGTCCTGTGTTGTTATTTGCTTCTCTGAGGAAAACAGAAATGATCAAGTTGTCTTCGTAACAGTGGCGGCAACAATAACACCACTTAGAAACACGTGCTACTCAAATTTAAATACATGTGTTTTGTGTACAAAAATCTGAGTTTGTATAGACATAACTAAAGACGCATAGCTGGCTTAGGTGGGCAAAAATCATAAAAAATATCATTAGTTTTTGCTAATGTGAATTACAATTTCATTTTCAAGATTACAGCACATTTTAACAAATTCTTCTATGAGCCTCTATTGTTCAATGTAGTGGAGCACAAAATATAACAGAAAGTGCCATAAAAGGGACTCAAATACCCAGAGGTACCTGACCTGTATACACTGTGGCTTGGGATCACTGGCCTAGCTAGGTGCTAACGTAAACACTGTCTGCACTAGCACAGCTGAAATCATTCACCAAATCACCAGAAACAAACAAACAAAAAAAACAGAATACATGAGCTGTATTTATTTTTATCCGCAAATGTTGCACTGCTTTTATTTCCCTCCACAGTTGAAAGTAGTTTTGGGCCGTGATGTAACTTGACGTCAGGTGTGAGCGCGGGGCGTCATCGCTACAGTTGATTGGTGGTTTGCGGCTGCGTCCGTCCGCATGGCAACCGCGAGCTGTGTACGAGACAGAAGGCAGAGCTGTTTGGAGACGCCGTCTGGGACTTCAACACCCAAAACACCCGTCCCTGCCCTCATCATCCTCCTCCTCCTCGTACATATCGCTGACTGCGGACGGATTTGATGCGGCGGGTCGCTGGCTCAGACTGACAGGTGAGCAGCTGGCTCGGATTGACGGTGGCGTGTTAGCCTGCGCCGCCGGTGTTGTCTTTAACGCTACCCTGCTGCACGGCGGAGGGGGGGGGATGAATGACATTGTTAGCGTCCGATTCTCCTGCACGCCAGTCCGGTCTGTGCGTGCTGCTATACTCAAGTGAACAAGGTGTGTCTGTGTCTGTGTGTGTGTGTGCGCGCGGATAAAAGTGCTGAGGCTGACAGGTTTGGGCCGCAGACCTGCTGCTGTCACATCCAGGACCAGGGCTGGATGGTGTCCCTGTGCGTTACGTGTGCTGTGCGGGCAGGAGCAGGGCGGTGTCACCGGCTGCTCTGCCTCCAGCACAGACCCCCGGAGGCATCGCTGCTCCCAGCACTCAACGTACACAGCAGGATCATGCAAAATGAAAGACCCCTTCATGTCTTGGTGTAGCAGCCTATGTGATGTTGCTGTGATTAACCATTTACAGGCCAACCAGAAAGAGCTGCACCCTAAGATAAAGATGCCCTAATTAGATGTTATTGTGCAGTAAGGTTATCTAAAATGTTTACTGCAGCCTAGATTAGACAGGACACTGCATGCCCTCATGAGATTGTTCACCGTTTAAGCTCCTTAAACCATATTTTTCAACTAAGTTTGAATGTGAAGTGCTGAAGTAAGGGGAAGAGAGCACACCAGGAGCTCTTGTTGATACTAAATGGCATTTAAAAAAAAAAAAAAAAAAAAAATCAGGTCAGTGTTGTTACTGAGCAGCAACACACTAGAAAACTCTGCAGGAAAATGTTGTAACTGGTCCTTTAACCAGTGGGCCTCAGTGTGGAGTGCAAGCCTGCATTTGTGACTATTTGTCTGTGTTTACATCGTTAACATTGATCTGTGTGTCCTCTCCTCTCATTACACACACATCTCTATCCACACAGTGACAGATAACGCTGTATATTAAGTGCTGTACTGTATCAAAACATCACAGCAACAAATGACTCGCTTATGTTTGCTAAAATCAAATAATAAGAAGGGATGCACGATAACACCAGCGCTTCGACAATTACAGCCGATTAAAGGCCGATAAAGTGAGGCTTTAACTGTGAGCACGCAACATGAACCGTTGGCTATGAAGTTGTTTTATTCGAAAGGATTCCGACACTGAAAGCGTTGATAAACATGTTAATTCCACTACAGGAAAAACTTTTTTCTCCACCACAGGAGCGACTTGATGTTCTCTGCAAATAGGTGGGGGGGAAAATATGTGTATATGTTGGTATCAGCATCAGCAACCAGTTGATAAATATCAGCATATCAGATATCAACGTAATCCAATATCCTGCATCCCTTAAAGAAGCTAATGATTTTCACCTTTTACACAATTTGTCTGCTAAACATCTCAAAAAACTTAAAACATAGAGTTTAAGCCAAGCCAAATTTCTGACATTTGAAAATGATTGTCTTTTAGCAAATAAATGACAATGACACTTAACACTGACACAATCTTTGCTATGTCAGCAAATCAGTTTGACCTTTTGTTTTTGGCCGTAACATCAAGAAGTGTAATGGAAGTAGGTAGCATTTACCTAAAGCTGTGTATGGTATTTTTTAGAGCTGCACCAATACTGGATTTTTGGGGGCCACTGCCAATACTGATATTAGCAATTAATTCTGAACATATCAGTCGATGTACTTTTCTTACATGCATACCTTTTTTCAGTGATCCCTGAAAGGTGGTTTTCAAACACACTGACAGAGAAACATTGGTAAGGGAGACAGGAGATTTTACAGCTTAACAATAAACTTTGTTGTCTAAAATGACATCAGTTCACTGAAACAGTAAACTTCACTGAGAATTTAATAAATATGAATTACATTAGTACATTATGTTATGTACAGAAAAAAGTTTTCATATTGGCGCTTATCAGACAACATATACACCAATACGATATGTGTGATAGGCCAATCGGGCGATAATATTGGCTGACTGATGTATCGCTCAGGTTCTAGTATGTTTAGAATGAAACTCTTTGAATTCAGGTGATGAACCAGAAGCTTTTGCTTTTTTCTTCATGTCCGTCTCCTCTTCACTCCTGTCTGTACTCCAGCCAGCAGTAAGCTGCCACCGCAGACCTGTAATCATGACAGCAGAGGAGACAATAAGCCTCAAGGAGGCAGAGGTGATCAAGCTGATGCTGGACTTCCTGAACTCCAGGAAGCTGCACATCAGCATGTTGGCTTTAGAGAAGGAGAGCGGCGTCATCAATGGACTCTACTCCGATGACATGCTCTTTCTCAGGTAGGAGAAGACCACAGTGGCCTGAAAGTCAGTTTTAGAGACATTTGTAGAAGTCTGAGACATGTTTGTGTCAGATCACTGGGGTTCACTGCACCACTGTGATATGAACAGGGTTTTCAGAGGCCTTCCTAAATTGTTCATTTGCTGCTTTCAACAGGCAGCTCATTCTGGACGGCCAGTGGGAGGAGGTGATGCAGTTCATTCAGCCTCTAGAAGGAATGGAGAAGTTTGACAAGAAAAGGTGAGAGAAATAATACAGGCAACTATTTTAACTTGATGTCTTTCAATCTAAATGCAACAGACGTGTTTAAAGGTTCTATATAAAGCATTTACTGCCACTGGGTTTCACGTATAATATCAAGTACAATATTTATGATGTTTCCCTGAGTGGGACTTGCCAGTAATGCTAGTAGCCTTAGAAGCTGAATTAGGTCAAGTCCCAGTACTGTAGTGGCATGATCCTGTCATGTTACTGACAGCCTCTGCTTCTTACCGACCAGCAGACACTCATCACAAATTAATAACATGTTTCACTCAGTTGTTCTACCTAATTAAATTAGTTTCATTTAATAAAATATTTCAACACAACTTCAACAATTGAGTTTTGTGTTTCCAGGTTCCGCTACATCGTTCTGAAGCAGAAGTTTCTGGAAGCGCTCTGTGTGAATAACGCCATGTCTGCTGCTGAAGACCCACAAAATGTACGTGAATACAGCTTAGAGCTTAGTTTCCTTTGTTTTGTTTTGCTTTGTTCACAAATACTGTTTAAATTGCAATCATACAGAGCATAATAATAACATGTGAAATGCGACACCACATAAGGTAAAGAGAGACCCAGACACTAACCAAATAGTATTTAAAACATAAAAAGTTTATTGGCTATTCTAAAATAGTCCTGAATGAATTGTTGATGAAGAGGTTTTCCTATTTTTACATTTTAGAAGGCACTCAGAATGAAGTATGAACCTGAAAATGCGCATAATATGGGACCTTTAATAACCACATACTCCTCCCTGAATGTTCTGTCAACTTCAGCTGGAGCTCACCATGCAGGAGGCAGTCAAGTGTCTCCACAGTCTGGAGGAGTACTGCCCGACCAAGGACGACTACAGTAAGCTGTGTCTGCTCCTCACCCTGCCTCGCCTCACCCACCACGCAGAGTTCAAAGACTGGAACCCGAGCACGGCACGCGTCCACTGCTTCGAGGAAGCCTGTGCTATGGTGGCTGAGTTCATCCCCGCGGACAGGAAGCTGAGCGAGGCAGGCTTCAGGGCGAGCGGGAACCGCCTCTTCCAGCTGCTCATCAAAGGGATCCTTTACGAGTGCTGTGTCGAGTTCTGTCAGGTAACCCGGACCTGTAGAGATACTCACAGATCCAATACAAATCATTTAAATGAAAGATAACCTCTTGTTTGCTGGTACAAAACCCTTGTAGCCAATGTTTTGTAGCTACTTTATGTCAACAGTTTCAGTCATGGTCAATGGTTAAAACCCCTCTTTTTCTGTTTTCTAGAGTAAAGCAACTGGTGAGGAGATCACAGAGGGTGAGGTGTTACTTGGCGTGGATTTGCTTTGCGGGAATGGCTGTGATGAACTGGACTTGTCGCTGCTCTCCTGGCTGCAGAACCTCTCTCCAGGTGCCTTCTCCTGCGCCTTCCAGCAAAAGACCCTCAATATCCACGTGGACCGTCTGGTGAAGCCCAGCAAGGCCGGCCACGCCGACCTGCTGACCCCGTTGATCAACCGCCTGTCCCCCTGCCCTGCCTCACCCTTCCGCCAGAGGCCTCATTCAGCGGACACCTACATGTCCAGATCCCTCAACCCAGCTTTGGACGGCCTGTCCCACGGTCTGGCAAACCAGGATAAGAGAGGCATGGAGGCAAACATGAAGACGGCCCTCAGTCGGAGCCTGGTGGAGAATAATGTGCATCAGCAGGACGATTCACCTGAAAGGTAAATTTTTGCTACTCTCTGACAATAACCTCAGTAAATGGTACCTCAGTTTTAAATAATTGAACCAGGATTTTCATTACTCAGTTTGTTTAGTATCTCTGATGTATACTGTTTATAATATAGCTTGCTTTAAAATCAAAAGAAATCCTGACAGAGAAATAGAGCTACACTTGTAGTCAGCTAAATGCTGCCTTAGTTACATAAAAATGTTGTAATATATGTTACAAATATTAAACTAATATATATCTGTATTAGTTTGGCCCTAACAAGAGATCACATTTTTTTTTTCCTGGAGCTTTCTCACCAAGCCGTCTGCCTTAACGTGTACATGTGCAACCTTAGGTATTAAACCCAGTGGCAGATCTTGTAGTGTGACACAATCTGTGGCTCCATTAATCCCATTAGCCCTGCTTTAACAGAGACAAACTGCCTGATCTGTCATCTCCCACAGTGCTGCACAAAGCATGTTAAACTGCAGCTGACTGTTGATGGACACACTATAATCTAAAGCCATCAACCAAGGACTCATTATTGAAAATCATAGTTCTGAGCCATATAATAAATTCAGGCTGTAAAGTAAATGTTTCCTTATGAACACTCAGGTGATTAAGGCTGAAGTGGACTGAAAAGCACTTTTTTGGTGGGTTTTTTTACAGCTTAAATGTCGTTTTATTAGGGCTCATTTGGCCATTACTGCTGCAGCCTCAGTGTCTCCATGGTTGATTGAACAAAGTGAGCAAAAATTGCCAGCAAAAACTGCCCCCTCCCCCCTCAACTCCCCCCTTATAACTGCTTATAGAAACCTAAAAAGACTCTTTGCTCTATTTCCTCGATTCACATGTGCTCCTTCTTCACAGACAAGGACGAACAAGCTTCAGTAAAAAAATGCTAATATAGCACAGGTACAGTGTAGCAGTATATATATGATGAAAACATATAGGAAGTAAAGGAAAACTGTGTTTTAATGTCCATCAGTTCATTAGAGGTGAGCTGACAGGTGTGCTTTACTAGGTTACTGTAAATATTATGGTACACCGCCAAGAGATGCTAGGAGACAGGGCTCTGTTCCTGAGGCATCAAATGAAAAGCGCTGCTGTAAACTGAGCAGTTTGTCTCTCTGGCTCCACCTGCTGGACACAAAGTAAGATCCCCACCATCTATGTAGAAGTTGACGATCTATGTTGTTTTACAGTGCAGCCTGAGGTTGAAAATGTGATGGGGGATCTGTTTTTTTAATGTTTTATAGCTTCAGTACTTCGACACTATAGAATGTATAATTAACAGATTGTATTTTATGTATTGTATTAAACATGTGGTACTGAAAACGTATCAAAGCATTGATACTTTTTGACAGCCTTGGCTTTCATTGTATTTTTTTACTTCCTACTTCACCTCAAATCATACTGAATAAAAAAAAATTGATGTGAACTGACATGTGCGTTTTTATTAACTTTAGAAAACACCCACAAGGGCTGGATGGACCCAACACCACACGCACACCTCTGACCCCTGGAAAAGATGGAGGGCCCCCCTGCAGCACAGAAACAAACGAGGTAATAAGAACTGCACCATAAGCTGTGTTTTGTTGTATGTCTGTTGTTCTACCTCATAGACAGTCTCACCTTTGGTCGCTCAGGCTGAATTGGTTTCATGACTCGTAAAAAGAAATGACTGCGGTCGTCTGTCTGGTCACTTGAGTCAAAGTCAGAGTGAGATTTTCAGTCTGTCTTGGCTCCACAGTCGTTACTCCAGATTTAAGAGATTTAGAATAGATTCCCCCTGAACCCCTGAACTGCCTCCACTGCCTCATAAATCCTTCCCCAATTCTCTACCACACCTGTTCAAGGGGCAACAGCTCCTTCCTGCCCCCTGTCTCAGTGAAGAAGGTGGAGGTCATGGACACTGGAGGCAGATAATCTGGTTTGATGTGCGGTCACACCCAAGATGGCCTGCTGCTTCCATCATCGCTCATCTTTATGCATCCTAGGTCCCATATAGAGGAGCAAAGTAGCTCGAGATTGGATTGTTGTGTGTGTGTTGTGTGTGTGTGCGTGGTTGTGTGTATGAAAAGTGGTGGGATAGATGAAGGGGAATGTACTGTAGACCCTCTGGATATGATGAGGTCCTTGAGAAACTTTTTATGGGATGGATGATAGAGGACGTGGCCTTGAGAGTTAAAGAGTTGTCAGTAGTGGCTCTTGGGAGAGAGTTTGCCTATTCCAGTGTGTGTGAGTGTGTGTGTGTGCGTGCATGTGTGTGTCAGGGCTGTACCAAATAGTCTGAAGCTTCATTCATAACGTTGACATTCAAATTCTAAATCCACATTCGAATGTTTCATTCTTTCTTTTTCTACTAATTCGGTCTAAACAGGGTGTTTCTGCACAGTTGCAGATAAACATAAGGTTACACTTATATTATTGCTATTCAGCTATTTGTAGAATTAAATTCCAGTGGTGGATGCATAGGGTTATTAATGACTCGTGTGATCCAAACAGTTCCAATAACTCCAGAGTGCTGGAAAGTTTAAAAGTCAAAAGTTATTTTTAAAAAGACAGATGTAATCATTGGGTTAGGGTTAGATCAGCCAATATCTTGCTTGAGCTTTTATCAAGCAAGATATTCTGCTTCAGTCCATATGTCCTCGCTCAGCCTTTCAAAAGCAACATTTTCACTGTGGTAAATAAGAAAGGGTTAAATATAAAAATTACATTTATATAGGTGCAATGACAAAAGGTCAAAACTCCAGTGACACTTGCAGTATATAAAACAATGTTAGATGTATTTCAGCTTGTGACCTTCATCAGGGTCATCCCTTAGTCCCATCTCAAGGCAACAAGACTAAACACGTTTGTCTAACAATAAAGTTGTTCTATGTACTGCAAGTGCTGCTGGACTTTCTTCCCTTCTCCAGGCACCGTGGAATCAAGTGAATATGTGCCAGAAACCCCTTCTCTGTATCCAAAATAACAAAAGATCTATTTTGGCTCTAACGTTATTACAGTAAAGAACTTAAATCATTCCCAAAAAAGATCATGTTGCTGGTTTCAATCTGCCTTTGCAGTCATACAGGTAACAGGGCTTGTTCAGTTAAAACAAATTCTGTTGATTTCATCTCTTCAGAGTTTGTTTTTTGTCTGCAAAAAATGTCTCACGTTGACTCGCTGTGTACATGTATGTTCGTCCAGCGTCTTGACTCCGCAGAGCAGATCCAGGAATATTACAGGCAGCGTCAGCGTGTGCAGCAGCATCTGGAGCAGAAGAAGCAGCAGAGGCAGCTTTACCAGCAGATGCTGCTGGAGGGAGGGGTGAAGCCGCAGGACGGAGCCCAAAACAACCTCACTGAGACATTCCTAAGCAGGTGAGGAAGTCTTGTGTGATTTAATCAGAAAAACACGACCTTAGTGTTACCTCGTTGAGACAAAGATATCTTGTTGTTTTTGTGTAGATCCATTCAGAAGCTAGAGGAGATGAATGTGGGCATTGACCACAGAGGAGATGAGGTGATGACGCAACATTTTGGTCAGCAGTGGAACGGACAGACGGGGAACAACAGCACTTCTAGCCCCAGAACTACTGACACTCGCCACACCCCTGACACCGGGCCGCCAAGGGACAAGCCGGGTGGGGGGGTCAGCAGCACCCCGTTAAAGAACGGGGGCCGCGGCTTGCCTTCCCTCAGCGAGTCCCCTGTTCCTTCCCGTCAGAGGTGAGAGCCTGCGTAGTGTGTGCTCATGTCTTCACCAAAGCGTCTGTCCGTCTTTACTGTCAAAATGTGTGAATAATAATGCGTGTGTGTGTGTCTTTTATTATCAGTGCTGACAAGATCAGAGGGTCTTGTCCCGCAGTCCAAGATGATTCTGGCTGCTCTGCAACACGTAACTCACAAGAGGTACAGCATTTTCATATTATTTTTCACAGTTATTTTAGTGTGTGCTCTAAAAGTTAGCTTGTAAGGTATTTGTGTTTTAAAAGTATGTGGATCATAGTTTAAAAGTTTATTTTTCTGATCTTGTTCAGCCGGGGAAGTCCAAAACACAGTTTGTGAAAGTGAACCAGCTGGAGGACACACAGGCGGTGCGTGCAGTGGCCTTCCATCCCTCTGGAGCGCTCTATGCTGTCGGCTCCAACTCAAAAACCCTGAGAGTCTGTGCGTACCCTGAAACACTGACCACCAGGTAGGAACCACACGCAAGTCCAAACAATGTGATATTTTTACAGGATGATAGATTATTTATGAAAGCATACTAGAGAAATAGATGATGGCTTCACAGAAAAATGTTGCTATGGTTTGTTCAAGCACAGAAAACATCAGAAGAAAGTGCCTAACTTAACTTAGAAGTGGCAGTATGGGGGTGTCAGGAAATGTCCACAGCACTGATGGGATTTTTGCATCTTCTGGGGAATTCTGATCATGACCAGGGAAAGCAAAAATGAGAAATTTCCAAATTTCCTGCCTTGGTTCTTCAAAATGCTTGAAGCACCAACATAAAATGTTATGAAGACTACTGCTGAAGCTGTTACCAGAATTTGGCGAGAAGAAGAAAAAAAACATGTTTTTGACAAAAATCAGAAAAGCTGTAGGAATTTTCTGAGCTTGACCAGACTACATTCAAGCAGTCTTGACTAAGAAAAGTTGTTCATACAGAAGTTCATACATTAGTGGTGGTCAAAATTTTTATGTCGAGTTTGTAACTTTCTCCCACAATTATTATATAATTCTCACTTTAATGCACATTTCTGTGTTTGTCTGTCTTGGTTCACTCAGTGGCTCTGGTGCAGTAAAGCAGCCGGCGGTTCGCTTCAGAAGGAACAAACACCACAAGGGCTCAATCTACTGTGTAGCCTGGAGCCACTGTGGACAACTGTTGGCTACTGGCTCCAACGATAAATATGTCAAAGTCCTGCCTTTCAACGCAGACAGTTGCAATGCCACAGGTACTGTTTTATGTTTTACTGAGTATGTGATAAGTCATGTCTGTTTTCCCAGCCACTTTTCTGGACCAAGTCCTATGTTTGAATGATCACTTGTTGATGGAACTCTGTGTTTCTGCCCCAAATGTGCACCTCTGACTCAGGCCCAGACCTGGAGTTCAGCATGCATGATGGTACCATCAGGGACCTGGCCTTCATGGAAGGCCCTGAGAGTGGAGGATCCATCTTGATCAGTGCCGGGGCTGGAGACTGCAACATCTACACAACAGACTGTCAGAGAGGACAGGGCCTTCACGCCCTGAGCGGACACACCGGTACGTTAGCAACAGCTAATGGGAAAGAAACTGTCTAGAAGAAACCCAAGTGTTTTGAAATCAGTTCGTAGACATGGTAGATCATCTAAACAAATATTCTATTTAGGATTATTATTTCTAATTTATAATCACATAAACAGGGCTTGTAACTACATCATCACAGTACAACAAGGTAAAAATATACTGTAGCATGTGCAGTAGAGTTCACCATTTTGCTTGAACAGGTCACATTCTGACTCTGTACACGTGGGGAGGATGGATGATCGCCTCCGGCTCTCAGGACAAGACAGTCCGGTTCTGGGACCTGCGGGTTCCCAGCTGTGTCCGGGTGGTAGGCACAACTCTGCACGGCTCAGGTGAGTCACATCATGACACTCTTGGTAAAGAAAAAAAAAACAAACAGGCTGCAGCCAATCGCAGTAAACGTCTCACTATTACCACTCTGTCTCAAACAGGAAGTGCAGTTGCTTCGGTGGCAGTGGATCCCAGCGGGCGCCTGCTGGCCACAGGTCAGGAGGACAGTACCTGCATGTTGTATGACATCAGAGGAGGCCGCATAGTCCAGACATATCGCCCCCATGGCAGTGACATTCGCTCTGTGCGCTTCTCCCCTGGAGCCCATCATCTCCTCACCGGCTCGTATGACAACAAAATCATCATCAGTGACCTTCAAGGTAGCAACATGACAAAATAACTTACAGTACTGTACAGTTTGTGTAGCAAAATACACACTGTACACAGATTTTAATCTAAAAAATATAATGGAAATTATTCATCTTTTTTTTACCCTCTAATTTGAAATGGTTCAACGTACTTGATACCCATTATTTTGTGTTTCAAGAGGTTTATTTTTCAAAGTACAAACAAAATGCATTTTATATTAAAAGTGGTGTCTACAGTTACAAAACGACTTTTCTCCAATTCATGAGAAATGATGCTTTCAAGTGTCATTACTGTTGAAAAAGTCATAAATGACATGTAGGTGTTTGATCCCACTCTTTCTCCACTCCTTCGTGACGTTCATTCCTCTCTCTGACCCCAGGTGACCTAACGAAGACGCTCCCTCAGACAGTAGCAGGGGAGCACTCGGACAAGGTGATCCAGTGTAGGTGGCACCCCCATGACCGGACCTTCCTCTCTTCCTCTGCAGATCGAACTGTCGTTCTCTGGGCCCCCGGCCCCTGAGCTGCTCACTAGAGAACCACTGGGAAGCACAAGAGCACAGTGTCTGCATACATCCCAGCATGGGGTCACTGCTGTGGGGTGTGTATGTGTGCGAGCATACATACAGTGAGCTAAGCTGTTGATGTGCCGCTCAGTTTAGAGTTAACTGTGTGTGTGTGTAATGTGTGTGTATAAACATTGTGTGACAGATGAGTTTTTGAGGTGGAAAATCCAGTCACTTTAAAGAAGATCTTGGTCGTACGTGTGTGTGTTTGTGTTTGCGTGCAGCTTTCTACAAAAGGACTAACAGATAAAGTGAATAACAGTAATCATCTCTTTGCAATGCAATGTTCTGCTGGGAATCTGGGTCCTGGGTCATGTGGATGCACACAGAATCACCCAAACACCTTCGCAGATCAAGTCCATGGAGGCCCCACCAGGGTGTTGGTGGCAGATCCTTTGAGTCCTGTGGATTGCGTGTGGAGCCTCCATGGATCTAACTTGTTCCAGCCTGTCCCATGGATGCTTGATAAGATTGGGATCTGGGGAGTTTTAGGGGCTAGGTCTACATCTTGAGTTCTTTGTCAAGTCCCTCAGGGCCGATCACTGAGCAGAACTGCTGTTGCAGAGTGTACTTGGGTGGGTGGTGTGTGTCAGATCGTGTCCACATGAATCTAGGACCCATGGCTTCCTAGCAAAACATTGCATTATCACAAATTTTCAGTGTAATTCACTTCACCTGTTTATTTGATCAGTCTACATGTTTGTGAGTGTGTCAGTGTGTGTGCAAGCAAACGCAAGAATCTGATAAGATGTGTTTGTTTTTGGCTTCTACCTTGAGTGTGATTAAAGTAAAAAAAATTAAAGACGACCAATCTGAACATTTTTAAAATGCCATGAAACGACGAAACTTGGAATTTTAGTGTTAATGTTTCTATTCAGAGTTCATGTGAGGTTCAGTATCTATTTAGGGGTGTGTGTGTGTGTGTGTGTGTGTGTGTGTGTGTGTGTGTGTGTGTGTGTGTGTGTGTGTGTGTGTGCTCGCATAATACCTTTCTGCATTTGGCTTTTGTAAGTAAGCATAAAGATTAGCCCTAAAAAGATGTGGTTAGAATATAGAGACGACTGATAATGCCTGTACTGAAGGGCATGGGTAAACTCACTGCAAGCACACCTTCACTTTAGTTTTTTCTCACGATGCCAAACTACATTTTAGTCAGCTATAGTCAGAACTTGGTACAAAACACGAAGGTCACTTACAGTAAGGAGGGATGTTGGTGCAACATAAAGCACTGCTGTTCTATAGTTTCTATAGGACTTTATGTTGAGGAGAGAAGCCACATGTGGTTATGCATATCATAATGTGCCTTTTTGTAACATTTGAGATTTTTTGGGTGAGTGAATTTATGAGAGATTTATTTATTTGCAGCTTTATTTTGGTATTTTCTCATATGCCTCATCATCTGTAAAATTCTTGTTAAAGTCACTGTAATGCAGAAAATGATCACATATTGTTATTCGTGAACACCTGTATAAGTTCTCCAAGTGTTTTTCCCTATGTCAGTTACTGTGGGTAAAGTGAGAGTAAATAGCGCTTTATGCAAATGTTGAAAATACAGTATGTTCAGGTTTTGGAATTTAAGTCTTTTGTGTATGTGACTCAGACAAATTTGGTCATTTAACTGCTGTGTTCCTGACAAACTTAATAAATAAATTGCAACATGGGGATAGGTAAATGTTGGGTCTGAGGTTTTAGAACCTGTGTTTGTGGATTCAGGCTTAAGCACATTTGAAAGGATTCTTGACTTCAAAATTAAAAATATTGCCAGACAGTCTCAGAATTATATCATCCAAGTCTGATACAAAATGACCAAAGAAGTGACGGAAAATGATGTCAGGCAAAAGTCAAGACAATGGTAATGAGGCACTTTAAAGACACGAGTACTGTTGGACTGCACAAATTACAAATCTGGTTACATCTTTAACTTTTATAAAAACAGATCTGATTTTATCTTCACTTTATCTATCACCTATGCGGTAATTTGATGGATGTTAGAGAGAAACTGCTGTGGGAGAGAATGTATGTAATCGGTTAATATTATGCGTCACGTTTTACATTATCTGTCTCACAGTGTGGCATATTTGATGTCATTTTGAAACCTGTGTGGTTTTAAACAAAGTTTGTGCACACAAATGTGTAATGATGGAACTGCCAAGGGGTCAATGGTGTTCAAACTGTTAAATTGATTAAAATTAAGAATGGTGGCTGTCTAATATCACATGTTGTTATTGCTTTTGAATAAAGAAAAGTTATTTTTAAGTTACACTCTAGAGCTGTAAGTTAATCGATGGAATAAAGATATAAAGTGCCATCACGCTGCTCTATAATGCGTTGGGTCATTGTGTGTGTGTTGTTGTTTTTTGCCCAGTAGAATGCACAAATTAAAGGATTAGTGCACCCAAAAATAAGAAGTCAGTCATTATATACGCAGCTTCATGCCGATGGAAAGTCAGGTGAAGTTTCTTAGTCCATAAAGCAGCTCTGGAGCGTCACAACATTGCAGCGTTCGCCTGAACAACTGCAGTAGATGGGGACTTATTTTAAAACGTAAAAAAAAGAAACCTAAAAAACCAAAATGGCTCCATACAGCTTGGTTTGCGTAATCCAAATCTCCTGCAGCCCTAAAATACCACGTTATTTACAACCCCAATACAAAGTCGAGTAATGCGTTTAGCTTAACGGCTATAGCGAAGATTTCGTCTTAAAAAGGGTGTAAATAATGTCTTTTCAACTTAATTTTGGATCTCAAGGCTTCCAGACACTCAGATTATGCCAGACGAGCTGTATGGAGTCCCCATCTACGGAGAATGCTGCAAAGCTCCAGAAATGTTTTGTGGACTAGGAAACTCCACCTGACTTTCCATCAGCATGAGAACGAGCGAATAATGACTGAATTTAATTTTGGGGGGAACTTATCCTTGTTTCATGCTTTTCAAGCAACACGATTAATGTTTACTTGAAAAGCATGTTGGGGCCACGCTCACTTGCTTCTGCATGTGCACAGATAGGTGCAAGATGCACACAACTTTATCAAAGGCATAAAGGTAAGCCAGGCGCAGGGCGCACAAACCCACAGTTACCTAAGTTGTATTTTTATAGGAAGGCTGCTAATGCCTGTCCTGCATGCTCCCATCACGTCATCATGTGTGGCTTAACTGTAGGGGGCTGGCTGTTGCTCGTGGCCTTTGGCAGGAAAGAATCCCATGATGCACTTTAACCTGTAGGTGCCAGGTATGATCAGCTACAGTACTTTGAAGAAAACATGGAGAATGAGAGGAAGAATTTTTTCAAGTCATGCAGGACACCCAAAGATAGACAAAGTGCAGGAGGTGACAGAGACAGAGGGGCTATAGAGGGATGGAGGTAACTGCAGAGAAGCGAGCAAGGGGGGATTTACCATAACTCACATGCTGCACTCGATCATTCCCTCTTTTGTGAGGTGGACAATGAGAGCCAGGGGTACAGGGCTTAAAAAGGATAGGCACACTGTTACAGCCAGCAACCCTGGAGAGACACCAGCCAAACCAGAGGTATCAGAAAAAAACTTGGACTTACACAGAATCTGTTTTACTGCACTTCCTGGAGGATATTACTTACTTTGAGGGTGTAAAAGGAAAATTAACAACTGAGAACCTGCCTTTGGAGAACAAGCGGTACTACAAAGACAAGAAGAGATTGTTCTGAAGTTTGGAGACTTCCGTCTAGGGAAAAGATCTTTACAGCTGGGCCTGTGATCTCAATGTTTTTTCATGGTTTTTGACCAGAGTTATAAGTATCTTCGGACACATGTTGGAGTCGGATGCAAAGGGTCTAATTTGGATGTGATTTGGGAAATTGGGGGTTTTAAAAGCTGCGGTAAAGAGTTGAAATCGGCGTATGAAATCACTGGTTTGCTGGCTGTGTGACAGAGAGCAACACTGCTGACAGTTCAGTTGCTCGGCGTAGAAAGATTTGTTTGTGGTGCAAAGAGGGGAATTAGTGATGACAATGGCTCTGAACTGCCTGATAGGCAAGCTTATTGTCAGACAGCGGTTTGGCTCAAGTGCTTTACTGGCTGTGACCACGGTGTGGGCACATGTGGGTTTTTTTTATTTATCCAAAATGCTTAATAAGGATCATCAGATAGGTTTTCAAAAGCAGAAAAATGACTATTTCTATTGTTTTTAAACTGTTTCAAAGGGTTAGAGTTGGTTTCCTCTTGGACATTTAGTTTTCAGTGAAGCTATCATGGTAATCACCCTTCAGAAGGAAGGATGGAAGAAATTATTTTTGGCTAAAGTGTCTGTTGAAGACTGCTGCGGCATCCATTCGGGGCATGAATGAGCAAGTATGAGGTCTAATGCTGCACCTTTCTCCACCCTGTCCTCTCTTCCTTGAACAGTTGCTGAATGTTTAGGAGGACAGCGCTTCCCCCAGCTTCTCCAAGATGCTGAATACTTTGGCGGGAGGAGGCACGCTCTGCGGCGTGGCTGCCCTCGTGCTCCTCATAGTTTCTACAGCAACAGACTTCTGGATGCAGTATCGATACTCGGGCAGCTCCGCCAATCAGGGGCTTTGGAGGTTTTGCATCAACCACAAATGCCATGCGCACACCATAACTGTGGGTGAGTACTTCAGGAGTGGCATCTGGCAACCCAATTGTGAAAAAAAAAAAAGTCGGCTATGTATTCTGCAAACCACAGATATGTTGAAACTATAATTATCTTTATGTTGAAGCTTTATGTTTCTTTAGGTTAAGTTTTATGTTGTGACATTGACAATGACTGTTTTGGTCACCACAAACATTGATCCATGTTCTCAAAAAAATATCCAGTGGTTTCACACTTGCAAATGTTGAAACATAGTCTCAAACTGCAGTCACTGGTTTGGCAGTGATATAAACATAAAAATGTCAGCATGCAACCTACAATCTAAGTATTTCTGGTAAATCCAGGAGTAATCCTGTTGTATCTGTTGATGTGTATGTGGTTCTGACCTTTCTGTCTCCAGCCTTCTGGGATGCCACACGAGCCTTTATGTTGCTGGCGGTGCTGAGCTGCTTCGCCGGCGTGGTGCTCGGCCTGAGCGCCTTCACTAATGGCACCAAGAACAGGAGAGTCCGTACAGGCGGCATCGCCCTGGTCCTGTCAGGTAACACACACACTTACTAACAGGGTGACCTGGTGGTTAGAGAGATGGCCCTGTCAGCTCAAGGTTATGTACTAAATTCATCTTCAACCTCAATTCAATTTCAACCTGATTGTATGTCTGTGGGTGTGAGATTATAGAGCAATTCTAGTTACAAAAACATGCTGCTATGGTACCTTTTTCCCTGCATTAGAGTAATTTGTCTCAGGTCAGTGGATACCCAGGGGTTAGTTCAAAAATCTGTATCATGCTATGATGGATAATTGTTGTGAAGTGCAAAATGGTGCATTTTAAATATATGTTGACCAGTTATATACTGTAGGTTGGAGCTTCTTGCATTTATCTGGACTTCTTACTGAGTGGATTTTGAAAGTTTCCTCTCACCCTCTGTTGTCAGGTTTTCTTGCTCTGCTGGCTTTGGCAATTTACACCGGAGTGACTGTCACCTTCTTTGGCAAACGCTTCTTGGACTGGCGTTTTTCCTGGTCCTACATCATCGGCTGGGTGGCCATCATTTTGGCTTTTGCAGCAGGTATCCACTGTTTTTATTTATTTACAGTAGTTTCTTCATATTGGAAAGATGTTCATTTATACAGTATGTAAATTGTGATTAGATGTGTGAAGCAGCCCAGAGGCATCATAGAACTACACCAGCGCTCCAGGCTCTGCCCAAAACCAGTAAACTGTCCAATAAGAAAAAGTTTTAAATGTCTTTTGATTTTTCTTCTCTTGTTTTATAGAAAGGTAAGTATTTAAAGCCTCTATTAGTAGGATTTGAACATTTCAGTCTTCAGTAAGAGTACTACTTAACTAACAATAACCCACAACTTCCACAGTAAAAAAAAACCAATGCTTTCCCTTTCTTTGAAAACAATTATTGGTCATAGTGAGCTGGATTCCTGTTTTACTTTACACTCTCGCAAAATAAAGACTTTTCTGTATTTCAGGTGTGTTTCAGCTCTGTGCTTACCAGCGGACCACTGCAGAACCTGCCCCTTCAAATAACCCGGACAGCTGAACACGATGATCACACTAATCAGCTCGAAGACTGTTGCAATGAACGCCACTGCTGTTTTTGAGTACCTAGAATGGAATAAATAGAAATCATAAGACTCCTGTGTGGTTTCACTGCAACACTAATCATCTGACAACACTCAGTTTTTATCTTGACCCCAACATTTAGAAAACACCTTATCTTTCTGCAGGACCCCATACATTACCTAGAAGAAACTCTCTCACACCTCATCATATCTGGGAGCAACAGACCCTGGAACTGTTAAAGTTTTTAAACAGTTTTTATTTTCTTCAGGTATGGATGAAACAAAGTGGAGTGAGAAACATTTCGTCTCACTACTTTTGTTTTTACCAGATTAAATAACACATGAAAGGACTTCCTGTACAATTCCTTGAGCGATGTGTGTGCCACTGAGCAGAATTAAAATGTCCATTGCAAATGCAGTCTTCTTTTCTACTACAATGTCTCTATACAAGACATCCTCCACTAGATGGTGGTTGTGTGCCACATCAACGTGTCACAAAAAACCCCTGCTGGAAGGTAAGGCCTGTGTCACAGAGTGAAGTTAAACCATTGACTCTTTTGGGGAATCTAGGTCATTTGATGGAATTTGCATTAATCTACAGAAAAAAAGCAATGAGTAAAAATACCATGTCTACAAGTGCTAAGTCAAGTGGACTTGCTGCAGTTTGCTTGAAGACGTAGAATTCTTTGGCTTGGAGCTGAAGAATATTTTTGAATTAGAGGAGAAATGTTTAGCAAAAACATCACTTTTTAATGTCCTATGACCTGAGTAACATTTTTTTTTTTTTTTTACAGTTTTACAGTTGTAATGGTACAATGAAATATTAAAGGCAAGAGAGTATAAATCACTAGGAAAGTATTCACTTAAAGTTTTGCACGGAGTCAGCAGTGGTGGAATGTAATTTCTATTTCATGCCACGTTCTACTCGTAGTCCAGCACATCTCAGAGAAAAATGTACTTCTTACTCCATTAAATTTATCTGACAGCTTTAGTATTTACAAATTAAGATTTGTAATTGTGACATTTCTCCCTACTTTCAGTATTTTTACAAACAACAAGCAAATTGTTTAATGGAAAAGTAATTTACAGACTAAGAAAAAAGGAAAATAATCATGTGTGTTAGAGGGAACATTTCTCTATGTACTTCAAGTATGTTTTCCTGCTTATACTTTTAATTAAGTAACATTTTCAATGCAGGACTTCAAGTCGGTCTGATTCATGGTGGAGGTGTAATGCTCTCCCAAACTTTAGCTGATCAAGTTCATTCTCCATCTGTTTGATCACTTCATGTATGGGAAGAGTAAATGACAGGAAGTACACAAAACATTATTTACTTCGCAACATTTGATTTATTTTTAACAATAGGAAAGCCATCTCACAGAGACAACTTTGAATTACACAGAATGCAAATAAATATATATAGGACCATAGTAGAATTAAGGACATTAACAATTGATACAAAATTATTTACAACACTTTGAATAGTGCAAAACCACACAAATACTGCCCTCATCATTGAGATTCGTGCATCAAGTCCATTCAAGGACAGTGGATGTGTGTGTGTGCTGCCCCCTGGTGGGGGGGTCATAAGAACTGACAGTATGGCAGGTTGACAAAAACCTTAGCTTGACATGAGAATGACCATATTTAAACAGGATGTAGCAAAAGTAAACCCACTTGGTTCATCTCGTCAAGAAGAGATCCACAACACGGGGGATGTTAAATCATTGAGATGTGGATATGCATCGTCAGGTTAGTTTGAAAAGGGACATTTGAGAAATCACCAAAGCCAAGGTGTACAGAATGTGAACCCCATCACGTGCACTTTGAAATGACAAAAGAAAAGATGACGACCTAAAACCATGTGGCAGGTAGTGCCCACCACCCCTGAGTGAAAACAATTTTTAATAAAAAGGTCTTAGCACCATCAGATACCACAAAACGCCAACTTTGCCATTTCTTCTCAATCCAAAACATGGGGTCTTGGATCGTGACAGGCACCACACATTCTTTAAAGTGCGCTCGCTCGCTTGAGCCATTACTTATTTTTTTTCCCCCCCCTCACATTTTTTTTTTTGTTTTGTTGCTTACGCAATTTCTCTCCACAAACATCAAGCTCCATTTAAAAACAGCACAAAAAGATAAATTACATTTTGCCATGCATAATAATTTGTTGCATATTGAAATTTCTTGTTGGGACCACTTGTTTTGGCTGTTGAAACCTTGGACCTGACACTCTCCTCTTCGTGTGACAAGAGTGAGAATGTGTATACAGTATCAGCCAAGTGTCGGTATTGCAGACACATGCATGAACGTTAGAAATACATTATTGATGCTACTTGAAATAACCTGAAAATGCTAGAAATGCCACTTGGTCCTCAAGAGGCCTGGCAAAGAGAGGTTTGTTAACACTATGTGTCCTGGCAGACAGTACATCAGACATCTAAACCAGACAGGTTTTAAATCTACTCTTGAAGACCAAAGTCGTAGAAAAGTACACAAAAACACATTGATGCCTATGAGATAACCTCCTCGTGTCCTATTGTACTAAATAATTGTGCATTGATGATGCATTTATCCAGTTGAGACTGCAGGGAACAATAACCTCTGAGCATTGATCATTAAACTGATTTAAATCACGCCAAAGACGAGGAAAGTAATACTGCAATCATTGCTGGTTGGAGAAAGAGAGAAAGGATAAGACCATCTGGAGAGTCTCAAGCCTCCATGGGCTGATCTGATTTTGAGATTTCAGCTATCATCATGTCGACCCACAGCTGATTAGAACCAGTCGAAGAGAAGTACCCGGCAGTTGCTCAGTTTAAGGACAAAGACTGATTTGTACATACCACCAGAGATGGAAGGGTAAATAAGAAGAGTTAGAAAACCATGTAAAAGTCATCTCCGTGCACTCATGCAAAAGATGTGCACAGTGTGCATCTTTGGCTATGCATAGCACTACGTCTCAGGTGTTGAGGTGCAATAATAAGCACTACAGCAGGCTAATGCTGATTGGTGTAGCCCTATTCAGACTGCATGCTCAGGGGGAGGAGTACGTATATGAAGGACAATGAACAACGTAAGTTCACAGATGTGGGACAAGTTCTGTCGGGAAAGTGCCCGTCGACTTGGCTAGTGTGGCACACATACATTAGAGCCGTTTGGCTTTGGTTTCATTGACAGACACGCTGCAACCAGGCAGTGTGTGTATGCATTTTGGCTCGGCTCTGTGTGACTACGTCGTGGCATGTCCATTTGTCTTACTGCACTAAGAGAGAGTATAGCCCTTCAAGTTAACAAGTTGTCTTTGAAATTGCACAGGTTGGCCATTTTTCCTCTAGCCAACAGCAGAGGCTGTGTCGGGAGCACAGTCTGAGTACATGAAGTTTCTCCTGGAAGAGGCCGAAGTAATCCTCCAGTCATGAGTCAGCCATTCTCTCCTTCAGTCACCGAGTGTTATGTCTCTTGGGTGTACCTATGGAGAGACAGGAGGGAACCAGTTGAGAGCTGCATATAAAGAGGAAAATAAATACACAAGTATTTAGTTACTTGGCAGCGAGGCAACATCTATTACAGGATTTAATCTGCCACACTTCCTTGAAAGAGAACCAAGCCAGTTGTACAACAGAGTAAACACCAGATTAAATAACTAAGTAAGAAAGATAAGTATATTCTGCAAACAAACAACAGTTATGTATGCTTTTAGTGTGTCTCTAGCATGTGTCATGGTGACTATCTGTAACTAATAAAACCAAAACACATTTATTTTTTTAGACTCTCGTGAATCAAAGTTTGTCACAGGGAACAAAGAACTACTGGAGAAACAGGTCTGTCCTCTATCTTTTCTCTCCCTTAAGGTGTGGTCAGCAGTTCTGGAAAAACGTAGGCGATTGCTGATTCCATTCCAACTTCGTCAAATACCAACACTATAGTTTGCTGGCGAGGTACCAACTCAAGGCGTCAGTACATGACAATTTGAGAATAAAACTCAACTATCAACTATCTTCCTCCACAATTGCTCACATGAACTAACATGCATGCATGTCTGGCCCAGCTATGAAAACAGATAACAGAGAAGCTCAGATTACACGACACAGAGAGAGTCTGACTTCATTCTCTGCTGAGGATACCATTACTCCCCCTATATTTGCTATATCTACATAGCAAATAAGGCTGACTTTACAAAATGTGTCTTTATTGGTACAGAAAAATGTGAACTAGAGTCTCAAAGTTTACTATCTCAATTGCAACAAGCCTGTAAGGTGCTTTTATGTGCTTAAATTCAGAGACAGATGGCCGTGAAGAATAAAAGAGTGAAATTGAAAGAGACTTCTTACCCGCTCTGTAAGGTGAACTCAGGCAGCGCCCCTAGGGATGTCAGCTGTTCTTCCAGCGCCACGATACGTAAACCAATGTAGCCGGAAGACAGCAGCAGCAGCACAACCCTGTAACATTCAAAAATACGACAAGTCAAATTTACTGCCCATTTATCCACTGTCATAAATATTAATGATTTCAGAACCAATGATAGCCAAATACTTAATTAAGACATTTTTATAGTAAGTTCACAGCTTGAATAAATGGGTTAAAATACAGTTTAAGTGAATGCTGTATGTGTCTTTTGTTAGCATTCAAAAACTGGTTTGCAAAAGCAAAATTAATTAATTTTCCATTATGTAATGACATCCTATAAGATCGCCTAGTTTGTTACTTTTACTGGACAGGTTTCTGAAGTTCTTAAGCCGTTTAAAAAAGAAGTGCAACTTTGACAAGCAGATTTAGATTGCCACAACGGAAGATGAGGCAATCTATTAAAAGAGGGAAGAGAGAAGAGAGGAGGAGACAGAAGATACTATAGAGAAGAAATGGTACTCACAAAATCAAGTAAATGAAGAGTAGAGTGTTGAGGGTGCTGGCCTCTCTCTGAACCAGCAGGGACTTGGCCTTTTCTGTCACATTCCAAACCCACGATCCACCAGAATCTGGAAAAGGAAATGCAAACAAAGCATGAATACCAAGGCTCTCATGTTGAACAAGCGAGTATTTATTTTATAGCAAGTTTTTACTTGTAATCATCTACTAGATGATTACAGAGTGAGATGCTAAATGAAGCTAACTAACTAACACTTTCTAAATTGATATTTGCTAGCATCTGTCTATCTGGGTATCAAACACAAAGCCACGTTGTATTTCAAGCCGCCAAAGTGCCAAGAATGATGACCAGTTGCCTACACTAGTAGTCACTTTGATAACTAAACAGCCACCCACAGCCAAGAGTTTTCTAGGCCTGAGCTGGTAACCAAACGTTGTCTTACCTGATACTGACAGCGTCTCTGAGGACGAGCTATCGCTCTGCTGCATGTGCAGGCTCCTGAAAGCTGAGCCATTTGCATTAGGCACTGCCTCTGCCTCTGAAAAAGGAAAACGAAATCCATGTTAGCCTGCTATTCTACCTTGGATGTTGCATGTCAACTGGTTAGAACAGAAATAATCAGAAATAAGAACAAAAACAAACTGTCAACAGTTGTTGTCGGCTGAGGATTAGCATTACTCTGAACTCTCCAACATCATGTGAAGGATTAAATAATAGGTGTAGACCTCTCACCTCTGTGTGGTCTGTGCAGAGGCTCTTCCTGTAAAGATTGTGACTCGGAGCAATCGAATTGGTCGAAGCTGTCATCCAAACTGGATTGGCTGGTGTTCTGTCAAGATAAGGGAGCAATGAAAAACCATCACAAACTTGTCTATCCTGTAATTACAAAAATCAAATAATATTATAGGGACATAATGCGCTCAATGACATTTTAAACAAAAGGCTCTTACCACAAGTTTGCTCTTATTGAAGCTGTTCTCAGCTGAGGACAAGACAGGGCTGCTGTTTGTGCTGCCATCCTGTAACGGGGGAAAATGTTTAGATTTTACACATTAAAAATGTACTTTTGCCAAGGCACTTTCGCCCTGACCATCTCATCATGGCCTTAGTTCAGATGAATTGATTTGATAGGTTGCATGCTCCAACCACGTACTTAGTCAAGATTACAATAGCAAGGTTGCTGTTTTCGACTGTAAAAATCAATAGATTTCTAGATCCCACTAAAATTGGATATACTGTTGTGAGAATTGCACACTGTTGAAATATGTCAAAGTTAAGAACATGAAAATGTAATTGTTTTTGTAATGCAAAACAATGGTATCATATAAGATCAATGTATTTTACAGCCTGATAACAGTGCAGTATAAAGTGTTAGTTTGATGTACTGTTTTCCAAACGATTGAACTGAATAAAATACATTTGAACTTGACCTGGGGAACTCACCTCTATCTGAGGACATACTGAACGCAGCAGCTGAAAACAGGATTCTCTGTTCCGCAGCGACACAAACAGGTACTAAATAATGAGAGGGAACAAAAAAAAATATATTACTCATCTGCCCTGCTGGCAAACTTGGAACAATAAAACTGACTCAGTCTTTGATTAGATTACATCTCACGCAAAGTGATTGAGTAAGGCTTACATTTGACCATCACTACTTATTGAATAGATTGTATGGCCTAATTAGGTTTCGTTATATAGCTGTGTGGGGCTGAAGGTAAGAAACTGACCTTGTCTCCTTCTGTGGTGCGTATTGACAAGGCGTTGGGAACCAGCAAAGCTGTGTTCTGCTTCTTCACTATGTGGATGCAGGAAACTGGAACTACTAACTGCAAGAGAGCCCAGACACAAATGTCAGAGAATGTCAAGAAAAGTCTGTTTCAGATTCAATTCACAATCATTACAAGAGATTGAGAGATCATATGGAATAAACATTTTAGATTTGATTAAAATCATAACATCATTATCAGTGTAATAAGTAAAGAGAAGCCAGGGCAGAGCTGTAGCCTACCTTAGTGTCCTTAAGCAGAACTGAGGAGTAGAAACAGGCATTGGAGTCAGTGATGTACAGCCGACCATGGTAGGGCACTTCCTTTTGCAGGGCACAGATGTATGCTGGGAGAGAGAGGAGAGGAGCACGAACAATTCAACTTTTGTGTTTTTTTTTTCATTAAGTCTTTCATTCTCTCTTTCAGTATTGTTAACCTACCATGTATCAAGTCTTCACTCTTGGGAATGTCTGGAAACAACTGGTGGAATGTCTTGTTGTGCTTCATAAAACTCTAAAAGAGAGAAGATTAAAGCAAACAAATCAGGACACATGAAGAAATGAGCTGACAATGAGCTGTCAAGAGCAGCTTTCAACAAATACACCCATTCGCAGAGACAACAGGACTTACACTTCGTGTGCCAGTGCTCTCCATCCTCTCAAAGCCTCTGCTGTCAACATCAAACGTCTCCGACCTGCTGAGACAAAAAGCACAGCTGTCAATTTTAAAGGAAACTGCACTTTAATCACAACTTTCTCTAATCCCCTGTGAGTTGCCAAAGAAACCTGCTATAGTTGGTAAGTAGGACCAAGTTTCAACAGCATGAAGGCAATCAGAATTGAAAACGTTATCTACAACTAACGATCAGCAGTCTGACATTGTACAGAAATTATTTGTACTTGATGTTTACATCAGGAGTAACTAAAGCGTCACAGAGCTTTCAGCGGCAATCATGATGAAGTGACTGCGTAGTGAATCAAATGAATCTAAGGTATTATTTTAACTGAGAACATAACCACAAGAAAAGTATATCACTTTCAAGTTATGGCACTACAATTCACAGTGTTGAGTTGCAGTGATCCATTTGCTTCTCTTCTCAGTCTAAAAACCTAATGGCTGATTTTTTACTGAATATATTTGCACAGTTGGTTTTATAACAGTGCTTCATTTTATTAGTGTTGTTTTTTTGACATTGATGTCAGGTTTCAAGCAGTAACACTCCCACAAAAGTAATGTAGGAGAGAGTTCACTATACCCACTCTGTAATTCCAATCTTTTAATAGGCCAGTGTTGAAGTTTTTCAATCCAAAAATGATATACGCTAAAAATGGCTGGGTTATCACGCTGTCACGTAGGCAGCACCAGGGATGACTAGTGTTCTTTAAACCAACAAATATCACCAATCTACCTCACATATTTGAATCATGTGAGAACACAGCCAGTACGCAACGGCTGTGCAGTCATGTGTGTGTCACGACTGAACAGCAGCTGAGAGCTAGGTCAGGTCTTGTGATACATGTTCAGAAAAGCTGTGATTCTCCACTACATCAATGTGTTATTTTCGTGCCTTTCAAGACTGAGAAATACAGTTTTCGTCACATATAGATTAAGAGTAAAGGGTTATATCAATCTTTCAAATCTTTAAGGATTGAGAGGAATTTTAGACACTTGGGAGTATTTTCCTCCAGGTGCTGCTGACATCTTATGGCATTTTGTGCAATTCCCATGCTTTCAGTCAATCTTACCTGATAGCTACTTGTCTGGTGAGGGTTTTGTGCTGTTGCTGGATCTCGAGCTGGGCCGCCTCCAAGCTCAACGCTTTCCTCGTCTCCGCCTTCTTGATGCTGCCATTGCTTAAGCTACTCCTGCTTTTCTTCACTTTGGCTGGCAGCCCGCCACCACTGCCCTCTACTGGGTAGCTGCTGGATATGAGAGGAAATAAAACATTTAGCAATGTGCAAAATATTGGTTTACAAATGATAGTCATGTACACATACAATGGGCATGTGGAGTTTCAGCACGATTATTTGCAATTTCAATACTTTATGAATATTAGAAGCACAAAAATGTGCACCCACTTATTAAACTCTAAAAACATAAATTTTCAGACAAGAGGCCTGTCTCCTGGATTCTCCACAGTGTAGTCATCTAGCCTCAAAGAACAATCTGCATTTTAACTGCACATCTCAGGTTTTACACTGACTTGGGTTTGGGATTTGTCAAGTTGTCAATGATTGTTTAAAAGGGTACTATAAACTAAATCACTCCATTTCTACTTGAAATAAAAAAAACTATGACGAATGGACTGACATTTGGCAGACAATGAGCTTATCTTTATGAGTTGCTGGAAATGTAACCGCTTTCCAGACAGTTTGATTGATATGAGTTACGTCAGCGCTGTGGCTGCTTTACAAGTATTTCAAGGCAGGCCGATGTTCTAAAACTGACAACTCACTCCTATACCATTACAATAAAACTGCAATAACACAAACTGTTTTAGAGGGAAGGTTGCAGGATTTACTACAGCAAATGTGCGCCATCAAGGCCATGGCCAGTCCCTGACCAGGAACAAACGAGCCATTAAAATTCATTGAAAAACTAACGATGCCAGTGACATGACTCTAAACTGTAAATGAAACAATGACGATACAGGACAAATATGACACTATGCCAGACGAGCTGACTGAATCAAACTTCCGTCTCAGGTGAAAAAACAACAACTCTGCTTAAACAAAACTACTCAAGAGCAACAACAAAGATCACCTTACCTGGTGAATTTAAATCGCTTTGATGAACGAAAACTGATATACCTACTGACGGTAGGCATTTCTTTTGTTATAGGAAAAAAAAAAAAAAATCAAAACGTTCTATTATCTGTAAGCTATATCAACTGGCCTCAAGCCATCAAAGCTGAGGGGTTAGAAAATAAAAGACTCCAAGATATTAAAAAAGCCCGACAAAAGATTAAATCCTCTTAATGTTATGTTAAGGTTATAGTCCTTCACCACATCCTGCCAGAAAAGCTGTTGCTGTGTTCAAGTACGAATGTGCTCGTGAGAGGAAGCCACTTGTAGAGAATGGTGTGACACTCTGTAGGGAGTGACGTCAAACTCAACCACTCCCCCAGAGTCGAACAAGCATGAAAGAGACCAACATACACACATGCAGAATCAACAGAGCGCAACACAGGCACTGACATGTTTAAGAAAACAAGGCCCGTCCCATAAAATCTTCCACTGGCAAACACTATCCGGTATCAAAATCCTGTCCTGTTGAGATTTGATCTAGTAGGGCAAATCAGGATAATGACTTTTTAAAATCAGCTCAGTATGCAATGAGAAAGTAAAATACTTGTGAGGTGCTAAGACTGGCCCACCCATGTTTGCCCTCAGGCAATCATACCAAGGAAATAGAAAAAACAGCACAGCCTCACCTTACTTTGCAAATTTAAGGAACACTTGTAAGGACATTTGAAAAAAGGACACTCAACAACTTACAGCACAATGTCAAAATAAATCCTCATTACAGTGCATCAACTGTTGCACTACTAACTTCGTGATCAGATGATTTTTTTCAGGCTGCATTCTTTGAGAAGTTTGTGCAATTTTTTACCCTGCCTGTAACCTATGTCTCATTGCAATTTCTCTAACTCTTCACTTGAGTAATTGGGATAAAGGTCAGCACGCCTACCCTGTAAGTACTCCTGACAATTAAATGGTGACCAGCAACACATAACCTCCTATCAGCACAAGAGCTTTAACAACCAATCCAGACATGTTTTCCAGTTGAGTAGTGTAAGTGATTTTGGTATCTTAAATGTAGATGCTCCCTACATGTTCTCTTCTGCAGTAATCATAGAAACAATAACAAACTTTTAAATATAATATGCAAAGCAGCTTGTACACTTTGGGGGAAGTACACTACTGTGGGTGGTTTTTAAACAAAGGCAACAAACAGTGAGCACAATTTCCTCATCAGTGCTGAACTGTTGACCAGGTTTTTGTCTGTTTTCAAATATGCTCATCTGACCCATGGGGTCAGGAGGGGGGTTAAAGTGGCAGGGCAATATAGGCAGTATTCAAAGACTATAAACTGTTTGAATTTCTCAACAACTTCCTCTCTTTACTCAGGACTAACCGTAACCATTAACAGGGTCATGGTGAAGGTGCTTCCTGTTAAAACGCAGGAAGCCACCAGCACTTATCAGCTGTTTCAGAATGACTTATTTATCTGTAGAGCAGTCAAATTTTTTTTTTAAAATTACCCTAAGGCCAATGGTTGCACTTTTCCGCCAGAAGCTTGGAAATGGGATTTTACTGATATTTTAACAGTAAAGTCCCTTACAGGGCTGCAACAGCAAATGTTTGGTATTCATTTCTTGAAATACTACCAATATTATTTGGTTATAAATAGTTGGCGATGACTGTCTTGCTCTGATGAAAGAACCCAGACTACAATTATCTGCACCCTCATTAACATCATGTCTCTGCCGTTCATGTCAATACACTGACAGTCTGGCATTCAGCTACTCAGACTTAATGTGCATAATGTTTATTGCAGAAATTTAAGCCAGTCTTTATACTAGACGGTTAAAATGTGTGTGTTCAGAAACATCTGACCTAACAATCTAATATCATTCATGTTTGTGTGAAAACTACATTTCAAGCCCGTCTAAATGGACTCAGCCTGACAGCATTCAAAAGAGTTCAAGGCCAAAGTCATAAAGGGTGAATAGGTGCGTGACAGTAACCAGTGTAAAAAATTTATTACTTAAAAAGGTTACAATGTGGAAAAAACCTCATCATAAAATGACCTGCTTACTTCATAAAACTGGTGTTTCCAAATGACCACTTTGTGTTTACGAAGCAGGCGGTGGCCTACCTGTAATGGCCAAGGGGAGGTTTTGACCTCTGACCTACTTCAATGTTGGTGCACAATATCAAAAACAAGCCGACAAAACCAATGTTAGGCTGATCATGCCTTACATTTCAAACGAAGTATAGGCATATCAAATTCTCTGCAGCAGTGGATTAAAACAGGCACGCACAAGGCTGTGGAGGCTTATTTATCTGGACATGTTCCAGAGTACAATTTGTCTAAGTGGGATAGAAAAAGGAAAAAAACTACAGCACAAACAGCCACCTCACATGATGACATGTTCCACGTTATAGACATTACTGACAAATACATTAGTTTGATCAATATCTTTATCTGAATTTGTTCAAGTACTATCTTAAGACACCAGAGAAATCAATTCATCACAGTCTCAATGATCATCAGCTCAGATCAGCGACCACTACTATGCAAACACGTTTTCCTGGATTAACAGAGGCTCTATTGAAAATAGGCTGCTGATTTTAAGAGATTACTCATTTGAAGCAGAGATATGAGACAGGTGACCACATGATACAAGCACGGCTATAAAGTTTAACAAACTTAATACCCTCTCTAACAGGTTGGCGGGAGAGAAAAAAAAACATGTAGCCTGGTTTAGTTTTACAAAAAAAAGGGAGAAAACACAGCCCAACATTTTGCCTATATTTACTACAATGTTGCTCAACTTAAGCCTGCCACATTTGAGACAGTTTGAGAAGTGCTAGCTGGGATCAGAAACTAGATACAGTCGCTCGCCTTACCTTCCCCATTCCTTTGAGCGCTGAGAATTTGCCATTGCATCCTGTTGGTTAGACAAGCCGTTCCCTCTCACCATGTTCCAAAACAGTTCTCTCTACACGCTTTCCATAAACTGCTAAAGCTCGTAGCCACTGCTGGTCGAGGCAGCCAAATGAGCGACTATGGCAGTTGTACCGTTTGCACTTAGACCCAGAGCTTCTACAGTCAAATCAAAAGGGTGTAAAGGTCTGCTTTAATGCAACGTTGTAAACCACCCAACAGCTTAACATGAAGATAGTGCCAGAAAGTCAAAGCAGGAAAGAGTAACAAAAAAGACTGGTTAGGGGGGGTTTCAAGCCCTCCTGAGCTTTGTCCTTTCCGAGTATGTCTCAGCCTGTGTTGCCATGGATAAACAGCTGTAACAGTGGGGGGTAAACGGTGGAAATGTGGGGCGTGAGAGAAACATTGCCAGGTTATTCTCAGTTTAGAGGGCCTAACAACAACATTCAATGGCCTATTCTCAATAACAACAAGTTGATGGCTTGAAAAGTAGCCACAGCAATGTGCATGACAATAGTTAGCTCACACTCTGTTTGGATGGTGTAAATGGGGCCGTCACACACGAGAATATTTGTGCTTGACTGGAGGGAAAATAGAAATGCTCAGAATATATGAAATAAATGTAGTGTGCTCGTGCTTGATTCATTCACAAACCTCAGCTGAGAGCCGCTGCTCATCAATAGTCTATTTCTAACCCTATGACATCACCACCCGGGAAACTCAATCAGACAGATAAAGTCCAAGCGCACTCGCAACATCAGTTCTAATTTAGCCACCATATATCACTCCCTACTTCTCCAATCTAAACACCACCTGTCCTCTTTTTACTGTAAACCTCTTGCCGTTGAGATACAGGATGCACACAGAGATAAGGCTGTTAAGGCTGTAATAAAAAGATTTCGCCATAATCAGAATGGCACAGGTTTGATCCCGTCTACAGCCATGTGGCCTCTTGGAGCTCTTGGGCCTGAAAGTGAAACCTCCTGCTTGCTCACCATATTGTACACCTGTGTACCAACAATATAAAACGGTCAATGTCAGGCCATTCATTGATGTCAAAGTCTCAACAGGCTGCGGTTTTATCCTTTAGCCTTGATTATCTTAATCAAGCAAATTAAATGCTGCAGAATGCTGACACCTATACCACAGGAGATCTCCCACGACATTTAAGCAGGCGATGGATGGCCAGAGGTTTCTATTTTTTTATTGAATTCAGTGGAACGGAGGGCATATATGAATCATAGCCCTGATAAGCAGCCAAAAGGTGATAATTATTCATTCACCAAGTTACACAATAAACTCAGTATACCCTGCCTGTGTATAAGCTTTTCCATGAGCAATTCTACCTTGTGTTCACCACTCTACATTATATCTACAGATAAGACTTGCGTAATCATTTTGTGGAGGTGCAGTGCAGTTAGATAGCAGTTTAAAAATAGTCTTCCTATCATTAAATTGGACAACTACTCTATAAAGAGTATAGATACACAAAAAAGTTTGTTGTGCTCCAAACTTCAACTGAACTGTAGTGGTATGTTGGACTGACAGATACTAAATTGCACAAAATAAAATGTGTACAAGGGCTGACACTGGCCTTTAATGATTAAAAAACTAATCTTACAATTCAATTATTTTACTTCTTTAAATCACCATCAACAAGCTAAAGTCAAAATGGGGGCCCAATTACTCCAGCACAGGACATTCCAGCCACCAGAAGAGCTCCTCTGAGTACAGAGTTGTGATGCTTTCATTTGCTGTCCCGAGATGAGACAGATGATCCCAGGAGTCGCGCTGTGGACGTCAGCAGTACGTCACCCAGTCTTCAGTCCAATTGCCCTCAAGACAAAATTGCTTCTGTATAGAATGCTTGTGTAAAGCTTTCCCACAGACAACATTGCTGCCGTAACAAAATGAGCCCTGGGGTCACACATGTGAGGCTGAATCAAGTTACATATGTGAAATATCTGAGATCAGCTGTGAATTTGCAGAACCATACAGTGTGACAGCACCATCTTCTGGAGAGCCGTGTGCTGATTAACCATGATTCAATCCAAACCAGTTTAGTCCAAAGCAAACAGACAGATTGTTGCAGCTGTGCTTTATTGAGCCAAATGGGACATTTAAAAAAGTTTTTGCAAACCAAACTACGCAGCACAGCGTCTAAGAGTCCTAATCTGTGTTAATCTAGTTTTAGCACAGCATGCCAAAACAAAACAAATTTCACTGTTCTTCAGGATTTAGATAAATTTGGCCTACTGCATGATAACTGCTTTTGATTAATAACCAGAAGTAAAAAAATAACTGCCAAAAATGTTAACATTAAAGACAACCCAAAGTATCTGTGGATTAAAAGGTATTATGTGTGCGCGTACATGTATGTGTGTGAGTTTCAATAGAGCAGTCAAGAAGGGCAGGGACGTGAGCCAGTGGTCATGGCAAAATAACATGCAGTCTGTGGAGCCGTGCCAGGGCTCAGTCTGCAGTCTGCAACTGAATGTGTGTGTGTTTGCCAAGTGGAACAGAGAGTGTGTCTGTGTGCATGCGTTACAGAATAAGTGTGCGTGTGTTTGAGTGGGAAGTCATGCGGCCTTGTGCACGCAGCAGCTCCCTCCACTTCCCCTGTGCTAGGCTCAGAGACAGAGGGGGTCTTTCTTCTAGGCGCCTCAGAGTACTTTCAGCGACTGGGCATGTGAGCAGCGGGGAAGGTGGCTGGAAATCTCACCTGACTCAAAAAATCGTTAAAAAGGAGGCCACTCGACTGTATACAAGGAGCGCTTGAATTGAATCTGCAATAGAATGTTGTTGGAGTCAGCAGGTTGTATGGACGAACAGTCAAATCCAAAATTATAGTGAACAGCTGAAATACAATGAGCAGGAGGGTTCATCCTTGTATCAAGGAGAAGTCGACAGCAGGTGATTTCTCCAATACGTAACTCCCTGCTGAGTACCTTCTGCCCATGAGTTTACTTCCGAGTCCATAAATAGATCATTTGTTTATGTCAATTCAATTAATTTGTAATTAAAAGTCATTTAGCCACAACAATCTGGATTAAGGAGTTTCTCTCTTTAATTGTGTATCCAGACTGAGTTTGTACTGTGTTAGAAAAGTGCAGAAAGTCCATGGTATCTTTCACATGATAAAAAATAAATATAAAAATAAATAAATTCGCTGATGCATTGTATGGATGGCAGGAACAAAGTGCAGTGCGGTGGTAGAGAGAGACTCTCCTGAGGGTGAAACCTTTTCTGAGAAGAGTGCACTGTACAGAGTACACTTTTCTTTTTTTTTTTTGGGGGGGGGGGGGGGGGGGGTGTTACCTTGACACTGTGAAGCCAAGGCACTGTTCCTACTTTCCAAAGGACTAGGATTATCTTGAGATCAAGATACTATTAAAATACATACATACACAGTCTTTCATGCACAAAGAAAGGACATTCTGTCAGCAAGGTACCATATCGAATGTTATGCTGCTATTCAAAGCTGAACAGCACACTGGCAAGTGTTCAGATAAGCCTCCATAAAGCCTTGTGTGTCTGAAATTAGACTGACCTATGGCAACTACTTTTTAGGTGGAATTCATCAGGCTACTGTGAGTACCAAAAGGTGAAACAGTGAAGAAGAGTAGAGCCTTTTTCTTGGCTCTGTGACGAGGGCAGAGAGGTGGTCATTAGCACCAGACTGAGAGAGGCAACACATAACTTCAACCGTGACCAGCTGGTTAGTAGAAACCTTCCATTAAGCGATGAACAGTCCTGCAGATGTGGTTTTCATCCTCTAACTTGAGCTTTTCCTCTACGCCTGGACCACATCTCATAATTTAGACCTACACGTCTTCACTGCCCACAGCTCTGTCCTGGGAACATCTTCCTGGAGCCAGCAGAACGCCTGCAAAGCTGCCCCACCCAGCCTATTCCAGGCTGCTCCATCTTAACAAGCTGTACAGCTATACCAGGTTCTTCCCCATTGAAACAAGGCTATTCATATTTTGCCACTGCATGCATTGCTAACCTGTGTGCAAACAGACTAACAATGAGCTAGAGAGTAGGTTTTCGGTGTTAAGGGTGTATGTGCTACCTTCAACTGTTTGCCTACTTTGCAACACTTCTTATATAGGTATACAAAGAGGAAAGAGACGAGTTCGAGAGCGGGTAAAATGACTACGGTTAGATGCTCACTGAGGCCCAACACTGTCACAACGTTCTCACATACACAGTATGTGTGTGTTGTGGAAACAGATAATCCCCCCACATACCGTACTACAGACACATCATAGCTATACTGATAACCAGAAGGCCAAGTCTGATTGGCAGGACTTGTGTACCCCTCAAATGGCTATCTATGGGGAGGAGAGTGAAAGGCAAACCTCAGAGGACGATGCGTACTGACAGTGAGAAACAGGAAGCATTTATATAACACCACGTACCACCTGTGGTCGACTCATGGGAGCTAAAAATAGACTTTTCTGAGAAAACATACACTTGCTCATCCCATGTGTGACAAGCGTGTGCGCGTTTCCCTTGGGATATAGGGGAACACAATATGTGTGTACATGTTTAAAAGAGTGCGAGTGCATAAAAGCGCTTCTGCCAGGCTGGTCCGCTCTAGATCCCAACAAGGCTGGATCATCCATGATCACGACGTTAGGACAAAAAGTGATGTCAATCTGACCCACATAGGCCAGTGGATGAAGTCATGGTTTCTGAGCAGGAGGCCCAGGCAAGATTAAGAACCAACCAGATCTGGACTAGCTTTCCTTTATGCCACTGTACCACATGTAATGCCTTTTTATTTACGCTGCCCGGAATAGCTATGTGACACAAACAACACACACACAGAGTAACGCCACACTTTATGGAGCCAATGTGGGTCAATCATTGTGTTCTTGGAAATGGCTCGATGGGAAAATAAACAAAAGGCTAGACATCAGCTCTCCTGCAATATATCTGTACAAACATTTCACAGAAAAGCCTAATGTTGAACTAGATTTAAGAATTAAAACCCATGAAAATACACTACTCAAATTTAGTTAGGGATATTGGGATATGTGTGCATGGAAATGCAATACAAGACAAATGTAATGTGTCCCATTATTTTTGGGGACCAAAAATATTCACAAAATAAACAATTAAGTGAAAAACTTAATTATCCCAATATCCCTTACTAATTTTGAGTATTGCATTTCCAGGAAGCATTTCCCATATGATTGGCAACCATCCTGCTTACAAGTAAACACATTTTACTGGAAAGCATTTTAGTCTGGATTGTCTAAACATGCTATATCACTGATGTCAGGTGTTTAGGTCATTAACAGCTTAATTGATGACTGATTAACGTCAGCTAAGCCAACAACGTAGACTCAAATACGAGAACAGTGTAGAGTCTTCAGTGTTGGTTGTGCTAATACAGTAATATGGCAAAAATGCTCCTAACAGCCAGTCTAAAAATGTTTTTCTTTATTAATTCCGAGACCAACAACGACTGTTTATACGGTTTCATTCCAGTATAATTAAGTGTCAGTGAATATATCACTGTAATGTTATCTTAAGTACATTTAAATGCCAGCATATCTTCAGCTAGGCGGATAGCTAGCATGCTAGCATTATCTAGCTACCCACTGGCTGACAGACCTATTCTTCCCTTGATTAACGTTATTTCAGTTAAAATACATTCCTGAAAAACATCTCTTCTTTCTGTTTTAAGAAGCACATTAACATGATTTAAACAATTCAAGTAGTATCGGACAGGTCGGTGTCATCAAAGAAACGCTATCTAACCGTTAGCATCCACCCTGTTGATGCTGCTCACCGGCAGATAGCGGTTCAGCTAGCCACATCCATTCTGCTCACCTCTCTTTCATGAAGTGCTTGATTCTCACGATGGCCTTCTCGTCGATCTTCCTGAGGAAGGTTTTCAATCTTTCCCTCTTGTTTTCAAGCATTCTTCCCTCCGCCAGTGGTCGTCGGTTCGTGTAGAAACGACGGTCCACGCCAAACTCCACCGTTCTTGTTTGGCTTCTGCTTTTTTTTCTCTCTATCTCTCTCCTCACTTCATCTACGGCTGATTAAGATAATGAGCTTAAATCGGACCAAGTCGGCCGACCAATCAGCGCCGGCGACGACTGGGGAAAAAACGGTCATGTCAGACCGATTGTCCAATCAGAACGAGGTAGTTGGCTTTCACCGACCGCCCATTACCGTATATGGTATCTGGGTAGTCCCCTTCTTGAGACTTGTGAAAGGTTGGGCCTGGGTTATTATTGTGCTAGTGTGGGCCTTTTTTCTTTTTTCAAAATCAATAATTAACATGTGGATTTAGCATTTCACGTGTAAACAACATGGGAAAAACACGAGGTGGTCTAACAATTAACAGTTTTTCTTGTGTCATATCACACCATTCTTAATCTTGTGGAGAAAATGACTGTCCTGATACACAGGGTGGGGCAGTAGCTAATACTGTTTACATACTGCTTTACACCCACAACCAGAAAGCTGAATTTTATTGTATGAAAGGAGAACTATATGTTTTAGACCTGATCTAATATGATTAACAGTAACCAAAAATGCTCATGTGGCTTTGATAAATAAATCTTACATCTAGGCCTTTATATTATATTATATAAAAGTTCAATAACTTTAATCTCATGAATCATAATGAGCAGGGAAACCAGTTGGCAATTATTCACATTCTTATGAAAGGAATCTGAGGCCAGTGACACAGAGGGCCAGTCAACTGCTCAGTTGGTGGCTTTTATTCTAATGTCACAGCAGGAAAGAGATCATTTTAACCCAGCATTGTGCATGCAGCTAATGAAGGGCCGAGTCTCTCACCTCCCCCCTCACCATCAGGCGACAACTGCGGCAACAAATGGCACGCACACATATTACTGTACGGTCATCTGACCAAAGCCATAAGGCCAAAGTTCAAATTGCCTTAAGTAACATTGTAGTCATACTGGATGACTGAATTTCCACATGACTACCTGGCGTGTTTTCAAATTGGATTATGCTCCAGAAAGGTTGTGATTTTAGGCAATATGTTTATGTCAAAAGCTTGGTTTGAGCTAGGGTACCTGTTATTGCAAATATATGAAGTGATCTTGAGAAAGTACTGAAAGGATTGTGGTACTGTGTGTCTAAAAAGTAAAGGTACATAGCATACACATAACATAGATCATAGCAATGTTGGGGGAGAAAAATGTCCTGTTTTGGGCATTTTTAAGACTGAAATTCAGATGATTTATAAATTGTTCCTATATTGGTTGAATACAATTATATGACCAACCTTATATGAAAAACAGCTGAACTTAAAAATGCATGGCTATTATGCTAAAAATCTGCCTCTCCTTTTTCTTCGGGAGAATGACTGCAATAGTCAATTACAATAATTGGCAGAGAATTTCACTTACTGTCATTCATACGTCACATCATGACAAATCAGTGGGAGTCAATTCACTCTTACTACAACACAGTTTTCTCAAGAGTATTTCACCACTCTACTGGCAGAGACCTTGAACACGCACAAAAAAAGGAAAATCAACCATTATCAGGTAGCGGCTGCTCACAATTCGTAGCACTAAAAGCCTGTTTTTTTTCACCAGGCAGCTGAGGCGGCACACCACGCCACCACGAACAGAAGAGGCAGTGTACTGCCACATGACACAGCAAACACACCACCACCCTCATACAATCTGGCCTACACAGCCAACCCACGGTCTTCCCTTTCTACTCCTCTGCCAGGAAACAAAGCAGATAGAGAGGAGGAAATCACGCCTCATACGGAAGTGTGTAATGCAATGAGGGGGTGCTGACGCAGCGTAGGCAATAACAGGCTTTTCTGTTGATTCATCAGTGTGACAGCTCGATTGGTAATTGGGCAACTTGGGGAACCACGCCAGAACCACACACAAGAGCCCCACTTTCACGTTGTGAGGAAATTCGAACAATCCTAGGTTTCATTTGTGTGTCAGCGAGATGCGAAATTGATGTGAAATTCACATTCAGCACAGTAGACCATCGCTGCTGAAGGGAAAGTGTATTTTCAAATGTAAAAATAAAAATCTAAAAAGAAGACAAAATAAAATAAACAGGTTTATTGGCCACAGAAAATCTTTTTTTTAAAACCACACATCTCGTCAGTATTAAAAGTCTCAGTCATGAAGCCTGAATTACTCACTCTTGATCAAGTCAATATTTGTAAACGACGTCAACACTATTGAGAAAAATCAAACAAAAAAGAATCACACCACCTGCTGAGAGCCAATCAACTGAGAGGCACATCAGAAGGGCACAAATCAAATATGCTTTTGCAAACAGTAGAAACACTTTTTCAGATTTCATTTGCTGGCTTTGCTTATGTTCTTTTGCAATGCTCTATTGCACATAATCACCAGAGAATCAGGGAAACTGTCGCTGAATCTTACATGGGTCATTATTGTTCCCATTTAAAGTTTCTGAGCTGTTTATGTAAAATTTTGATTTTACGCACATCAATCTCTTAAGATTTTATCTTGCAGATGTTTGCAAGCAAAGCCTTTGTCATTAATCTATACTTAATCAGTAACTGCAAAGTGTGTGTAAACAAATCAAATTTCGAGTATTTCATAAAATGCAGAATAGGGCTTTCACATATCCAAAGATAACTGTGAGCTGAATCAACATTTGTTCCTTTTTGAGCCAGGGAACCAAAAATACCTTTATACTGAGATCTTGGTGGGTGGAGAGCCTCCTGAGGTGGGCAACAGCCTGTTTGCAAGTGAACAACATTAAATAAAGAATCTCTCCTGTTCATCCGGTCTGTTATCTCAGGTGCTGTCAGACCTCTGTTTGCCTTCATTGTAGAGGTTATCGCGAACGTCTCTTTGTATGTACATTTGCTTTGAGGACTGCCTATTATCTGTTGCAAGAGGAATGTTTTGCCAGAGAGATCATCACTATCAGCCGCAGGAGAAAACACTGACCTTGGAAGGGTGGCAATACCTTGGCCTGGAAAAATGAGGTGATGACGCACATACATCTGCAGCCCTGCACGTTACAGCACAGGTGTGTAGGAATGCTTATGAAGCACTATAAAATAGTACATCACAAGGTGTACTCGTAATGTACAAAGGAATGGAATGTATATACATAAAAAAAAATCTGTTTTATTTTCCAACAAAACCCAGTATATGGCTACATTACTGGCTATATATGTAAGAAATACATGTCTGAGAGAGATGAGCAGATGCAGGAACATTTAGTAAACACAGTAAAGCATTATGTTGTGGCAGCACACAATGGCAATGTCATTGCCAATCAAACAGCAAGGAGCTTTAACTTCAGGAATTTTAATCAGTCAACTATTTGAGCGTCTTAAACCCTCCTCTATACCAAACATACCTGTGCTGGAAAGAAACCTTTATTTGAAGGGAATTACCATGGAATCACAATGCTGCTGACACATTCCCAGCTGGCAAAATGTGATTTCTGTGGAATTTCCAGATCCAGATCCTGAGAGAAAGAAATAGATCACCTCTTGTGTCCTGACACACAAGCTTCCCTGATTTGCACATGAGTAGCGCATCACATGGAATAAAGTGCGACAAATGAAATTGTAACGGCCAACAGATTATCAAGGCAGAACTAAATGGTAAAGTTGATCAAATCATGGCTTTACAGTGTTTTGTTGTTTATTCCAAAGAAAAACGGACTGGTAGCAAAACAGCTTTGTTTCTTTGTGCAGTTTGTCGAGGCATCCGTTCAAGCTTTGGTTTGGCTGACGGGTGGAAATCCCCTTCCCAAGATATCTAGGTTGGTTGTCTGTTTCAATCTTTCTGTCTCAGATATATGATGTGCAGAAAATGTGTCTCACAGTTCCTTTGCACTATTTTCATTATTTGTCACCATTTCACAAGAGGGATGTTTCATTTTTGTTTATTTAAGGCACAGTTGTGTCCAGTTAAATTGAGGATACTGAGTGATTTATGTTCTTGGTTCACAAAATAGGATTTGAAGTTTGTAAAATTGCATCTTTTTAAAAGAGCAGGGGCAGGAAAGGAGGATGACTGCAGTTCATTTATAAGATTGTATTTATTATTATTTTTAGGGTTTTCCTGCCATGTGTACACACATTTTGGTGCACTTGAAGAAACTGACTTTTAAAAGCCTTGCCAGTAAAAAAAAAGCACTAAATAAATACATATATTAAACATCTCTTTATTGGCTTTGAGTGTCATCTTCTGTATCTGTGGGCTGTCAGTGGGGTCATAAAGGTCAGTGCATCACCAAGGATTCACCTCAGCAACAGTTAATTTCCCTCAATGAGGCCAGCCAAAGGGGGGTGGGGGGACCCACTCCTACCCATCGATATCATCTTACCTGTAACACTGGGACATTGTCCGTGGCCATCTCCGAGCGGCCCTGTTTGGAATTCATTTTGCAAAAGTGGCGGGGTTTTCACACCTCAGAGAGATGTTCACACATTCAGGGTCATGTGTGTGAAACATGTCTCGCAGCCAGACTGATATGAGGGATTAGAGTCGTAGCCGTGTGTGTGTGTGTATTAAGAAACCGTTACCTGATGTGTTTTGTTTGTGTACTCTATGCGTGAGCTGCCCGAGGCTCAGGTGTAACACATACAATCCCCAAGCCAAAGGGTGTTGGGTTTCTACCCAGCAGGGTCTGGCTGGCCTCTTCCAGCTACAGTTACCAGGCTACTCTCATCACTAATTCATCTGGACTCCTCACCACAAAGCTCTGGGTGGTTGGTTGGTTGGGCGGCTGGTCGGCTAAGCTGGGGGAAGGACAGGGTTTCTCTCTTGGCCAGAGCAGTGCACCACCTGGGCTCCCAGTAGAGGACTATACCTGAGCTGGGGCCCGATGCAGAACGGGGAGACTATGAGCCCGCAGGACTCCAGAGCAGAAGGGGCTGAGTCCATGGAGGAGCAGAAGGCCCAGAACCAGACCCAGAATCAGGGGTGTGTGGAGCCCACAGCCCCTCCACTTCCTCCACCTTCACCGCCACCACCAGGGCCACCAGAGTACCCAAGGCCTAGACTCATCTTCCACACTCAGCTGGCTCATGGGAGCCCCACAGGCCGCATCCACGGATTCACCAACGTCAAGGAGCTGTACGCCAAGATCGCCGAGGTGTTCAACATCTCCCCCTCAGAGGTACAAAACAAACTCAGCTATGCATGTAAATGTGTTTTTTGCATTGTCAGTTAGATGGGAAATGATCAAGACAAATAACAAAAATGTTATCCCTTTCTTGTATTTCTGGTCTAGCAGGCCAGCCACACATACTGAAGGTGTTAGGTTTCTATTCTAGGCTTTTTTCCATGATGCACTGTAGAAGATCATTTGGCATCACTACTGTCTGCCAGACTTTGTACTCGTCTGGGCCTTGACCAGGATCAATGATGGAAACAGATAATGTTATCGGTGTACACCACACACATAACACAACAAGTTACAGTAATGGAAGTGACTCCAGAGTAAAACAAAACCAGGTGATTTTGATTGAAAGTCATTCAGATAACAAATAAACACAAAGAACACCTCCAACCTACCCTAATAATTACAATAACTGTTCATTTGCCTCATTCATGCTTCAGTCCAGCAGTTCTTCATTTCAGCTCATTCAGATACCAAGGCAGAGACACATAAGACATTAGAAAACAAAAGTTTGTTTAGTCTGCCTGTTACTCGACATGACTAGTCAACATACATTAAATCATAAATTTCAGATCAATAGTATTTCTGAAATGGTAGGGACTAAACAGCTCATTACCATGGCTGTGGAGGATCAGAAGTGTGGTTTGCAGTCAGGTTACAGCAGGCAGCTGCTCACAAGGCCAGAATCCCTGAGAAGAAGTCTAGTCACTAAACTTTAGTAGGTCAGGGTTGGCCAAACCACACTGTCGTCTGATACTGCTCTCAATTATCAGCAAAAGGCCACAGGCTATCTGAGGTGAAGACTTCCATGTTGATATCACAAAAAGACTTCATTTGATAATTTCTGACTTTTCAGACAGACATTTAAATGACATTTAGGCAGAGCAGCTGGAAGTAGATACAACAGCAGAGCAATCAAAGAAGGAAACTGTGGCAGAAACTGATAGTTAAGGAAGAGTGTAGCAAGGCATGAGGTGCCGGTAACTCATTTTCTGTACATTTTGTCTGCATTAATTTGTTAGCTGAACTAATATCTGGTGATTGACATATAATGCATCAATGATCATATTAAAAACTGATTTCACAGTATCATCAATTGTTTGTCTTCTGTATTTTATGGTAACGCACTTGGCAATAAAACAACATCAACATTTGGCCTTGTCTTATGCTTATCTGTAGTGCTATGAAGGACACCAGGAAGGCCTTTCGTATCTGCATATCACTATGTTGAACATTAATGCCTGGAGATGAAGTGAGACGACAGATATACTTTTTATTGGAGCTAACCTTGATGATCTTATCAGGCAACTACCAGTCAAGATAGAGTAAAATGTGCTGGGCTGCTATCTTATGTTGCATGAGGTTCAAGTCCTAAATGCTAAAAGTGTATTTCAGCTGGATTTTGATATGATATTTTTACTGTCAGCATTTTTCTGACAATATAACCCAGCAAGACTTGCAGTGAGAGCAACAGAGAATTTTTTTAAAAACAGTATGACAGGGCAAGTCCAACAGTCCAATTAAATTTCCTATGAATGTGTTTGTCTTCCCATACAACATACTGTATCTTAGCTATGTGGTAGCTTGGCTTAGCTGTGCAGTGTTTACTCTGCACAGTGTTTGCTGGGATAATCTCCAGTGATCCTGAAAGAACAAGCAGTTTAGAAAACAGATGGAAAACTACCAGTTGTGAGCAATGCAAAAGTTGACGTTTTTAGTTTTAATACACAGTTCATATTGAAGTTTAATACAAAGACTAGATTTTTTAACACTCACAAGGTGTCTTTGGGCTTTCATGGTCTGGCATGATTTGAAAGTAAAATTTGAATGTTTTTGTTAGGGATGCAAATTTTAAGCAGTTTCTTTACTTGACAGTCGTATACCTTAACAGTTGATTATTGGTTAATTATGAATAATATATGAAACGTATGTCAGATATTTACCATTAGAAAACTGTTTTAACCACTGACATGTTCTATGTTTGATGCAAAGCATCATGCATCAGAGTAGGTTACATTAGGAGTTAAAAGAACAAAGTAAACACCAGGTTACTTGAATGATAAACTAAACAACACAAAATCATGACTCTATTTTAGCTGTGGAGCTCCTGTCTGTCACTATTCAGCAACTGGCCCAAGAAAATCAAACCAACACCGAGACTACTGAATACTTAAAATGTAATATCAGTTTGTTCAGTTTATTTCTTAATACTTTCTTACTTATATCTTAATTAAAAACAAAAACATTTTGTATATATATTTGACAAGCAAGTATTTGCAGTTTGTAATAAGATGATATATTTGTGCCAATCTCAGATTGTTGGTTAATACTTTTTAATTGGTTAAATTCTTAACGCTGACTAACCAATTAATCATTCATTATTAACATCGCTAGTTATTGTTCCAAAATCAGATATCAAAATCAGATATTATGCAATTCATTGTTTATTTACCTACCTGGATATACACGACCTTGAACAGCAGTCAGACTTCTACATGCAAGATCTTCTGTGGCAAATGTCAGGCCATTAGTTGGTGATAGTGAGATGTACCATAAAGTTTCCCTGACCTCGTGGGGAAGTTAACGTACAGATAGATGCAGAAGAAGAACTCCAAGTTAGATAAAAGTTCACTAAGGTTATCTTGAATTTCCGTTTCCGAAAGTCCAGGTTATCAAGTGAAACTTGAACTTTAACTTCAGGTTTCAGTGGTTTTTGTGAACTATAAATAAACTATAAAAAGGGGTATCCTGGTGTTTGAGGAGAGTCTGATGTTCAATCTAGCAAATATTAGATTTGCAAATGTTGTTCTTTGGGACATATTTGATCTAATAAATGACTGTAATTAGACAATATGATTTAGTCAGATTTAGTCAGATTTAATGACTTCTTGGATAAATGGTTTTCTCAACTACTTATTATCATTTAAAAAACCTTTAAAAAACAACCAGGATTTCAGCAATTAACTCCTAAAACAAAATGTTTCGTCAAAGGCTCTGTGTGCTGTGCCTGATGTTTTTATTTATATATTTAAAAATACAAAGGCTGTTAATAAGTTATCACATTACTGGCGCATAACAAAATGGCCACAACAGCATAATGAAATTGTTTGGCTCTACTGCCCTCTGCTGTTTAATATCTATACTACACACCATAAGAATGTATAATGGCTTTGCTCTTGCAATAAAACAGAAGGAAGGAAATGAAACACCATGAGATGCCACAGGATTCCCACAGAAACTGCGTTCACATGTATTGTAAATAGTTGGCAAAGTATGGTTGTTTTCCGAAACACATTTCATTCATTGTGTAAAAAGTAACTGAAGCAATTAAAGTTTAAGCAAGTTTCTAATCTACCCATGTGCTATCAAAGATTTAGGGGCCACTTCTCCAATCAAACTTTTATTTTGGCATCACAATTTGTGGTGTTGATTAACTGATTAGCAGCGTTTCACCTTTGAAAGGCCTTTAAATTGCACATTATAAAAGAAAATAATGCTTACCTGCATTCTGTGCATAGTTCCTTTATTTAGATTCTCGACTGCCACTAACCGTTACAGAGAAATGGAATATGATTTAACTGACTGAGTTTTAAAACAAGTTCTCTTCATACTGTAATGCAACTAAAACTAAAACTAAAACGTATTGGAGACTAAACCTACAGAGTGTGGCCATCATATCATAAACAGGTCGATATCTCAATAATAAATATCTTTACAAAACTCACAATGTTAAATCTTATCGAGAGTGCTGTTGATCCAAGCTGTTGTATGTGGTGTTGTTCTACTGAATTACTTAAAATTGCAGGGTTTTACGTTATGTTTACGTTTGCAAAGCTCTTAACAGAATCAGTTAACTTTCTGACCTGTTTCCTCCCCTTAGATCCTTTTCTGCACCCTCAACTCTCATAAAGTGGACATGCAGAAGCTACTGGGGGGGCAGATCGGACTGGAAGACTTCATCTTCGCTCATGTCAGAGGAGAGACCAAGGAGGTGGAGGTGACAAAGACAGAAGACGCATTGGGCCTCACAATCACAGACAATGGAGCTGGATATGCTTTCATCAAGGTGAACAATTGGCAGAACAAAACAGGCAAAAGGACAGTAAACTTAGTTTCTTATCGGCTATAGTTGTATTGTAGAAGTGCAACAAAGTCAACCTTAATTGAATATCAGTCTAGCCTTTCAGTCTATGGGGCTATGTGTTTAAAACCCTATTTTGCTGAGTAGAAAGAGGTGAGGTTGTTCTTCATCAACGCTTTAAGGGTTTAATTCGTGAAACTATTATTTTAATAAACAAGAATTCAGGCTAGATATGCACCTCCAAGAAAGTTTTGTAATATTGCAAATTTAATATGAGTGGATTATCACCTTTTTCTATTTCCTATAATATCCACTGTTCTGGAAGGAGTAAGCCCTGTCACCTGCATTTGGAAATGGCTCCAAACTGGGCATCTCACGTGAAATGTTTCAAACTGTTTCTTCCAGAGGATAAAGGAAGGCAGCACCATAGACCGGCTGAAGACGGTATGTGTTGGCGACCACATCGAGGCCATCAATGACCAGAGCATCGTCGGCTGTCGACACTACGAGGTGGCTAAGATGCTTAAAGAGCAACCGAGAGGCATACCCTTCACTCTCCGCCTGGTGGGGCCAAAGAAGGCCTTTGGTGAGTGGAAAATGTTTCTCGATGGCATGTGCAGAACAGATGAAGATTGGGAATTCGAAACAGACGTACATAATATTATTTACAGCTGGGGTTCATCTTGTAGTACATTTCTGCTTTTTGCAGGCTGGTACACACTTCTGTCTCTGTGCCTTGTATGAAATAGTCTTTGGTCTAAAAATGTCATCCTTTCCTCCCTTCTGGACCTTTTAATCGCTTGCAGCCTGTTGTATAAAGCCATTCCTAAATCAATTGTGGAATTGTAACCCGCAGGGCTCTGGGCATGGAGAACTGGGAAGTGGAAACACTGGAATAAAGAGCAGGGAAAAAGGAATGTTTCTGTTTCTCTTATCATAAGCTCTCAGCGCATGTGAGAAGCAGATGTGTGTGTTGGCTTTCATTCATTGCCACTAGATATAGCACTAGAGCACCTGCATCTCAGGCCAAAACAAATTTGTCTTTTCACTCAATAAAGTTGGAAAAAGAAGAAGCAGCATCTGAACACAAACTGCCAAAGAAACTCAGATCAAACTATAAAATTAGGCACTTCTGATCAAATATGAATCCAGATTCTGTCTTGATGAGCTGCCCCGAGGGTGTGTAATATATGAAAGGACTGTCCATGCAAAGTGTCAACCAACAGCTTCTTGGCCCCAGTGTTCTCTGGGACTTTTCCATGTCTCATCATCAATCAAACAGGGACAGAAAACAGGAACATTTCGGAGAGTACTGGCCATCTGGCAACAAGCCTGGAAAAGTTATTAAACTTAGCAGCTATAATTAATTGACCAGTTTAATGGCAAGTGGTAGTGGTAAGAATCTTGTGAGGCAGTGGACGCTCTGAAGTGGCTCTGCAGGAACAAGTTGTGAGCAAGATGCAGAAAGAAAATAAATCTTTCTGGTTAGTAAATTCAGAATCATATTACTGAAGTACTCTAGTAATAGTTTTAATCAAAAATTCAATATGCAATGATTCGTGAAATCAACTTTTTAATTCAGTTTCTGAAATAGGTTTTCATTCTCAATCATGTACAGACAAAATTGAGAAGGCTTTTAGTGAGTTTTCATCACATTGTTACCACAGGAGAAACTGAGGCTGTTCAAAAAGTGAATACAGCACAGAAATGCATTTTAATATTTTAAGTTTTGTTTTCAGTTTGCTATTCAACTCCAGGCAAGAGACATGCAGAACAGAAACAAAGCAAACCTTCAACAGTAATTCAAGAAAACAACCTGAAAAAAAAAACATAAAAACTATATATCTATATCTAAATATGCTCTATACCAATAAGTCCTATATTCTAACCTGAATATTTAACCTTTAACCACAAAACCAAGTCCTCAATAAACAGTCAACCTTATGTCTGTCGACCTTTTGTACCCCTCACAGTGTAACAGCCTGAAGTACAATGTTTAATCCAAAGCAATGGAAACACTAACAGAGACAGAGGGAAAGCACATACTTTGCAGTCACACAGCAGTCTGTGCCAAAGACAGTGTAAATATTTAATTCAAATGTAATGTTGTACTTTCTCCATTGCTATAAAAAAAAAGCCTGACAGGCACTTTATTTATATTTCAGATATTTATAGGAATAAAAAATGGGTGAACACATTCATGGGGCCACAGAGAGTCGCAAAAACCAAGTCACTGACAGGCAACTATGGTTCTTTCTCAGACTTCTGTTGTATTTATATTTGTGTTTGTATTTGAAGTTACAACAGAGAGAAGATAAGTGAGGTGTAATATCAAACAGAAATAAACACACTGTGACTTTTTTCTCCTTCCTCATGAGGTACTTCTTCCTTTTCCCTTACAAGAAATATTTTAACTGTCAAAAGTACAATAAGTGGGTTATTTAATGCATCCGGTGTAGAACATGGAGAGGAAGCGGACATAGCAGGCGGGGCTGGAGCACAGCTGTCGTCAACCTCACTTAACAGACAGGAAACTAAATCCATGGTCAACGGTCTGACTTCCTGTTAACAATCAGTATCATCATAGTAGACTATACTTTCTCCATACATACTGACGTAAGTGTCGATAAAACTTTCTCAACTCAAGGTCTGCTTACTCTTCTGAGATGTCACACAACTGTAGATGTTCATCCATGATAACGTATTATTTTTTTTTAACAGCTGTTTAAGATCGAGAACTGTGAAGCGCAACAGAAATCTAGTCTAGCTAACAAATTACATATTGTACAGCCCACCGTTTGGTTACCATTTTTATTTAGATGAACTTAGAGTAACACATGTGTGAGTATTATCAAACCACAGCCCTTTTGGAAGAAACATCATCTGGCAGGATAAATGGAGTAGCTGAGCTGTATTTACAGTTAAACAGTTTAGTGTCTGGTATAGAGCAGAACATAGAGCAGAACATATCCCCTTATCTTGCTGTACAAACCAGCCAGTCACAATATTCATGGGTGTAAACTAAATCTAAAGCTAAATCTCTTAACACACTTGATGGCTTGCTGCCAAATCTGGATTAGATTTCATGTGTAAAATGAAAACCTGAATACAACACAGCTGGGACTTCATTATGGCCCTGAAAGTCAGGAATAATGGCCAAGGAGAATACTGCTGCATAGAGAGAGTAATTAACATTTTCAATTGAAAGGGGCACTATTTTGGTGAAGAAAATCAAACTCAGAATTAATGGGGTAATAATACAAACTTTTTTTCCCCCATAACTGAATAAACAAGCTGTTCTCAGAGGAAAATAAGGCCCCCAGGACAAAGTAAAGCAATATGAAATGGTTGTCCTTTAAGGTCAGTTTATTTATTCAGTTTATTCAGTAATGAAAACCAAGACCGTTTGTTTATTTGGTTTGTTTCAGCATAAATAAATAAAAATTACTCAATGAAGATCTTTATCTTGTGATTAAAAATGTCTTCCCCAAAACCACATAGTGCACCTTTAGGACACAAGAGAACTTTAATATCATTGTCTCCAAAGACTGAAACACAGTACATTCAGATGTTTACAGTCTTTGTGACTGAGGTGGCAGCAATTCAGGCAGCAGTTACTCCAAGTCACAGTTGTTAACACAGATGTACAAGTGTTTCTTAACTCCGGTTCCAATGACCAGTATGTGTAAGCTTTAGGATCAGATGTCACTGTAACATACTTTACAATAAAGGTGCAATATGTAAGAACTTGCTTACAGAAGGAAAAACAGTAGTTGCTTCCTGTGTATCAGTATTTTTGAGTGACATAGCTGATGCTGACCTCTGACATCCCGAGGGAAATTGTTTATTTTCCCTTTGGATACATTGACTATTAATAGTGAACACAGATGGGCATTTTCACGTAGGCCCCGGGTTGTCTGTTTGTGCTCAAAATGACAATTTGAGAAACACACGACCTTAAACATCTCACAAAAAGAGTATGAGCTACAGCTGTGCTAGCAGCTCTGCGAGAAGGTGCTTTAAGCTAAATGCTAACATCAGCGTGCCAACATGCTCGTGTAAAGTTAATCAATTTCCCCATCTGAGTTGAGCACAGTGATTCTCAAATTTGTCTTTGGCAGGTCCCCCTCAGAAGCTGAAAAAAGTTCATGACTACAACCCACAATTTTTTCCCTACAGAGGTTCATATTTATTCAATTTATTAAGAGGACCATTTTTCTTTATTAGCATTTTAGGATGCTAACATTTGCTAATTAGCTAAGATTAGACTGATGGGCATGTCATTTGTTTTGCAGTAATTTGACCAAAATATTGGACAGATATTCCATTTGAACGTCCTGGTGGCCTTAGAATAAATGCCATGGGATCATCAAAGTCAGTAGAATAAATCGGCTGCCAAACATGAAGGTCTGTACAAAATGTTCAATCCATATTATAGATGTGGAGATGTTTCATTGTCAATAGGATTCATCCATGCATATTTCAATCTGGACCAAAGTGGAGAAGCAAACAACTAACACGCTAAAATTGCCAGGGCCTAGAGCCACAAAAGACATGTTGATGTGGTAATACTTCCCTGTAGATCTCAGCAGCTGATTCACAGTCAACAACTTCACTGTTAACACAAACAAAGTTTTCAACATGTCATGAGTTATTAATAACAACACATGACATGGCTGCAACATTACTTTTCCAATGAATAAGACGCAGCCTCACAACTGAAGAAACACTGTCATTTCACATACCAGTCATTACTTATTATAGTAGATCTTCATGTATTAGATAGCTTAGTTTTTTTTTAAATAAACTTTATCTAAAGCATTTTCAATACAATTTAAATGCTCACTCCAACTCTGCCGTGAATGTACATATGCATAGAGTCAGAAGAATGCAAAACTAATGACTCAGTTACCATCAGCAATATATAATACATACACACAGCAGTCGGAGGTACACAGCCACGTTACCACTTCCCTATTGACCCCCTTTTTAAATGTGCTCCAATATTGGACACTAAATTTAGTCAATTATCTGGATCTTGTTCCTATGAGAGAATCTCAAACCTTGTAAATGCAGCATGTTTACCAACTCTTTAATCCACATTTCATATGTTACGTACAGTCTGACTTCCACATACGTAGAATTTGTTTTTTGGCACCACCACACCTATTGAAACAGCCTGGGTTTCATATATGTTTGCCATTGGTAACACCTCCTCTGGCAGTACCACAACTAGAGGATTAGGTTCCCAGGCTTTCTTAAAAGCCCGAGAGAAACACGCACACACATTTTTCCAGTACATACAGTTTTCGGCCAAAATGAATGTGTCAATGTACCCTCTGCCCTTTTACATGTCAGGAAAAATCTGATGCAATCTGTATTTAGAGTAGTACAACTGGTGTATTGTTTTGAACTGCATCAGATTATGTCGGAGTTGATTGAACATTTATGCACACTTTTGAGCGTTTCCTCCCACAGCTCATCATCTATCTCCACCCCAAACTCGTTCCCACGTCTGTTTAAGTGCAGTTGAATTGTGTGTCAAATTTGCCGATAGTTTCAAGTGAATTATGGAGACATATTTCCTCCAAGTTAGAAACATTTTTCTTTTTCATAATCTTGGATTTGCAAGTATCTGTAGAAATTAGAGGTTGAGATATGTGTGTTGGAGTTGCTCAAATGACATAAAAGACATGGCAGTTAAGCCGGGGAGGAAAGCATGGTTTTCACATATTGGGCTATTAGTGTAAATTTCAGGAGCTTTTATGTATAATTTTTTTTGTTTCCAGATTTTGAGAGTATTCTTAATGACAAAACTATTTTTTTAATTAAGTTTTCCTGTGATTAACCGATTATTAAGAAATCACTTGATTCATTGGTTGGGCCCCTTTTCCACCATGATATAATATTTAAGTTGGCAGGCCAGTAGTAAGATTTAAAGTGTGGCAGGCAAAAACCTTTTTGATTTGATAAGATGTTTTTTGTAGCTCCCTACAGGGGGCACAATGATTGAGTCTAGTTGCTTAAAGTAAGAAAGAGGAATAAATGATGGAATGGCATCATTCAGCATAAAGAAATCTTGGAAGAACTAACATTTTAATAGCATTGATTTCTCCGGCTATAGAGATAGGAAGGGCTTTCCTGAACTTCATATTTTTCTTAAGTTAATCTATCTTCTTCTGCCAATTTAGCGGTAGAAGATCTCCTTTTTTTTGCTATCGTAATTCCAAGATATGTGAACTTTTGTCAGATAGCTTAGTTAAAAGCAGCTGAATAGTTTGTCTTTTGGGAGATGAGAACTACACATCAGGATAAAGGAATGCCTTTCCCAGGAAAAAAATATGTGATGTAGGCAGGAGTTTTTGGTTTCTGGCAACACAGCAGTTTCTTGGGAAATGAAAGAAGAAGAATGTGAAAGTTAGCTGTGAGAGCTTCAATGTTGGAACAGAAAAAGCAAAGAGTGCCACCTGAAAACAATTACATTTGAAGTGACCGCTGGGACACTTCAATTTTAAGTGCAATATAAAAATCACTATGACACCATCAAATAAATAGATAAAAATCCCACAGTGTCTCTTTAATGTGATTAATGGTTATTTTTCTGCATGCGTGTGGTAAGACATGATTGGAATGAGAACCAGAGCGCCAAAATCCAATGAGGGTAAGATGGTGAACGGCAAGGAGACGCTGCGTCTTCGCTCCAAGGGTGCTGCAACAGTTCAGGAAGTGGTGAGTTTCACACGCTCTGCAGGACAATGACTGCTCAACTTCCTGATGTACTCAGATAGTGCAACGTTTGCACATCAATACACAGACACACAACCACAAACAGAACTGAGATTGTTTGAAAATGCTTCTTATACAGCTGATTAGATCCTTATTATCTACCCTTGAACATTCTCTAATTTTCAGTTTGTTGATGTCCTAAAAGTCTAGATCCCCTGTGGGGACACTCAATGACCTGAACTGGCCTGAAAATCCCCAGTTGACTCTGGTCACGCACAAACTAATAAGCACAAACACAGATACACAATATCCGTTGTTCCTTATCGAACAATGTCTCTTGGCTTCATTGGAAGTGACCTTTGTGACTCTCACTTCCTACACTTCACTGCAGGATGTTTCCCATTGCATTGAACTATGAACACAGACCTTGTCACATGGAGAAAGTTTGGAGGCTGAAAAGGTTCACTGGTTTCAAGAAACAAGAAATTCAGAACACTTGACAGGCAAAGAGTTAAAGGTACAGTTCACCCTAAAACCAATCACCCTAAAACCAATCCTCCTCCAGGAGGACACCATTAATGTTAACATCCTGCTGTAGCATGTGCTTCCTTCTGCTCAGCGATACACTTAGTGGGTGTAATTCAATAGAAAAAAGTAGCTGATACATGAAACTGTTCACAACAAGGTCTGGGGGTTATCTCCAGTAGCTGGGTAATGATTACTGGAAAGAGACATTGCTGTTGAGCTTTTCAGATGTATTTTTTTTGCGTTCTGAGCACCACAAGCTGCCATCTTGTTTCATTATAATCAAGAGAAGGCAGATATTTCTACGCCATTCCTATCTCCAAAACTTTGCTACTCACACCACAACAATCTGGATAAATAGCACTACAGCTAATGTAAGTAGAAAAACATGTATTTTTGATTTGGTATTGGACTGTCCCTTCCAAACTATTCCACAAAGGGCCGTGTGGCTGCAGGTTTTCTTCCCAACCAAGCAGCAGCACACCAGACCTGACTCATGTAATCAGCTGATCTCAGTCTTCAGACGGCTGATTGGTCAAAGTGTGTGCTCTTGGGTGGTTGGAACGAAAACCTGCAGCCACACGGCCCTTTGTGGAATAGTTTGGACATGCCGGCTTTAAATCCTACCAGCAATACTAGATTTCATCATCTCTACACTTCAACATATTGATAAACATAGAGAAGATAGGTGATAAACAGTAGCCCTTGGCAGGAGAAGATTCACTCTCATAGTGTTTTTATCACCATATTTAGAGTGTGAACACTAAGAAATTTCGACTAACATCTGTGTATTTTCCGTTCCACTCTATCAGCAGAATGAGTTTGAAGAACGGGCCACCAAGAAAGTGGACGACCTGCTGGAGAGCTACATGGGCATCAGAGATCTGGATCTGGGTAAGACCACCTACGTAACACCTCTGTTCTTAAAATAGATAATACCTTTGAGTCCACATTTGGATGTACGGAAGCACCATTCGCACACAAAAGCCCAAGTCAGTGGTGTTTACTGTGGGCTGGCAAACTGTTCCATGGCACCTCAATTCTTCTCTGGCATGCTGAGACAATACAGCCCACTTCAACGCTTGGATAGAGCAAAGAAATGTTTCTTCAAAGATTTTAAACTTACCACAAATCATCTAGGATACCAAAGTCTGCCTCGAGGGAGCTGTTGGAGTGTTTTTTCAGTGTAGTTTACTCTTCTTTTTTTTTTTACACATACATATTTTCTGTCAACATTTTTGGCCTAATTTGACTACAGCTGGTGAGTTCATGCATTTTTGAGAAAACCTCCAGGGAATATATCTTGAGCGTTTGTGATGTGTGGTGGAAGCAATTAACGACAGCAGTTTGAAAAAAAAAAAAAAAATACCAGTCATGGTCAGTTTGCAAGTTTTTTTCCAACACTTTCATCTGCAACCTCATGGTTTTCTTCTACGTCTGTGGATGAAGTTGCTCAGTTGTCATGGACATGTTATGCATCTCATTGTATGCTCAACTGAGCAAACGTCACCTGCCGAGGAAGAGTTAAAGCTTAAAGAAAAAGGTACAAAGTGCACCTTGAGTGAAGATTTCTTTTTTTCAGTCATGGTCATACATGTTTGTCCTTTTACCTGTTTTGTTATTTATCCATCTATATGGGTTTGGTGCAGAGTTTTGGAGATACTGGCAATGTCTCTTCAAAGAAATCCCCAGTGACCCACTTATCTAAGATAACCCACAGACCCTGCTGTCAGCAGTTTCATGTAGGAACTATTTTCTTTCTATCGAACTACACCCACCAACCATACGACACCACAGAAGGGAAGTGAGCACATACTCAAACTTTGTGCTCATGACAGCGTGGGATGTAAACATTAATGGCTCCTCCATCGGCTGAGCTGTAGCGTTAGCTACCCTCTTGTCCATGAGTAGATGCACCCTTTCTTCTGCATGGTGATACAGTTGGCAGGTGTAGTTCAGTTGAGTTTTTGAGTTGTTTGGTTTTCAAATGCTTTTTATTTATTTATATATTGGGTGCTTTAAACACCACAAGCTGCGTGGCATTTAGTTCCATAATATTTGTGAGAAGGCAGACATCTCTATGCCTGATATCTCCAAAACTCGGCAACTCACACTTAAATAATCTTGATGGATGAATACCCACTACAGAAAAGTGGAAAAATGTGTCTTTTTGATTTTGGGGTAGACTGTCCCTTTAAGCACAAATAAAAGGGAATTGGCAGCATCATTTGTGGGATATTTGCATGAATCCCTATTGAATATCATAACAACTGGAAAATTAAAAAGAATTGTCAATTATTGTGTTGCTTCTTAATGCTGAAGTCCCTTGAAAGCATCACAAATTTAAGTGGGACCTAATATCATTGCCAGAGATTTGACTTTGTCCTTTCCCAGACCTCCAAGGCCACTGGCCTGATTTCCAGATGGACATGTGGCTGTTGAGACCTAATTTAAAATAGATTAACGTTGTTTGCTTGGAACGTAGCCTCAAAAAATATGTTTGGGTTGCGTATTTTCATCCAAGTATTATTGAGCAAGGATGGTAAAATAATCGTGAGAAAAATTCTTGAAAAATATGATTTAGACAGTTTGTTTAGAGAGACACGGAAGGCTTGTTGACCTTTAAATACAACATTCAGCTATTTTTCATGTATCAGTGGGGGATCCAGGCCATCATTTTACATACACATTGAAATTTGGCTAGCATACAAATTATTTTACGATGTACTGTTGTTTGGGCAAAATATGTTTAAACTAAGACAGTCTCGACGTATGAATAAGAGCATATATAAATGGACTGACAGTGCATTAAGTCTGGGATCACATTTCATATTGCTTCCTGGTTCGGTTCACTGTGTACAGACATCAAAATAGCATTAAGATACAGTTTCTGGGAGAAATGTAGGAATGAATGTATGAATATGAATGCTATGTATGTCCTTCACATGCAGAAGATGTTGTAGATAGAGTGTTTTCAACGTTTCCCACACAATTTGGTGCCCCACTGAAGTAAATTAATGGCTGTCCAAGAACATGACATCAGTGAGGTTGCCCCCAAATCCCTAAATGATTGCGATCCTAGGGAAGAACCAAAATATTTGTCATTGTCGGCTTCTGTTAGATTAAACAAAATTGCAACATGGGTGTTTCTTAAGAACACTCAGATAAACAAAGCTGCACTGTATGTTTTTCCACTTCAGTTGGTGTCTCATGGAGAGCCTACCCTTTAATGTTTGAATAACAAATAAAACCTTAAAAGGCGATGATTAATGGTAAACTAGCTTTCTGTTTCTCTTTGCCTTATAAATCACATGATCAATCGACCAATTTGACGAGGTAAAATACCAGAATACGAAATCTAAAATAATTTTTGGTGCCTGTGGTTCTGACTTTGGTTGCTGAGAAAGCAAACGTCGTGGCCACAGCCAAAACTGTGCAGTGTTTGGAAGTAGCTATCAATTGTTAATAACACTGGATTGATTCAAGTCTGTCCCATTCCTTGTTTTCCGCAGCAACCACCATCGTGGAAGCGGGCAAAGACAAGAAGAACCCCGATGACTTTGCAGAAGCCTTGGACTCAGTTCTGGGAGATTTTGCCTTCCCTGATGTGTTTCTGTTTGATGTATGGGGAGCTATTGGAGACGTCAAGAACGGTAGAATTTAGACATTTAAGACATTAAGAATGTGTATAAGCTTTTAATGTTGCCTTCGCAGTCCTCGCATTCATTTTTAATCACGTACTTTCAAACCATGACAGGGACTGCAATTAATTCAGCCACTTCCCTTTGAACAGTCAAATGAGAATAAAGTGCTCCTAAGAAGATCACCACTCCTAATGTCAAATACTTACAAAACAAATCACAGAAAATTGCAGTGTAGTTCTGAAGACATTTTGTACTGATATTAAAGACTGAAATTAATCTAGGTATTTAGCTAATGATCTTGTTCTGGGTGGAAAACAGTGTCAGTAAAGTTAGTTGGTTAACCAAAATACGGGCTTATTCCAATTTTGATTTAAGACAAAAGTTTACAATTTGTTTAGAGAGCTCCCTCCATATAGATATAGACCATTATGTGAAGGATACGATTACAGTGTGTCAGGAACTGCAACACAGTGGACAATCATCCAGCCATCTAGGAATCAAGGAAGTTAGATAAGATCCAGTAAATCCTTTTCCTCTGATGAAATACCACTGGGAAAAACAGGAGAGGATCAAGGAAACAGTTTTGGGTCATCCAAAAGTCAGAATGTATTAGGCTACATCTGCATTACTATTAACCTATACAAGCTTAACATTTACATGCATGTTTCATGTAATAAAATATTTGTCACTGTATTTGTGTAACATTTTTTTTCTAAATATAAGTGGCTCCAGTGCAATTAAGTACTTAATACTTCAATATTCTGAGTCCTCCAAATAAGGACTGATCTGGGCTTGGATAAAATATCTGTTTTAAGTCATTAATCAAAATTGTCATCTGAAAATGGAATAATCTGTGTCAAGGGGGACAGTCTCCAGCTGTGATCCATTTTCCCACATGATCATCAAACAGAAACTAATCTCACAGTTTCCCACAGTATAAACATAAATCAAAAAAAGCTGGCTTGTGTACATGCAAACATTTTTCTGAGGAGTCTCCTGCGGCGATTTTTGCCTGAAAACCAAATGAAGGTATCCATGCTCATGCATTGATATTAAATTAACACTGCATCACACACTCACCTTTTCCCCTTTTTTTGCCACAGGAAACTTTTCTTGTTTGTTTCAAAAAGAGAATGTAAATATACTACTATCACTAATCTTAGTTTCTCTTTCTGTCTGTCAAAAGAAAGGAAGCAGCAAACTACATGTTGGAGTTTGACAGTTATATGTTTTCTGGCACACCAAGCAATTTCAACAATGTATAGAGTCACTTTCCCCCCTGACACAAAGGCAAGTAAACACTGACCCGCCAAATTTCAAAATGTAGTTTGACTCGATGTCACTCATTCTGGCTACGCTGTTCCAGCTACATCATTATTTGTCTGAAAGTGATTTTGTTTTAAGACTTTGTATACGATTGCATCTTGTTATGAAGACCTGCATATGTATGGCACGTTCCGCTTGTTTAAATTGTAAGTAAAGAGGTTGAAATCATAGTTGTAAAGCCTGTTTATTTTTATGTAATACTTTATTTTTATGTACACTCACATGACATTTCTGCCAAGCACATTCAACATTTACACTTCATTTTCACTGGAATGATACTGCAAAGGTGTTAAAGCGAGACACATCTCAAACATTATCAGTGATCAGTTGAGTAATTTCTTTGGTAATTAAGTGACAGTCTGACCGATATGAGACATGACAAATTATGTGCAAGATCAGCTGGGTGACTGAGTAATTAAGAGCAAGACATAAACGTTTCAGTTTCATATGTTATATAATAGTTATAATAGTACAATTATCTTTTACAATCTAGCTTCAATGTGTGTCTTCACATTACCCATTCTATCAGACTGAAGCTATCCAGTGATTAAATACCTCCCAATCCCTTTCATGAACAATGTCAGTTGACAGCAACTTACAGTTTTAAACATCTCTGAGAGAGGAGAGAGGGGAGGGATTGATATTATGAACACAGATTAGAGTTCAGTATCGGTTTGAGCTGGTTAGCTAAACTTCTTATTCTGATTCTGCCCTAAAAAAAATCATCAATTATTTTTAGCAATTAAATGAGAAACTGTACTTTTCCCAGATGGAAATATTGGACTTTTTCAGATCACTCAAATGACATTATATATATTTCCCTACTTATTCTCACTTGCACATGCTTTTAACCTTCTGCACATACTTTTTTCCCCTCACTTAAAGACACATTTCTGTTGAAATGTTTACTTTGATCAGCACACACGAACTACATCTCAAAACCTGGGCAATTAAAACCAAAACTATCTTCATAGTTAAACACCAGTGGAGAGAAAAAAATTGGGTGATCATATGGGAGCGTTTGAAATTAAGAGAGCCGAACCACACCAGTGATACAGAGAGTAATCAGTAAAGTGGTAAAATTACTTATCAAGTAATCTACTAGTGCAATAATATATTTATTTAATACTGTCAAAGATAGTAGGCAACTTAAATCTTCATATGACAGAAATTACACTTAATAAGATCTTTGTATCAGTAATAATCAATAGATAATGTGGATATTAAGCAATGTAAATAGTACGACCTTTAATGCAGTGTAACACATCTCAAATAAATAGTCAGCATTAAACTTTTTGGTCACATTTCTGAAGTTGACAGTGGAAAATAATGTTCTACTATTGACAGCTCAAGCTCATTTTCAGGGTATGTACCTTTTCCAATAATCACATTCTCATTATTTACCTTTTATTTCCCAACACACCATGATGTCTCTAATATTGACAAACACAGGACCAGAGGACCCTATAGAGGGATTCTAATTCTATAATTCTACGAATTCTCTGATTTTATGATCATTTCAAGGTTTGGGGTGTTTGATTTGCTTCACATGCATCAGCAGAACAATAAACACATGCATTGTAATGTGATGTATAAACTTGGGAAATTGAAATGGTTTAGGAGGCCTCTGGCAGACTGAGCTATGTTTCATTTTGGTCAAAGCATTTTCACTTTCAAGCACCTCTACGAGATTAGGATCAGCTAGTTTTCAGTGTTTGATGTTCTGGGGATCAACTGCTCAAACATTACCGTATGAAGAACCTTCATCAACACATTACTGCACGAACATTCATTGTATATAAAAAACTTCAGAAAGGGAATGATATATGAACAGTAGTGGGTCTCAAAAGCATCTAAGCAGCCCTAAGAGTCCATGTGCTTAAAAGGCATAATGCTCAACCAGAATGAAGTATCCCATTAAAACAATTGCCTGAATGACCACAGAGTACCTCGATAGCTGGACTGAAACACAACGTTTGAAACTCAAATATCAAAGTAGTGCATGTATATAGCTCAAATCTGTTTCCCTAGAGATATGTATGTGGTTAAAGAGAGTGTACTTTATCAAAAGATCACAGGTTTGAAAAGTTCAATCAGCCCCAGCATTCTCTTTATACTTTCCTCTAAATCAAAGTGTCATTGCTAATACTGCTGAACATTTCAATGCAATAAAATAACAATCAGACAATCAGCAATCCTGCATCTTATCCTGGTCACAGTTAACATGAAAACTCATCAGAGCTTGAAAACACATCCAACAACCCCCAATGATATCACTCTCAGTCTGCTGCAACAACAGCTCAAATCCAACCAATCACGGAGAAAGAGATGGCGCCTTCTGTGTTGATTTCTCCGGCTCTCCTGATTCATCCGAGCCCAGAGCGCTCCCAAGTGAGGGGCGTGTGAACCTGCGGACGGTGTCTCTGAAAGACGAGGACAGGCTCATGATGGAGTCCCGATGCACGTCGAAACGGGGGTAGATTCTCTTAAGAACTGCCCTGCGAAACAGGATGTATACCCACGGGTCCAGGATCTGGTTCCAGGTGGCGAAGCGTATCCACAGCAGTAGGTATTTGATTTGGAGCCGACCTTTGGATAGCACAGTTTGTGCAATAAAGACCTGGTAGTCAGGGAGGATGGAGGAAAGAAGTCGGGGGAGGGTGAGGTGAGATGAGATGGGAAAAGAAGAAGTCAAACAGTTGCAGGGGAGAAATGAGGTGAATTAAAAATTATAGTTGAAAAGAGTGGGAAGGCAAGGATTAAAAATAAGGAATGAGAGAGAAAGAACAAAACTGGTTAATTCACACAGACACATGTGCAAAGTCCACTAAGGCTAATTTTGCCATGGCCCTCCTGAGGGCTTAGAGTTGTTGCATGCAAATGTTGAGATGATCAAGTGCAAACCACAGTTTTAGTTTGGCAAACTTTTCTCAGAGGCAGAGCTGCTCCAAACACTGGCACAACCAAAGATTTCCGCTGTACAAGTTAGCATAGCGTCTAACTACCACTATGGTCTTACTTACTGGCACTAAGACTGTTTCAAGATCTGAGTGTAAACTAGGCTAGATAAGTAGATAAGCTACTACACCGTATAATTACTGAGCCTGAACAACTTTCTCAATGGTATGGCTCTTATTTGTGAGGATTTCTGTAGCTCTGCTTCAAAGAAATGTTTGAGCAACTAAATAAAGCTACAATCTGCAGATCATTAAGCTATCGGGGTTTAGCAGAAAAGAACCCATCTGTGTTAGTTTCAGGAATGAAAGCAATAAACAAACATCACAAAGGGCTTGAAACTATTTAGTGAAATGTTTATGATCTCACTGGGAATGGAATGAGTGTACAAAGAAGCAAAATGGGGCCACTGGCTGCACTATGAAGCATGCTCCTTCAATGACACCTGGGTGATGGGAGTTGAAAGTCATGGAATAACACATGCTGAGGCATAGCCATAGGTCAAAGTTATGATGGTTGTGAGAAATGGGAAAGATGTGTTATTATTAAAAAATGTAATTACGTTTTCGTTTTACATTTTACTCGCCTTAGCCAGGAAGCTCTACACATGATGTATATCCAGGGGTCAAATATCTGATTGCAGGTGGCCATTCGTATGCAGAACAAAACAGTATCACTTCCTACACGATCACCAGTCACCACGCACATCAGTGTATATATCTGTGCAGGGGGTCACACAACTGGGGTTAGAAAGGAATGCGGATAAATATGAGGTCCAATCAAATGGCTTTGACCCTCCTGTTCCTTACTCTGCATGTTGGGCTGAAAGCAACACAGTGACTGCACCAGTTTTCATCAGGATTTTCTCACTTTATATGAATGAAAACAAGAGAAATTTTAACAGTATTATTTTAACCACAGAGTCATATATCATGATCTCTTGACATAATGATGAGCTGTTTTTTGTTATTTATAAAAGGGCTCTCCTACCCCAGTGAACCAACAGTTCTGACGGATAAGCTACCACCATAATGTTGCTGATAATCCCTTATAGCACAGAAAGGGATGAATGCACACAACTACAGTACAGCAGGTGCTCTAGGTCAAAGTTTTATCAGGAAGCTGGAGTGTAGAGAATATATACAATTGACAGTAAGGTAATAATTTAACCTTGACTTAATTTTCTTTTCCAGATAAATTTGGCTTATCAAGGGGTTAGTTGTCACCATCTACGACTGTTCATTTTGACGTTGCCATGTTATCTTTGAGTGCAATGTTAACCGACAGAACCAAAAGTTGGAGCCACAAAAGGTAAACCCGAGTTGTAAACCAGAGTTTTCCTTTAAAGGCAGTGATTGCATGGATGACATGTTCTAAAGCTGTGTGTCATCTCAACTCAGGCATTAAGGGGCACTTTGATCCTGGGTAAGACCAGAGGGCCTTCAGATCAACTGTTTAGGAAGCTGCATTGCTAAGGGGAAATGAGGCATAGAGAGGGGAAGCGGAGAAAAGGAGCTTAGGACCTTGTGATTAAATGTAGTTGTTGGGTAGAAAGGTTAATTGACTGAGTAAAAGAGATATTAAATCAAAAGACTAGCAATCTAAGCAACAACAAGGATGTGTGTTGTCGAGAGAGCTTGAATCAGCAAAAATAGTGTCAGCACTTCCTCCACGACCTTCTAAGCAGAAGTTCAAACTTCAATGAAGTAAATAAATCTTGCTGCGACTTCCTGCAAAGGTTTTCTGTGACGTTAGCTAGAGCAACTCACTGGCCAGGATTTCAGATTTCTACTGCTTAAACAGGAGTTTGGTATTCAAATATTGATATTTACTTATTTCAAATGTACAAACTCACCAGTAGGGGGCACCAGCAGATAGACGCGATGACCATGATGAGGATGAGCTGAATCATCATCTCTACTTCGTGATCTCGGCGGCGCTGTGACCTGTCCTGTCCGCAGCACACCTTGATCAGGGTCACCACGCTCACCGTGTTCAGCAAAAACGACACGGCGATGCTGATCAACCCGACCAGGGAGAAGAGCAGGGAGAAGGCCAGGTCGTTTCCCTCAGAGCTTATGTTGAAAAAACACCAGGAGCCGGGTATCTGCATGTGGTAGCTCCCAACGCCGGTTAGGGGCAGCAAAGATATGCAGCCAGCGATCAACCACACCATCAGCACCATGGAGACTGTCCGGCCCTTGGGCATGCTGGTGGTGCGTGCAAATGGACGGTTGATGCCCATGAAGCGCTCCACGGCCATGGTGGCACCAAGCATCAGCGGGCACAGTCCATAGAAGACCATGGACATTCCCATGAAGTTGCAGAAGTGGCAGTTTGGATCTAACTTGCGCCAGTCAAAACCTGTGAGATGGAAGGAGATCACGATGGTGCCGGTGACCAGAAGACCCATGAAGTCAGTAGCCACCAGGCCGCATAGGAAAATCAAAAAGAAGGAGCGGGAGCGGTTGTGCGTCCGCCGGAAGGAGTTGAGGAGAGCAATGAAAGCGATGAGATTGGAGATGAGACCCAGAGCGGTAAAGGTGGATGAGAAGTATTTTGAGGCGACTGGGGAAGTATAATTGAATGGAGGGTTGTTGATGGAGTAGCAGATTGGGGTGTAGTTGGCGAGAGGCAGGGTTGAGGAAATCATGGTGGTTGGCTGGTGTGGGTTGTTGATTTCAGATGACTCAAAGATGGGAAGACAATACCAGTGAGTGGAATTTCATTTCTTTCTCCATCCTCAAAAGAAAAAGACAAAAGTTGAATTTCAGGACATGTTCTGTAATGGGAAGTTTGGCTTGCAGCAAGACAGATATTAAAAATGCATTGAAACATACAATATAAATGAAACAAGCAACAGAATGAAATGGAAAGAGTTGGATAGGTTTTGATGCACTTCACATGTGTCAGTCTTCCTGTCCAAGCCACTGTGAACAATGCATTTGTGTTTACTCTTGTGGATACAATGCTAAATGATGCTTATCCAACTTAGCCGGAGTACGCTGCAAAATTTCAGGTGCTAAAAACTGGTTTCTTTTCACCTGTCTATTTTCTTTACACGCTTTCCAGAGTCATGTAAGGCTGGGCTGAAGCTTCTCCTTGCCTGCATGAGACAGAATGAAAGAAATCCCCATTTTGTATCTTGACAGCCTCTAGATTATATTTTGGCGCAGTTAATGTTTCATATACACTACTCAAAATTAGTCAGGGATGTTGGGCTATTTTAGTGTTTCACCTGATTGTTTATTCTTTGACATATCTGAATTTTTATTTTGTGTTTTGTGAATATTTTTGGTCCCCCCAGAAAATGTGACACATTTTAATTGACTTTTATTGCATATCTATTTAGATGCATATATGCAGCCATATCCCCAAATCCCTAACTCATTTGGAGTAGTCATTAATATAGAACTATATAGGCTCCGAGCAGCCAACAGGAAGCTTGCAGGACATCGTAATGGGAGACGTTTTATACATTAATGTTAAGTTGCACTTACTGCTGTAAAGGACATGTGGAAGTACTTAGTGCATTACAGTATTGACCACTCTGAACCGTGACTTGTGGAGCAAATTGCACAAGCTGAAGAAAACTACAAGGCTTCACCCACTAAACCTATATGTGGCTAAACAAGTGAACCAACCATTCATCATTGACAAAATTGGCAGATTGATCCCTGACTTTGTTATTGCTTCAAAAACACCTTTTAGAATCTACAAATGCAAACGTGCAAATAAGCACATATCGTCATTTTGGAGCCTGACAAAGCACCACATCTAAACGTTTTAGTTGAAAAGCAGTACTGCAATTCCAGTTGAAATGTGGTCTATATGTGAGTATCTAACCAATGTCTTAAAATAACTGGTGAGAAAACTTTCACTTTTAAAAGTGAAAGTGAACCAGTTCTGAATGTCTTTTCACCAGTGACCATAGATTGTTTTTAAACAGGGAAACCACTTTTTTTTAGGTAAAACTGAAAATGAATGTATCCAAAATGTTCGTCATTGTACAGGAAACTGTACCTGGCAATTTTCCCTCATTTTCACTTGTCTGGTTATCTTGATGGCTCTTATTTTTTTGTTTGCTTTATCTGACATCTTCTTAAGTGACTTAACAATGTTCCCAGATCTCAGCAATGTACTTCAGGTACAGTATTATATATCAATACAAATTACTGGTACAACTACTAAAATAATAGTTCAAATAAATGAGAATGATCGTTTTAAAAAAACATCTGTTTAATCCAAAGCATCTTGAGGTACAGTGAGTGCATTTTTAGGATGGCCAATGTAAAGTCAGTGTAACAGCTCAGACACAGCACGAACATAACACCCACATAAACACATAAATACAGTGACAGCATGGGACAGAGATGGAGAGAGTGACATGGAGACTGAAATAGACAGAGAGTAGGAGAGCTGGCACATCCTGGCAGGAAACGCAGTTCTGTGAACACCACTGACAGAAACACTAACAGGAAATAAACAAATAATCTATGATGTTGTCCCTAGTGGTCTGTCCCCAATACACTGCCCGTCATAGTCAGATTGTATGAGAACGAGTTCAAGCGAAGCGGAGGTGCACGTTAGGCCGGATAGTGAGGTGAAATCAAATACGGGAGATAAATAATTTAAGTTTCTTTTTCTTGAACAAATATTTGTTTGATGGCATATCAGATGGATATTATTCTGAAACAGTGAATATAAAAATTCCATGACGCTATATGGAAAAAAAAATAACCTTATTCAAACAAACTCATAACATATGTTATACACTCATACCTAAACTAACAAGATACTTTTTTCTTTTTTTACCACTTAGTAAGCTATCAGCTACTCACTCTGATCTTATCAACATCCTGTGAGCATCCTGAAAATGTTATCAGTGTAGAGAGAGTGTAAAATATGTTTACTGTAGGCGTTATGTCTGTGTAGGTGTAATGATTTTCAAGATATGATAAAACTCTAAGAAAAAAATGAGATAAGAAATAATATAGTAGAGAAAGAGAAAAGGAAAAAGAAAGGAAATGGAAGGCAATTCATAGACGGTGAATAAACAATTAAAAGTACTGGCTATTAATCTTGTACCCAGAAATTGTGTTATAAAAATAGTTATACAGGATTTTCCTGCATATGGAAATTTTTGTCACTCATCCAGATATTTTGCTGTAGTCCATTGTTTAACTAAGTAAACTTTGAACTAGAGGAAAGCACACTGGACTGTGCAGGAGATTAAACAATGAGGGTAACATTAAAAAAGCAGGAGCAATTTTAAAAGGATGCACATGTAGCACAAACTTTATTTATTTCGTTGACTTTCCAGCACCACCATCTGTCATTTTACTGTGGTCCTGCTTTTTGCATTACATTTCACACAAAACACAATGAGGTGTGAATTGCTGCATTGCACTTTAACATTCCTTATGTCACACTCTCTCGTAGTTTGTCAGGAAAAACAAAACGTCTTGATGGTTTAACTGCACCACAGCAAACGCAAGAAACAGGTGTCTTTTTTTAGCCAGTCCCACCCTTGAATTTACGTCTTCAAAGTAAGAAGCAACACAGCTACAAACAGCGGGGGACAGTGTTTTAAATCCTATTTATAATTTCCAGCTTGTTAAAAAAATGCCCTTATATTACCTTAAATTGAAAAGTTTGATAGACCATTTACTTTTGCATTTAGCATGTAAACAAAACAAGAAGGACCTTGCATGCAACTCACACATTACAGCTGGCAATAAAGTTCAAAAGACTTTGTTTTTACCTTCTAAATAGAATTTGCTGTTGTTTTATGTGTTGTGGCTGATTCACATCTGGGTTGAAATACTTAACTAGAAATATTTCAAACCACTGGACATCCCCAGATGACAAAATGCCTCTGCAAAACAAACCTACATCCTTTAAGATCAAATGTTTGTGGGGTTTTTTTAATATTACATACCTTTCTGGGGAAACTGATATCATCTTTGAATCTGCTTTTCGTCTGATTGTACAATGTGATACATGACTCACGATGCCCAATAGTAATGGCAGCAGGTTTTTGTCTAACTGTCACATTTTCCCAAAAGGCAGAAACCATTAAGATACATAACTTGAGAGAAACCTCTGGCTGTCCCACTAAAAGCTAACTACACAATAATCAGGTCGTTCCATCCCTCAGAGAATACCAGGATGAGACAGATGGGGCTTGGCGCCAGCTCTTGTGTGACCTTGAAAACCTTTTGAGAGTCCCATTAGCCAAAAGAGCCTTTTAGCATCTCAGATCAATAAGTCAAAATGGTTTCCTATTTAAACTAATGGGAGACCACAAAAACTTAATCATGAGGTGTATGTACTGTATGGAGAATGCTGAGTGTCTGCGAAAACATATTTTTTTTCAAATGCTATACAAGTTGGCTCCTAAATGCTCTTGTGGTTGCTCGAAATGAAAACATTTTGAAACCTCTGGAATAGTTTTGCTGTCCACTCAATATCCTGCTCAAGCCATCAGTACTGTTGGCTTATATGATGATTTGTTTTCCATGTTCTCATTGCACCATCTTAATCAAATGTATTTATAATGTCCCTTAATAAAAAAGGTCGTTAAGAATTGCTTGATTGAGGCAAAAGACACAAATGCACATGAAAGAGAGCAATAAAGAGAGAAGATAATAAAAAGAAGAAGAACACGATTAGCGCAAAGGAATCCAGCTATGTGCACTAATGTCGCCAAGCCAAACTCTTTTGCATTTAGTCTGTTAGGCTGTTAAAGTGGTTTTGGCATTATGCTCTCAGTGAAGTAAAGAAATAAAACCTCAGCCTGCTGGTTTTACTAGGTTATCTTATAATAAATTATTTCAAATAAAAGACTCAGAATAAAACAGGATTTAAAAGTCTCGACCCTGTATGATTCTCACACATAGACCCATAAGAGAGGTCACTGTTGACACATGGAATCAGAGCTCTGTCTCCACCACAACACCTTGGAAGAAGCTGTTGCACGCGATGGACAGACCGTGGTCTGAGCTGACAGAGTGCAGGACTACAGCTGAACAAGGAGAGGTGGACTAACATCAATGCTTGGTGCTCACACACTGTCAAAGTTGATGTCAAACTTTTGGTATGAAGATGCCGACCACATTATCATCCCCATTTTGTTGCTTCCATTTACATTCATATATGTTCTGTAATTTGTATACCATGAAGGTGTTTACAAACTTTAATTTTGTTACATTATGCAACCCTGTGTTGTATAATAATGAATAAATGACCATGTACCATGGTGAATGTTATCTAGCGCTGAAGTGATTAGCTTGTTCATTTGAGATGTCTGTCTCTTTTACTGTGTGTGTGGACTGTGAGGATGAGTGTCTAATTACATCAAAAGATAATTTCTCAGATGCTATCTTTTGAATGTATCCAATACCACAGGGAAAGGACCATTGTTTCACTAAAGAGACATGTTGATGAAGGTTCTCAGTCATCCAGGTCATGCTAAGTGCTGTATCGTAGGCAACTGGACTTGTTTCACTTTGTTGAAGATGTTTCACCTCTCAGCCAAGAGGCTTCTTCAGTTCTAACTAACTGGAGAGGAGTTGGCTGGCTTTTAAACTCTGTGTGGGAGTGTCCTTACAGAGTCGTTAAGGACACGTGTGAGCTCTGAGTTTCAGAGTCGATAGGGCCACTTCTTTCACATCATCTGTCTGCTCTGGCCAAGAGGTTTACATTGTAGTCCTCAAAGAAATGATTTTTCTCCTTCAGATGTAAGTGGACAGCAGAGTCTTGACCTGAGGAGTTGGCTCTCCTGTGTGGTGCCATGTGTTTATGGAGAGGTTGTTTTGTTTCCCCAATGTACAAATCTGTGCATTCCTGGCTGCATTGAACAGCATAAACTGCATTACTTTGTTTATGTCTGGGTGTTTTGTCCTTAGGATGGACAAGTTTCTGCCTCAGTGTGTTGGTAGTTTTGAATAGGGTATGATGTTTATTGAAGATCCTCCTGAGTTTTTCAGATGTTCCTGCGACATAAATTATGATTATGTTACGTTTTCTCGTCTCCTCCTCTCTGTCTGCTCTGGATCTTTTAGAGGTTTTGACAGAGGTCCAGTTTGGGTAGCCACATGCTTTAAGTGCTCCCCTGATGCGCCTCTGACTTTGTGGGCACGGTCTCAGCCCAATGGTTTAGGGTTCTGATGACCCCCAGCTTGTGCTGGCGCGAGATAAAACAGCAAGTTTTGATCTCTGTGTATAGGTTTTCTGTACACCTCAATGTTGAGGCTTTTGTCTTCTTCAGTGTGTACTGCACAGTCCAAGAAGGGCAGACTGTCTCCTGTGACATCTTCCCGTGTGAATTTGATGTTATTGTATATATTACATATTTATATACTAAATGAACAGGTGAAATAGGCATTACATGTTCATTTTTTTAACTTACTTGGTAGAAAGAAACACCACTACTCTATGCATTAAATTTAGGAAAAGTAGGAAGGAAAGTAGGTAAGCATCTTCTGCAACTGGTCAAAAAAAGGGTCCAGCATCACTTCCAAAAAATCTGAGGTCAAAGGCTTCGGTTTCTGGCAAACGACAGAAACTGGCAAACAACAGCCTGACCATTTGTTTATTTTACAAAGTGCACCAGTGGGATTTGACTCATGAATGCTGGCCAATGTCAGTGTCGTGTAATTCCCACTGACCTAGATAAGAACCACAGCTACAATACCAGGGGTAGGGCCAAAGATAGTTACCCATTAAAGGGTCAATTAAATGCTTAGTTGGCATAAAATTGTGCCTCAGCTCTACTTCACAAGACTGGAGTTTAGTTTGGATTACTCTTGAACAATATTCTATCATTACATTATAATACTCCCAGGTCTATGTTGGTCCAACTGACATAATGACAAATGATGAAGATGAGAAGTTAAACTATACGTAATACTTCTAAACTAGGGTAAATGTGCAAAATTAAACCGATCTAGTCAACTATTTGATTGCAACAAACTAAAACGATATCATCAAAGTTGAATATATACAACTTCCACTAGGTGCCTTGACAATAAGAACCATATAATAAATCTATTTATCCTGATATACTGCAACAACATCTATAATCAGGTATGTCCACAGGAAAGGTGAGCTGACAGATAAATATCGAAACCAAAGTCCATAATATGTAAACAATTCCTCATTCCATATTTCCGGGTTCCACTACAGCTTTGATATGTTAAATTATATATTTTAAGTCAAATTTAATATTTTGTGTTTCCAAATGAAGATATGAAATATCACACATGTGGCTGTACTAAGTAAATCAAATTTGTCTTACCACCGCTGAAGTTTTTTCAAGCACCAAGTTGACTCTCAGCTGGGAAGTTTTCACTGCTGCAGCCAAACCATCTTCCTGCACTTGTAAGATTAATGATAGTAGTACAAACAACAATCACAAGAAGAGGTGGGACACACGTCACATTTAGCAAGTCCCATCTGATGAAGTGAAACAGAAATTCCTGCAGTGGGCTGGTAGCAGTAAGCCCCGCTCATCTCAACTCCCTTCCCCCAGTCTGTGCTGCTGCAGCTCTGATACTCATCTCTGTCCCTGCTGCTGCTCTTTCCTTTTTGCTTGATTCACCCCTCCCCGGAAGATAAAGGGGAGGGGCTCTGCAAGAGCACCACTTTGTATTTTTAGGCAGAAGAATGAGAAACAGAGAAAAGCCGTAAAGCACCAAACTGAACTCAGTAAGTGGTGCACAGTGGGGAGAAAGGGCATTTGTCTCATGTTCAGCTTTAAATTAATTTAGTACATGTGTGAGTGTGTGTGATGGGGAGGTGAAAGTGGAGAACATGTTAATGATGTCGCTGTCCCTAAAAGCTGCAGAAAAGGATCAATGAAAGATTGGCCAATACATCACAAGATTAGATTTGTTTTTAGCACACAGCACTTGGAGGTCTGAACAACTACAGCACTTAGAATGCCAATGAAAGTAACTTTTGTAGGACCTACAGTACATCTGAGGCTTTCCTCAAAACTGTAAAAAGGCTAAGACGTTATTTGCATCACATCAGGGAAAGATTCTCTATGACAATAATATTTCTAATGCAAATTATTACTCCAAAATTTTTGTTGACTTGAGACTAGAGAAAACGGAATAATAATCAACTCACGTGTTTACAGGTCCCAATCCCAGGGGAGCACTACTGCAAGCCTTTTGTGGTTTCAGAGGAAGCTGCATAAATTGCCTTAAGTGATGTCACTCAGAGGTCAAGTGGCATTGTGGGTAATGTAGGCACCAGGCTTTGAAGAGGAACAAGAATGCATGGAATTAAAAAGGCGATATCTCTGGTTCTGCTGTATCGATTCTGATCATTTGATTCAAACTGTCCATAAGTGTTAAAGGAGTGCAATGTTAGACCGGTAGATTGCTGCTTGACTACATTACCCACAATGCAACTTAGCCACTGAGTGAAATAACTGGAGGCAAAGACAGCCCCCCTCATCAGACCGACTCCCTCTTGAGTGATTGGACCTATACACTCTTCCATAAATGGGTAAAAAATGACCCGTATTAGAATCAATGCGTTTTTGTGCCACTTTTGTCATTTTTGTTAAGAACAATCATTTATGTTATGTTTTGTATTGTACACACAAGAATGATTTCATGTTTGAGTTATTTTTATTTTTCACTTTTTAACATTTGGAACATGTTCAAACATTTTGAACAATAATAATTGAAAACAAAGAAAATTGATTGCACAGAACATAGCAATAGAAAAATGTCAACATTCATTTTGTGTGTGTGTGTGTGTGCTTGTGTGTGTAACTGTCCAGTCATTGACAATTCATCTCTATTTGTAGAGCTTTTGATGTCATAGTCCCTCACTGCATGCAGTTGTCACAAACTATCTGTTTATTGCTGTGATCATTGCACACAGGTACATTGCATTTGCCACAACTATTGTTGACTATAGCTGTTATCATACTATATTACTATATCATCGTCTCTTCAGTTTTGTATTGTTATTATTATTATTATTATTATTGTTATTTTTACTATTACTACTATTATTATTATTATTATTACAATTACTATTATATCATTATTATTATTATTATTATTATTATTATCATCATTATTATACTATAGCAGTCTGACGTCAGTCTGAAGACTGAATATGACTTTAATCACCACAGGCCTTATATACACCGATCAGTCACAACATTAAAACCACTGACAGGTGACGTGAATAACATTGATCATCTCATCACAATGCGATGTTCTGCTGGGAAACCTTGGGTACTGGCATTCATGTGAATGCCACTTGACACGCACCACCCATTCAAACACTGTTGTGGACCAAGTACACCCCCTCATCACAACAACATTACCCGATGGCAGTGGCCCCCCAGCAGGACAATTTGCCCTGACACACCGCAAACACTGCTCAGGAACAGCTCCAGGAACACAATAAAGGCCCAAGGTGTTGACCGGGCCTCCAAATTCCCCAGATCCTAATCTGATCGAGCATCTGTAAGACGTGCTGGAGCAGGTCTGATCCATGGAGGCCCCACCCCCCAACATACAGGACCCAGAGGATCCACTATAAAACACCCTGGTGCCAGACACCACAGGACACCCTCAGAGGTCTTAAGTCTATGTCTTGAAAGGTCAGAGCTGTTTTGGCTGCACAAGGGGAACCTTTACAATATTAGGCAGGTGGTCATAATGTTATGCCTGATCGGTGTATGTGTTTATGTGAATGCATGTATGTATGTGTGTGTGTGTGTGTGTATACATGTATATATGTATTTTATTTTCTCTTTTTCTCCCTCTCTTCCCCCTCTTGCTATCTCTCTGTTTGTCTCTCACCCCTTTTCTCCTCTACTCTTCCCACCGCTCAGAAGCCATACTCCCGACTGCGCACTCTAATACAGAACACTGCCACTCATACAAATACCCAAACATACTTAAACACATACTGTATACTCTACCTTATGACTATAATCACTCTGCTTTTGTTGTTCTGTCTGCACTGGTTTGTTTTGTAAACTTAATCACCAATAATAAAAAAATAGTAAATAACTGGAGGCATTTTATTAGATTCCATGCAGCTCCCTCTGGTGCCACAAACGGCTTTATACTACTTTTTCACATATACAGTAGTACTCCCCAAGTCAACACACTTTATTGCGTAAAATTGGTGGAGTTACTCTTTAAGACAAGTCTGGCGTGTCTTCAGCAGATGTTTTTATATACAATCTGACTTTTACACATACTGAATAACTTGTTCAGACTGACAGATGCAGTGCAGATGTGGCCCATGACTGCCAAATAGTTTCAGCTAAGCACAGGTCTGTAAATCAGTTACAAAGCTAAAGTCTAGAGGACAGCAGGAATGAAGGGGAAAAAAGAGAAGTCGCAACAACACAATTATAAGGCACGGCTACAGTTTTCTTGGCGGATGAAAATAGTCCACAAATGTGTATTGAGGAAATTGTCTGCCAACTGCAACTTGTTGGCAAAATCAGTGCATCAATGAACAAATAGTCATGAAAGGATTGTTCAACATTTTGAGAAATATGGCCTTCTTGCAGTAGAGTTAGTTGATTTTACCACTGTTTGTTTGTTGGATACGGAGCTGATCCAGAAGGGTGACTAGCTTAGCTTAATGTGCGTTCATGTGCTGTCGGCATTATGGGAATAACGTCACCACTCTCTCAAGTAGGAACATCTTGGGGAGTCTAAGAAAATGTTTGTACACAAGTTGCCGAGTTGTCATCATAGGATGCTAAAACATTGCGTACGAAAGTACACATTCGGTTAACGATAAGAAACTTTTACCAAAGTCATGTATTGTATAGTCATTGTGTATTTCCTTTGCTCTTCTTTCTCAGTCGAGGTGTTTTTTAAATGCTCTGAGCGATAAAGTGCAAAACAATTTCTTCTTGGTATCCATGCTGCGCCCACATTCCAACATGATGCACATGAACACACTGAAGTCAGAAGAACGTCTTCCCAACTGAAGACATGGGACCATTGGAAACGGGACCATCTGAGGAGCATGTGAATGCAGCATTAGCATACAGACTGGAAGGTAACATGTTTACTGGAAACAGCAAGTCTGGCTCTGTCAAAAGTAGAGAAACAGCAACTCTTCATCTGACAGACACGCACACTCACTAATGCACATTGAAAGAAAGCAAATGACTATTAATGTCAGTATCTCCAATTTATCATTGGTGGTGAAAGAAGTATGGGAAGCCACAGGCTGCAATACATTTGCATCACAATATAACAAAGTTACAAGGACTCATTTATCAGCCAGTCTGTCTAAAGGACAGTCAGTCTAAACAGTTGTCTCTGAAATGAGCCTGGGATCGAGGCAGGCACTGGATCAACAGTGACCATTAAATCACAATCTGGGCCTTATCTCATAGGGACAACATGTGAGACAAGCAGTAAAAACAAGAATGACAGTGATGGAGTACGGCATCATACCCAGTCAGATATTGTTCCAGTATCTCACACAACCACGACCATCATCGACACATGAGTGATCTTCTAGTTTGGGCAGGCTTTCACCAATTTAAAGTCAGAGGTCTGTAATGGAGACCTGTCTTTTAATGCTCAAGTAGCAAAACAAGTGCAACCATCTTCACATGAGGCACATTACTGTTTCTTTCAAACGCTGACCTGGAGTCATGTCATGCTTTTATTTGTTCCAGGCTCAATTTTTATAAATTATTTTATTCCAGACTCAGCAGCAGATAGACATAAACTGCAGCTCTGTCTGTAACACACAGTGAAAGCAAAAAACATGTTAAATCTTGAAATGCTGCCCTTTTTTAAATTGTTGTTAGGTTTTGTTCCTTCGCAATGGCAGGCACCCACTTACATCACTGATTTCTTACTGCCCTTGATATTTATTCCTCACATGTACAAATTAGACAGATTAATGAACATAACATCAACATTTTATGATTAAAAATGAGAAATAATGCACTTGAAAACACAGGATACATAATCTGAATCACTGATGTGCAACACAGTGGATGCACTGACTGAACCAAGCTACGGCATAGCTTAAGGGCAGTGTGGATGTTTTCCTCCTACAAGAGTACGACTGATATTCCCTCATCTATTACCCATGTGGCAGATGAAAGGGTTTGAGATAAGGAATGCAATGGTGGGTGTCCGAATAACCACAATTTATTCCACTTAAGCAATCCTTTGGGCTTTATACACTGGGTGTGTGAGTGAAGACATTCTGGAGAAAACAAATGTAGCGCAGAGTAAAGCCAAGATTAGAGACATACAAAACAGTTCTTCACTTGCTATCATATAAATGGATCTGATGCATTGGAGAACATTTCAAGCTTATAGTTCTTGGGCAACAGATGATGTTTTTGTCTGTGTTTTGTGAATGTTATCACCTTTGAGGCCATGTTAGCACAGTAACCTGGATGTTCTAGTGTATGAGAACACTGGTTGTGACCAAAGATAGACAAAAATACAAACTGGAGGCTGGAGACTAGAAAGTCCAGTCATGTTAAAAATAAAAGAAGAAGAAGAAGAAGAAGAAGAAGAACGATGTCAGCATTGCTGACCAACCAGGACACTGACATTAGTGCCTTGCTGTTCCCCCCTGCCTCTAAAATGAGCTGTCCAGCTGTTGGGAACAACCAGACAGGTTCTGCTTAGTTGAACTCCAAATTGGTCCATTTGGCAGCTAATTGCATTAAGGGTCAGCTGCTAATGTCCTCAGGTTGCCACAACTCGAGCTAGTTGGCAAGATAGATGTGGTTCCTGAAGCACACACTGCTGGAGGTCAAAGGTTACAGACCCACTTGTGATTGTGTGTTCATTTCAAGATTGTCCTCTATGAGACTTTGAATTAGTTATATACATTTTATCATGCAAATAGCAGCACAGTGGCGCAGTGGTTAGCATTGTTGCCTCACAGCAAGAGGTCCTGGGTTTGGTATGATGTACAGTAAATGCAATAGCTTAAAGATATACTGTACTGAGACTGAGAAGGTTTCCCTTCCTAAGGAGAGAGGAAAACATGGACCAATCAACAGCTTCTTCTCCATAAGTAATCATTTGATGACAAAGTGAAATAGAAATACCTGATGGCATCGTACTTTATAATACAACTAACACCAACCACAGACTAAGCCTGTATACATCCAAAACATACAATATTGTCACTATAAGAATCCACCTATGCCAGTAGAAAAACTTCAGTGAGCTTTTGGCATCATTTTTTGCAGACTTGGACTGTTTGTCTGAGACCACTGTTGTAGAGATTCTCCTAAAAGGTCTGTTAAAGCAGAATATCCAACTGGCCTCAAGCTACCACAGTTGCCAGACACTAAGCTGTAACTCGATGATGACAGAAGATCCTGAAACAGCACCGCAGCAAAATCCTTTCTCGCACTTAAAACTTTCCATTTGTGATTCCAGAATCATATTTTTTTTAAGTCTTTCCCAAAAAGGAGCTCCAGCTTATCAAACTCACTGAACGAAACCTCAGGAGTACATAACAAGGAAAAGAGCAGAGAAATCTAGGGGTTTGCATGAACCTATGCTCTCCCGATGATGCTCTTTACTGCCATGTGAAATAAGCCGCTTTGTGACACCAGCAGAGGTGACTGGCTGTATCATTGGTGAGAAAAATTGGAAACATGTTAGAAACCTCAGTCGGCTAAGTAATAAGTCCCTATGCCAGACTGTGGGGAGATCCAAGAAATTGGAAACTAGGAAGCATTTACTGGTGGAAGGCAACATGAAATATGTGAACAAATTGTATGAAGATGGTCAGTTTTTCATAAAAAAAATCACTCTACACATTTCCGCTCTGCACACATACCTTTGAATGGTCTAAGCTGTGGTGGTTTTAGGCATACAGCTCTCGCTTCTCTTGCCTTCATCTCAGCACAAACGCAAATATAAATAATATATATGCATGTTTTAATGACAACTACACATACAACCTTGCTCTCTACTCGCTCAAAGGAATCTGTATATGATGCAGGAAAAAACAGATACTGTCTTCTGCTTTTCTGCAATCTAACCCCCTCTGATCTCACCACACCGACTTCATGACTCTCTTTTTGTCATTGTAAACTGGATATTCGATCCATTGTTTAACGACAGATCAGCCTGAAACTCCTATTAACATTACAATTTAGTTTGCATGCATCACTTCCTACCCTTCTGTTCACAGTATAAATCAGCTGCTCTGTGCCATTGTTGTCTCTGTAGCTTACCTTCTCAGACCCACTCTGTGTGTCTGTAAGCTCACCGTATCCCAATAAATTATATTACACTCCACTCTGGCTAACACCATAAAAGGATTCTGAGTGATTTCCTCAACATCATGCAGAATCAGACCTGACCATAGTAGGACAACTGGCACCGATCTCATATCTCTCCTAACCCAATTTTTTAAACTTCCACACAAACACAAACACAACTCTCTCCCTTGCTTCTGCATGTATTGTATTGTTTGCGCAAGCACCCCCCCCCCCCCCCACACCCACACCCACACACACCCACACACACACACACACACTCACTCACTCACTCACTCACTCACTCACCATCTCTCCTGTTTTTATAATTGTATTTATTATTACGTGACTGCACTCACACACACACTGCTATCCATGTACAGCCACAGAAATGTTTCTGAAATAACAATTAAAATACCTCTTTCGTTCAGAGTGGTGTTTATTTTAATCCATAAACATCATCTCATAACTTTGTTTTACAGACTAATATGGTATTATAGATGAATTATCAGTAATACTACAATCCTGATTTCAGAAAAATAGTCGGGACGCTGTGTAAAACAGAGAAAAACAGGATGCAATCATTTGCAGATGACCTGTGTTTACTTACAGAGGTGTTCATGAGCTCATGTAGTAATATCCTTCATACAATCATGTGTTTCACAAAGTGGTGAAACTTGCCTCATCCTTGCTTGAGACTTTCGAGGACACACTTTCATACCCACTCATGATACTGTAACCTGTTACCAATTAACCTGTTTTTTTTACAGACAGGTGTTTTTGAAGCATTCCACAAATATATTGTCATTGTACTGTTTCAATTGAGTATGTCAATCAATATATTTATGTCAAACATAATGAGCATATTATCACATTCTGTTTTATTTATATCTAAAACAGCATCCCAAAGTTTATGGAATCAGGGTTGTACCATATACCATATTTGACACCCAAACCACATGTAGACTATTACTCAGGTTTGGAGAGGTGACCATGACCACTAAGCAGATCAGAACAGGAGTTGGACGTAAATGCCTGCTATTGATAATGTATTAAACATCAGCAGTTTAAAAGTAACTAGTACTCTTGAGTAGCATTTAAGAAGAATAGTTCATACTTTTATTCAAGTATTATTTCAACCCTGTAGTTTTACTTGAGTAATATTTTAGTAATGTAACTGCACTCTTACTTGAGTACAGACTTTCAGTGCTCTTTCCACCCCTGGTTAAATCTCTAAAATCATTACTGAAGATTTTGATACAGCTATTAACACCTCACTGGACAGACAAAATGGGTATCCACTAAAAAGCATCTACCGTGCTGAAATTAATCAATATATCCATTACTGACCAAACAAAAATGTTCTCTTTCCCAACCTACCGTCACACTTGGTCTCTATTTGTCACCTTAATGACCTCTTAACAACCCACAGATACACAAAGACCTACAACTCTAGTGTACATGTACATTCCCCTACATCCCCCATTGTTGTTAAATAAACTCAATATCAAATAAACACATAGAGAATTCAGAAAAAAACAAAACACCAGACATAGCAATAATGCACACACACACACACACACACACACACACACACACACACACAGCCTCACTTTTTAGGTAATTTACTATCAGTTTCTGTAGCTGACATACTGTACATCTGTCTATGAACATTAGCCCCGAGCATGAGTTTTGTTTTTCCTCTAATGAGCTACAAGAGATACATACAGCGCACCAAAGCTGCCCGAGAAAACAACCGACTGAACTTTGCCTGAACTCAGCCAGAGGGTCATACCTGTGGCAATCGTCTCCATGGTTGCAGCACAGACAAGACGACTTTGTTTCGTTCTGCTATCAAAAGCTTGCAGCAAGGTGGCAATACGTTTGACGATACATTCCCTGGGAAATGCTGCGAGAGTTGCAGATGACTTATTTCGGTCTCCTTGTGGAAGTGAACTCAGCTTGAGATATAGCAGAAAAAGAAGTCTCCTCGCACTTCATTCCCATCCATCTGTGGAGGCATGTTGGAACAGAAGTGAGAAGGCCAATTACTCAAGGTGAGAGGTGTGAGTCATACTGCCAGTACACAGTGATGAGCTTTTTATTTTCTTTTTTATAAAATAACAGTCACTATCTCTGGATATGTTACACATGTTATACAATTCACAGTTGCCTTTTGACCTTTTTCCTGAACATACCATACAACAATCATTCAACATCAAGGCTTTATGTTGGTGCTATTATGGTTTAAACACAACTTGTTAGTGGCAAATAGCATTAGTGGATACATATTTTGAGTCATTGACTGTCTGCCCATTGAATTAGGAGGAGGTTAAAGGTCATCCAAACAAAGCAGCAAACAACTTCCTGATGCAAAATTCCTTAGAATCATTATTTCACATAGTAATCCAACTCCACAGCTCCTTCACCAGAGTTTTTACATACACTCATAATGCTGCTGTCATTTTAAAAATAAGTTCATAGGCCCAGGAGAGCTGTTCTTTATGCTCCCATTCCTCCGTAATAATCCCACGCTCTGACAGTTCAACAGTAACACAAAGGCCACAATTAAAAGTCCACATGGTCATTGTAACAGAGGAGATGTGCTCTTCAACACGAAACATGGCCAAGCTGTGCTCTCCCTATCCTGCAGAGCCTCGTCCAACACAAATAACTTGGCAGAAAGACAGACAGCTCGTAAAGTTAAAAAAAGAGAAAGAAAATGAACTCAGTGAGATCAGTGAGTTCAATTAAAGTTTGAAGACTGACTTCCTGCTTCAATTTTGACCAACCGTACTTACTCTAATTGTGAGCACTCGTGTTTTTCACAGTCAAAGAAGGATTATAGGTGACATTACAGGTAAGCTGACGCTTTACTTCCAAATAAAGTTGATTCAAGAAAATTAGTTCACTTTCTTAATAATCTATTCAACATTTAGTCTTTTTACAGGAAAACATGTCAAACATTTGCAGGTATCAGCTTTTTAAATCTAAATATTTGCTGCTCTTATTTGTCATTTATGACAGTAAATGAATGTCTTTGAATTTTGGACTGTTGGTTTGACAGAAGAAGCAATTTGAAGGAGTCACCTTTAACTTCATTTTCAGTTTTTTCACAATGTTGACATTTTATACACTAAATGAGTAATCGTGAAAATAGTGTTACTGTTATCCAAGGGACTTTTATTGAAAAGTGGTGGGGACAAAAGGGCTCAGATGAAAAAACCTTGTTTTCAACATATCTTCTTCCACATATGTAATTTTCGGCAATGTAATGGGTGGATTCGTATGAGTAGATAATTACGTTGGGGCAATAATTGCATAACGGCGCATCAAAATTCAACGTTTCTTACTGCAAGCTTTGTTTTTGTTTTTATGGTAACTAATTATACATTTGAATAGTGATTGGGAAAAAAGTGTTCATTTTGAAAAAGTGGTGGGGACCTGTCCCAAATGTCCCCAGTGTAAATGACACCTTTACAATAATCTTGCAAAATGTTTTGGCTTTTTAACTGTATCTATCTATTATCTGTATTACTGTCCGTCTGGCTTTCTTTTACTTACTTGTACCCTATTGCAATTTAAATTGTACTCACCAAAGTAATTGCTTTCCGAGACCTCAGCTATTACTTTGTGGAGCGCAAAATGATCATGACTTGACAGAACCGAGGGCCTGAGCTACAAAAATAAAACCATTGTAGTAATAAACCAGCTTCTCTTTAGCAATACAACCACCATCCATATGGCTACTTCCAGTACAGTACACCTTGTTGAAGATGCACTAGAACAGCTGGGACACCAGAGGGAGAGGGATTTATTTTCCTTGAATGAGCTCAAATCTGCCGCAGAATGACTGTCTGAAGCATTTTTACACAGGAGGACACTCTCTGTGATCGAGGTCTCATGTCGATGGCCCATCCGCTTCGTTCCACTTTGTGTAAGTAACACCAAATAGGAAGGCTAAAGAAGACTGATTTTGTCCCCTCAACCCATAAAGACGTCATAAAGAACCTACCTCATTACGTGGTGAACTTCAGTGGACGCAGTGGTTAGTGAACGCCCTCTTTTTACAGGGCTCATTTGCGGGTTCAGGCAGAGATGGCTGACTGAGCACTATGCAAATGTTATCAGGTGGACCCACCAGGATGGGAGGTCAAACACACAGAACTCTGTTAGAGCGTCCTGCCTGTGTTGGTAAAACTAGAATAAGACATTATCATCATTTTTCAGCCTTAACTCAATCTCTCAGCTCCTCGCCCTGCTGGAATATGATTTAATTGTGCTCAAATGGACATGTTTACAGGGAGGCTTTCATGGTTTCGCCGCTGATGGTTTCATGTATCCTTAATCATTACTGTAAAATTCACTTGAGAGCATCACTGAGCAGATAGCACTGTGGGGTTTTATTCTCAGCCATCATTCTTATGCTCTGTTTCCCATTACTGAACCATTATCCCCACAGTACTGTGGCTGATAAACTGAGTGTTTTAGATGACATTTGAGACCAAAGTCCAAATGAGTTTTTGGAAACAACAAAAAAACAACCCAAAAAACGAAAAACAGTTTTGTTGATCTATAAGACTTTTCTGTTTGAGTACAAAATTCAGTCTTGGCGTTTGAAGGCCATGAAGCGGGACTGATTCTAAATCCAAGCGGAGTCATTATCCAGCAGTAATTCCTATCAGAAACATTCCTTGTCCTTGTATGGGTGTTATTCTTCTTCTTCTCAGCCACTGAGCCAACATAACATCCTACTGTATACACTAGAACAAACACTGATCTCAGAATTCATTGAGAAGGAAAAATCCTAGAGAAAACATTGCTTTGGATGCAATATTTATGTGTAAGATTTAATTTTAAAACCAGATGTCGACTTATACCATTATAATGAAACTAGAAAAAGTTGAAGTTTGTTTAGCTGAACGATAAATCATACAAATCGTGACACCAACACAGCAAATTGTACGAGTTGGAAATACTTGGAAAAGAGAACGCAAGGCCATGGGTAAATAGGCATGGACAAACAACACAAAAGCTTTTTTTTGTTTTGTTGTTACTTTGAATGAGCTTCATTTTTAGCTTCACCAGACCAGATACTAAACAAAGGATTTTTTTTAAGTTTTCCAAATTAAATTAAGATGTCATGGTCACTTGTGGGAAGTCTTTTACAGCAAGTGATTAATCAGATGTCCTTCAAACTTGAAAAACTTGAAAACATAATTTCCTGCTACCGAATGCAAGAGTGTATCACAACCTAATAAACAAAGCAAACAAAAAACAAACTGTTGTTTATGTCAACTTTGGACATTTCTGTGTTTTGCACAATCATCATGTCCTGGTGATTGTGCTGCCAAACTACTTGGTTAAGGTTAGGGATACATCATGTTCATGCCAAGCAATCATACAGTGTGAGTGGTACCACAAAGCTGGAAGACCTTTCTCAAGACATAAACACTCATTGTGTTTATGTGCTCACAATTACATGATGTCCCACTGCTGTGTTGGAGGTGTGTTCAGTCACATGCAACAGCAAAGTCATACAATATCTATAATACCTGACACCAAGGAGAACATTTTTCACTTTTAGTATTAGGCACACAAAAAAGGGTATACTTGGATTACTTCAGAGCTATAGGACCCCTTTAGGGAATTTATATGCCTTGGATTGGACGCTACGGATCCCAGGTTACGTCATGTGTGTAACGTAAACCTCACCCAGTGGTTCTGTTACCTGAACCAAAATGCTATTGATTCATGTTTATTTTTGTCCACAAATGATTGGCGTATCACCTGCATACAAATTGGACTTTGAAATTGCTTGCAGTCAGTGCAAACGGCATATTGTAAAATTACGTTATTTGTCAGACCAGGTTTCCATAACACCACTCAATCATCTTTCATTGGACACCCCCTTTGCTCATGTCTTTTAATCTCTAAGCTCCTTCTTTGTTATGCAGCCTTCTTTTCATATAAAAAAAATGATCTGAAGTCAAAGCCCAAACCGAGATAACTGGAAGCCTCTTCAGCATGGCTATCTGTACCAAATTTCATGGTAGTCAATCCACTAATTATAGACATTTTTCACTCTGGACCAGCATTGGACGGATCAGCCACCACAGCCATCCCTAGAACCACTAACAGGGGCTATGTGTCAAATGTAAATAGAGGAGTGTGTAGTGTGGAGAGAGGAAGAAATAGTTATGGTGGATGAGAGAAGGACAAAGTGAGTGAAAAGAGAAAGTGCGAGAGGGAAAATGAGAGTAGCCCTTCTTCCCACTCCAACAGGAACCTGCTTTAATAGCAGCAATCAGTCAGTGGTGGAGCTCTAGCTGGAAACAGAGAGACAGAAAGGGTAGGGGGAACATAAAACAGATTGTAGGAAATAACAGCATGAGGGCATAAACACAGGAGTCTTGTCGCAGCATAGTTTTAATATACCTGATGCACAAACAGGCAGCCCGAAAACTATGTGTGTTATGCACAAGTATCCTGTTGTACGGTATGTAGAAACTTAATTTGTTGAAGTCAGAGTGTTTGTCTAAATGCACTGTCCATGTAACTAAATGTCTCACTACCAAACAGCATAATCAAGCATGTCTCATAATGATGTCATTAGCATAGAGAAAGCAAGAGCCTCTGGAGAAGACAATGCAATTCAACACATCATCAAAGTTAATCTTTGATTTAATTGAAGGGAAATTGCTCTTCAGTGTGGTCATCATGATGATGACATACCAAGCAATATCCTGCAGATGGCAGCAAAGCCATTTCAGAAAACAGATCTCAGTTTTCTACAGGAGGGGGAAGAAGACTTTAGCAAAAAAAAAAAACAGTTTAGACAGGATAGATTAGATAGCTGCAGTCTTACATTTCAAAGGATCTATCTATCTATCTATCTATCTATCTATCTATCTGTCTATCTATCTGTCTGTCTGTCTGTCTGTCTGTCTGTCCATCTGTCCGTCCGTCTGTCTATCTAGCCTATATGTCTTTGTCCATCAATGTTTCTTCACCATGAGCTCAAGTCATAATCGTGACATTCAGTGATTATGATCTGAGAAGGAGAAGGAGTGGAGCCACCACTTGCTCTTGGAACACCCTGAGGTAAGTCGAGATCCTGCTGTCTCTGCATTTCATTTATTTATCATTGCTCCTTGGCTGCTCATTTACATCCTCAAGACCTCGGTGCGGAGCTGCTGCCTCCTCAGTGAATCAGTAGGCATGTGGCATGGTACCCCTCTGACACCTTTACTGTTCTGGCTGGGGTTCAAATGTCGGTAAATCTCTTATTGTAAAAGACGGTCATAAACACCTAATGGTCTGTCATGAATATTTTAGAGCCCTGAATATCACACAGAAATGACCTCTGCAAAACCACAACCTTAACAAGGCACATCTCAGACAGATAACCTCCACAGCCGGTGCAACACAAGGCCGCTCTCCTGGTTCTTTTGGCTTTTTTCGTGGCATGATTGGATTGATTTGTCATTCGCGACAGAAAGAGCTTGGCCACGGGGCTGTGGATAATCCAATTTATCGCTTTGCCATTTATTACAAATTTCTGTGGCTTTTGGGTCCACTGTCACATCGATTCGTTGATTGCTTGCTTAGCTGGGTCCTAATGAGCTGCTGTCTGAATCACTGCATAATCACCGCCCTAATTCACTTCCTCGCCTGCCCTCACACTCGGTCTGTTGGCTCGCCACTATTAGAAAAGAATGGACTGAAACACAGCTCTCTGAGCAGACAATTAGTAACATCATCCTTGAAACGGGGTGTCATTATTCGGCGTATATTACCCCTTTAATAAATGACAGTCCTTTTGCGGCTTGGCAGTGTTGTCACAAATTGGTGTTTCAGGTGACAAGGAGCTAGTTGGCACCATCTGTAGCTGATAAACGCGTGAACTGAGCAAGCTCCAACACTAAGGTTTTAGGAGAAACAGTTTTTGAGGACTGGAAAATACTGGGATGTTCTCTAAACCGCTACTAGATTCTTTGCTCTAAATGTCCATAAATGATATAAGATTACAGTCTTTATATTACAGTGTAAATATTTCCCAAGTATCACCGTTATGACCATATGATATAATATGATATTGCGCTGCTTGCTGCTAACGTTAGCAGTTGCTATGGACGCTTCAGCGGCACTGTCATGCTCGGTTCACTGTCATCAGTGTCAGTTTCAACAGGGCTTACCAATAGTCGCCAGTTGGAGCCAAGTTCGTAGTGTTTTTGAACCCTACATTTTACCTCTGCTTACTATCTTGCCATCACAGTTTGAGTTTAACCCCAAACTGATCATGGTGTGCGTGAGACGTACGCGAACATGACTACGTAGTCGACTGAAACAAAAATATTACAGGAAAGATACAACTTATTGTAAATTACATTTCTGAAACTTTTGGAAGGAATAACTGCATTTGTTCTGTTTTTCAATAAACTTATGCCATTTTCAAAAAACATATCTGGGATTCCTCCATGTTCCACTAGAGGGAGCTAGCGTACCACCAGTGGCCCTCGTACTAAATTTTGAGAATAGTGGAATAAGCGCAAACCAAATGCAAACCGATATCACCCTTCGGTTTGTGGACCTTTTTTTTTTTTTGGAGCCAGTAGTGACCATATTTTGACGAGAGGGTGGAGGTTGGGAGAAAAACGAGCACTGACTGAGAACATGAGGACCCGCTGTGGTAGTGACTTGACAATCACAAGGCACGCGCCCTCAAGCTGCTTTATTGTGTATTTTACTCTAAATGGGACTATAATTCACAAAATAGATAAAGACTTTAAACTAGCGATCGAGACCATAAACTCATTAGGAAGCTGTTTACCGAGGTAATAGATCAAGTAAGAAGTAGAGTCATTTTCTCAAAAGCTTACATGCCATAGCTAAGCTTTTGAAACCAAAACCAGTGGAGTCGCCACCTGCTGCAAGAATGCAGGTTTAAGGCACCTTTGCTTTGGCTTCACTTTTCAGACCCACAAGGTCCGTCCATGTTTTAGTAAATGGTGCAAACAAATCTCTCCTCGGGCATTCTTGAGAGCGCCTGCATACCCTGGACTTAAACTGTAATAAAGAAGTTTTCTCACACATTTTCAATGCTTTGTCTCAATCGTTGTGTATTGTGACTAAAAAGAAGTGCCCATTATCTCATGCACAAGTTTAAGTTTAAAACATGGACTATGTTTAAGCCCCTCTTAAAAACTAAGTTGCTACCTGCTTACTCCCTGACCTTTCTTTCTCCCTTGTACTTACATGTTTGTCTTGGTGTAGGTACCCAGTAAGTATATATACTTAACACTCACACGTTAATTTGGGGGTCGTTATCTAAAGCTGTAGTTTCAGTACCAATTTCTTCCTTTCATTTGCAGACATTCCCCTCTGAGGTTATCAGATATCTGAAGAGCCTCACTCGAGGATAGATGGGAGAGCAAATATCACCAGGTGAAGGTTTACCTCTGCGCCAATATCAGCCTGTCTGGGTGGCATTTATCAAGCCTGGAGAGGGGCTTAAGGACACTTTGGGATATGTTTGTGAAGAGGCTGGTGGACAAATATAGGAGGGAGCTAATCAAGCCATCTATCAACAGACGAAATGCACCATCTGTGTGCTTCATCACTTGTCCTGCAAGCTCTTGTGGCACAGATTTTTCAAGTGTAGTGAATGATGGATAAAGCAAGCGCTGGTACAATCGAAGTATTGTAGTTACAGAACTCTTGCAAGCTGACAAAGACAAAGATATGGATATCCTGTAGAATCAGACATGAGAAGAGATATCTGGAGGAAAAATCACAGGCAAAATGGTTTTCAGACAACATTTCTTTAATACAAAGTCAACATATCTACATACACAGTGGCTTTAAACCAATTATTGTTTCAGTTAGAAGTAACAGTTTGAAAGTGATAGCTCTTGGCCCTCATACAAAGGAAAAACTATTTTGCTGAGTTTGGGTTCTTTTTCATTTTGTCTGTATGTACTGTATATGTTCTATTCATTTTCGATGTCATCTTTTGTTAGTGTCGTTTTTTTGTTAGTTCCCCCCCTTTCACCCAAATATTCTGCGACATATTCCAGTAAATTTGGCGGCTGTTTTCAAAAGTCTAGCATCTTTACATGAAGTCAAAAGAGTAACACATTGCACAAGCTTCCAAAGACTTCCACGGTTTCGGTTTTGGCATTGGCCCATTTTTACCAGTCTTTTTTAAAGTTCCAAAAGACTTCAGTTCAGGATTTATAGTTCATTGTGAAATATCTCAAGGCTCCCACTGTTCGGAAATGACGTGCTGGAAATGTGAGTTTGCAGCAAGTTTTTGGTTGTCTTGGTCTTCCCTTGGTTGCACCGCACTGCTCTGTTTCATTGAGTCCTGATTTCTTTCTGCATCCCACAACGAAACATGGCTGAACATAAACACAGAGTATGGTTCTATACAATGCTTAAAATGCAACAGGGAGAAAATAAATCAACATGTCATGTTGCAACTGAACTATTAATGGCCTTAAGCGTAGCTGCATTTGTCCATCAGCCAATGACATATTTATGGACAACACCTTGGCATTTTAGGCAGTTGGACAGCTGGGGACCTTCTGGGGATTTGTGGGAAACTTTTCAGGAATGAACAACACCTTTGGGGTGTGTTTGTTTCTAAACAGTAGCAGAGAAATTAAGAATCTGCACTTTAATTCAATTTTGTTTGTTGGAATTGGACTTGAGAGAGTATTATTTAAATAGGAGCAGTTTCTAAACCCCTCTACTTTTCTCTAGCAGGAAAAAGTCCTTGTCCACATTGAGAATTAACAGGACGTAGAATTGAAGGTTTATTACCAAATCGAATGGTTAGAAGGTAGACTGGACTAACTTCCTATCCACAGCTAAATTACACCAGCCGATCGCTGATGCTGATTTCATGCCCTCATTGAGGCTATAGGTGTGAGAACAGGAGCTGGCTGGCTTCCCAGTTTAACTGCTAACAGGGGAAATTAAAGGCAAAAAAAAAGAGCGAGTGGTAATTAAAGACCAGGGAGCAGGGCTGGAGAAAGAAGATTTCAGAAGGAGAGAAAACAGGCTTTACAAACACCAGGAAGTCGGATATGAGCAGAGTAATTCTGTTCCCGCTTAAAGTATAAGATCTCGAGGGTCAAATGATACAAATACATATAATCTATATATTTGTTTATTTACAGGTATATTCTAGATCATAGTGGATATCTAACAAAATGAATGACCACATTATGTCTGAAGATAAAGTAAAAAAAAAAAAGAGAAAGATTTTTTTTCTTAAAAACTGTGAGGGTCATCGTCTGTACATGATCGTACAAAGTACAGTATGTCAAGTTGGGCTGACATGGATAACAAATTAATGAAATTTTTGATTGACGTTTTGTAGACCAGTTCATCATTCAACAGTTGCTCAGAAAAACAAAACAAAAGAATAATAATGCCTACAAGTTAATGATAATAAAGAATCTCAACAAGGTTTAAAATGGCATCTCCTCATCGGCACAGGACCTACCCAGGGGTAGAAGTTAAACTGGTGGGTGGAGGCAGAGGATTCAGGCAAAGCACTGATATCACCTCGACTTCTTCTTAAGAAACATACGAGGTCTCTAAGATTACAAAAAAACAAACACACAACCAAACAAAAAAAAAAAAAATGAAAGTTGTCATATTTTCAAATATGAGCACTGGCTGGTATAAAAAAAAGATGATGAGGAGAAGAACTGAATTAATACTAAGTGTCTGGATATATCTTTATATTCTGCTTTTAAATATATATGCATGTGTGAGTGTGCAGTATATATGTACATAAATACATATATGCACACGTGCACACAGACATGTTATACTTAACAATTCTACAGTGAAAAAATAGAATGTCTTTAAACGTAATATGAACAAATAAGCATTTCTCTTTTCCTGCTAATCTTTAAAAAAATGTGATACAACATCTCTGTTAAAAAACTAAACCAAAAAAAGAAAATAAAAAGTCAACTATGTAATGTAAAATAAGTCGTCATAATACAACATTAATGTTTTTCATAATGTTACAATAACAATAAGGCTTTTTTGGAAATAAGAAAAGATTACACAGTTCTGTCCATCGCTCTGGTTTTTGTGCACACCCATCTTCTCGGAATCCGTACACTCATCTATAGCAAAAAGACTGATCTCAAAATGAAAACCTGGTGATTTCAAAAGCTTGATTTTTTTTTTTCATCAGACACATATACATTAGTGCGTCAAATCCAACCTGCAGTTGTTTTTGGAGTGTTTGTTTCAAGTTTCTTTTCTTTTTGTTCTTAGAGATGTGCAAGTTACTTGTACCGAAGAATTTCATTATCACATCATGGCATTGAGATCCAACATGGCTGCCTGGTCTGGCTGTGGCATCCACAGAGACATCATCTATAAAACGGAGGACAAAAAACCAAAGCAACTAGTTTGTTTATCCACCTGGTACCAAACACATACAGTGGAACTAAAGGCCAATTTTTCAACCACATGAACGTACAGCTTTGTAATTGCAACAGGCCTCAGCCACTCTTGAGTGTCTTTTACAATGAAATAGATGATTATAGAGGAGGCTGGAAAAGAAAAGGAGAGGTGGAAAAGACTGGTGGACAATGTTGTCATGTGGATGCGCTTTCAGTCATGCCCGCCTGGGCGCGAGCGGTTAGCAGAGCCGGCATCTTTTGTTCGTCAGTTTCCTCTCTCTCTCAAGAGTCACACGTACAGCATACACAAGATAAGCAGCATGTTTGGTTTTGACAGAAAATTAAAAACAAAAAACAAAAAAAAAGATAATTCCTCATAAGACAAAAAAGTTTGTAACAATGATGATGAGCGTTGGTCACTGTACACAAAGAAAGCCCCAACTTTGCGGCGATCCTTGTTTTGTTGTTCCGTTTGTTCCAAAGCTTCTCGCCCACCAGATTCATCTCTTGTTCAAAGGTGGTGGATGTTAACACCGAAGCCCCATGATGCAATGGTTCCAAAGAGAGGAGTGATTGTAAAAAATCATGGGACACGGTTGCCATTTCTCCCAGCATGACCATCCGCAAGACGAACCATCCACAGCTTCTCGCAACAGCCGAGGTTTCCCCCCTGATTTCTCTGTTGACTGAGACACGAGCCTCCTGGGGCGCTTTTTTAAATACACTGTGGTATGTTTCAATGTCACTGTGGTTACCTGGCTTGAGATACTGATTTTACACAAGTTCACAAATCATGAAAGTAACTGATCTTAAGATATGTGCTGCTGCTTTCTTCTGACAACCACTGACAGTGCCGTCTCTAAGCTCTTAGGGCTTGAGAACAGGCAGTTATGTGATGTATACTTTAATAGTAGAGTGTTTTTCCACACAAATTATGCATATTATTAGTGGGAGAGTGTAAAAAAAAAACCTCAAGGTTTATTTTTTGATGCCAGATGGTAGTGTTCTTATGCTTCCACTGTTTTTGATTTTTTTTTTTGTCTTGCCAGAGTTTGGGGAAAACCGTTTGTGTTCACACAGGCAGCCACAATTTGGTCGTTTCTCTTGATATCACTCACAAAAAATGTGTTGATAGAAATACTTGAACACCCTTTTACACCCAGGCATATCAAAAAAACAAGAAAGTCACCCCGTCTTGGCTACATCCATCTGCCTCTCGTTGATTTTCGCTGTTGCCTTCTCCTTCATTATCTGTTGCTTGTTACCGTTGTATCACGAAGATATTTTTGAGAAGAGAAATGTCCACGAATGTTTACAATGTCCTCCACATCGAAACACTTGAGGTAAGGTAAGCAGTCTGACACTTTGATCGATTCCCGCCCCACAGCTTGAGCCACAGCGTCGGGTTCCTCTCCTGATGAGGATTTTTATTTTCTACATGAAGGGCAATTTTCCTCATGAAGGGTCTCTTGGTCGAATTGGAATTATTCTAAACTGGTTGGTTGGGCGTCGTCTTCTAAAAATCTACAATCAGATCCTGTTTGGCGTGTCTGAATTAGGGATGGTGTTATCATCGTCCGCTGTCGTCGTTTCAATTTTCAAAGTTTCTATGGCTCAGGAGACTGTTGAGGGGGGCGACAGGATTCTGGGGGGAAGAGATGGCTTTTTACGTTGCATAGTGATCAAAGCTTCCTAAATACTCCAGAGCTGCGTGATAGCAGAATTGGTACTCGTCCTGTATGGGGAGATAAACAAAAAACAAACAAAAAAAATGTTTAGACGTCTACTGCAGTTAGCCTGCTAATCAGCTAGCCGGTCTTGAACAGATTAATCTCACAAAATGTCAAGAAATTAAACTTTTTTACATCTATATGCGCTATATTATATTTACTACTGCACTCTTGTTACTTCTGAATTAATGGATTGCTGTGTACTAAATTTGTTTTTCAAGTTTCAGACTTTTAGACAAATCCTATATAGAGTTTACTTTTTACATGTTTATAGCACTTAGCCTCCAGATTACATTAAAACTACAGTACAGCAGAATTTAATGTTCCCCAAAAATACAAGCAGTGTATGTTTTTGTTTGTGTCTGTGTGACCTCTGACCTCAGTCTGGACCATAGCTGGCCTCTGTGTCCGGAGCATCTTCACTGTCTGGAAGATATCGACTACGCCTTCATAGCGCATTCGCTCCAGGACGATGCTGAGGGTGATGAAGACGCCGGTCCTGCCCACGCCAGCACTGGAGACAAATAATGACAGGTTGAATTAATAGGATGGTACATATATGTCTTTTATACATACAGTCACTGACTGTTGAGCATGTATCTGTTCCTCTGTGGCGTCTTGCACCACGTGAAATCCTCTAGTTCCTTAAAATGTAGGTACTTTATGTCTTTACCTTAGTCAAACCAAGATCGGCAAAGTAACTGCCATCTTTAAATAATTTTGATCCTTCATTCACGCTACAAATGCATGCTGGGGAACTTTTTTGACTGCCTGAAAGACCATTGGAAAACATAAGGAACTCTAACCCTAACGCAATGGTGGTGACAGCAAGGAAGCAATCTGCGCGTGGGGACTCTGAATCCACTTTGATGTGCATCCACATTCTTGCCGAACACAAAGTGAGCCCTCAAGGACACACACAAGTCACGCACACAAACAACTGAACAGTTTGTCTCATTAAGCCCCTCCCATGTGTGGAAAAAGTCCGCCTGCTGCTGCTCTCCAGAAATACAGTCTGAGTCTTAACTCCGATCCTGAAATACTTGAGAGCTGCCTCTCTAAGCAGCTTTGCTGTGAAATGACTTCCACTTCACCAATGGAACAATAATTGATATGACAACAGATTTATTTGGGCTTCTTCCAGCCTCCGATGCTATTTTGTTGAGTGAAGAGTGAAAGAAATGGCTGCTAGATGACACTTTTGGTTTGTGTGTGTGTACGCCTGCAATTGTGTGTCTGTTGGAGGACAAAGCTAGACCTAGGACAAAGGATAACTTGTATAATTTGACAATAAATTTAAATGATATCGAACACAGTGGTTATTGAGCCTAATCATGTAGAGCACACAACCGCCCACTCCCAACCCCCACGCCGCAGCATCTCTCAGCCCACCCAAAGCCTCTTCCTGGGAGTCGGTCACAGCTTGTCACATGGACTCTTAAACTCGCTCCTCTCTCCTCTCTGCCTCTCCCTCCCTCTTTCCAGGAAGATCGACTCTCCAAATCTGAAGGCTTGCCGAGCCGCTGCAGACTGAGAGGATTTGGTGTCCCCATTCACAGGAAGTAATCAGGCAATTAATGACAAAAAGCATGTGGGTCTATTAGATAGTGACTGAGGAGGGGAGAGGAGGAGTGAAGAAGAAAAGAGGGTGGGAGTAGAAGAAAAGAGGCCCGGGAGAATGGATGGAGAGTAAAAAGAGAAAGAGGGAGAGGGAGAGAGAGAGAGAGAGAGAGAGAGAGAGAGAGAGAGAGAGGATTAAGAAACAGAGAGAGGGATGACAGACGAGGAAGGCCGGTGACAGAAGACGAAAGAGTAAGAGAAAAGGACGGCATAAGCTCTCCACTCGGAGATGAAAAGCCTGGAAGAGGAGGGAGGGAGAGGAGGAGCAGGAGGCAGCGACAGACACAGATACCAACCCAAGCTTAATTTTTTTACATCACTATTCATGAGAAACGTCTTTCCAAAATTAGATATCTTCTTTCTGACAAAGTGACACCTACTCTTAAGAAATGTCTTGATAAAAAGGACAAAATTAACACAAACCATTAGAAAGGACTGCAGGTAACTTAAGTACCTGATGAAGAGCACACATTTCAAAGAAATGTGCGACACTGAAGTCTGCAGAGGTTTTGTGTTAATTCTATCATGCTGCTCCAAAAATCAAGGTTCACTGAGATGCGTTAACTGTTCATGCAACACAGCCATGAGACTCTTACAGTCCAGTTTAATAGGCTGTGTGCCTTTTTTGTCCATTACTCCAGTCTCGCAATTCCTTCTGCAATCACCGACACTTTTGCTTTAAGACGGCTCTCTCCACTCTCTCCACTAACGGCCTCATAGAAGGGAGGAATAACTCAGTCTTATTGGTGCTTCCCCGACACTTCTTACAACTCCCCGGGGCCCATTTGATGGCTGGTGACATCATTGCTTTTTAATACAGGGGAGGTGATGCTATGTGTGATGATGTCATGGCGCCTGAGAAAAAGTGACACCTAGTCTGCAGCAAAAGTAAACCGTGTTTGTGAGACAGCAAGGAAATTATTCAGCGTCTTAACACCTTTGTTTGTTAACACTATCACTTTCAGAGGAACACTTGCACCCTTAAGCCTTTTACTGAATGTCAATCAAACAATGACAAATAGAATGGATCACATACAGGTAAGTGTCTCTGTTAAAGGATTTCTAGACATTTGTTTTCTTCTTTAACAGTCTTGACCAGTCAAAACAGGCAAAGACCGCCCACAACAAAAGATGCACCCCATTTAGATCCCACTCAACATCTATGGATGAATAAGAATAATCTGCCACCTTAGTGATGACCACTACCAAATATCAGTTTCTACCGGAGTCCACAGCATGTCAAGTTAATGATGAAGGTTACCTTGGAAGCTACACCCGAGGTGATGAAAAATGCATCACGAAGCTATCATAAAAACCAAAAAGAATGGCTGTATCATTTGATGTGCCTCCTCTTTGCAAATGCCAAGCCGCAATCTTATCAATTATGGAGGAGATGGGCCTGTGGAGGTGCAGAGGTAGTATACTGCGGTGGCAAAAAGGAGAGGGGGGATAGTATCTGATGATGCTGTTAGAGCTGCACCGCAGGAGGTGCTGTGCTGCAAAACAATAACCACCTTAAAGAGTGATTTAATCTCGACTTGATGCTTAAAGCGTTGTACAGTGTCTCTTTGAAGAACGAAAGCCTTTCTATGGAGAGCAAATAACGCATATTACACTCTTCTTTTCAAGAAAACTGTTAATATTATATATGATTTTCAAACAGCATCACAGGTCGAGAAAATATGATGCAACTCTGAGACCTCTTACCTGCAGTGGACAGATATCGGTCCATCCTGTCCAAACTGCTCCTTGGTTTTATGCACCTGGCCGATGAAATCAATGAATCCCTCCCCGGACTTAGGCACGCCTTGCTCTGGCCAGTCAGTAAATTGGAACTGCCTTACTGTCCTGGACTGGCCATCCTGCAAATGGAAAGAAGAAAGTTAACTTATGTAAAGACAATGAGAGGGAATAAAGCAATGGCTTCCTGGGGAAAAAATAAAACAGATCAGAGAGGGTCTTTGTTGATGTTTTTTAGTGGGGACTTTGATGCAGAGTAAGGCATTATTACTGTCAGGGATTGGGTTTTAAATCCCACCCACCCAACCCACACTTTTTGGATCTTTCCAAGAACAAAATGCAAATGAAGCGACACTGAAAAAAATATCTACAAAGTAGTATCAACTCACTAACTGTCTCTTTAAACACACACTTCTCACAACAAAGGCACAGCATGTCCTCTCCTCTCCAACTCCGCTCCTCTACCTCCAACCCAATTGTCTCTGTTTTCTCCTCTGCTGAGTTTGTGTGTGTGTGTGGTTGTGTGTGTGTGTGTGTGTGTGTGTGTGCAGCAACGAGTAGGTCCTAGTTAAAGCTAATCAATAGTGTATCTGCCATGACAAGCGCCTTCTCCCAGACACCATGTTGAATAGGATAATCCTGCGATGCGATCGATGCAGCGGCCTGATGGATGTGCGGAGCGACGGAGGTAAGAAGCAAGAGCGGAGGACTGACGGAGCAGGAGGTGGGATTGGACGATGAAAATGAAAACGCAAAAAAACCCTGACAAGCCTGCTAGACAAAATGTCAGTCTTAACAATTTAATCTTGCATCGATTCTTATGGTCTTGTTTTTCTGGCGCTTCCAATGCAAACAAACACATTTAAATACATTTTTTGTAAGCAGCGAAGTGATCGGCTTCATTGTGAGAGAGCGGGTCGTCGAGTCTGATAATGCACAGTCAACACCTGTGTGTCGTGTCCTTGTGAGGAAAGTTCTTTTCAATTTCAAATCTCTCTTGAAAGTGAGCAGAGTGGAGCATTTTTTGCATTCTCGAGACGAGCTGTCTGCTTGATGCCACCAGCAATTAAGACAACCAGGTGTTCATTTCTCCAGTTGTTTCTCACTTTGTCACTTTCGACACGATGTGTCATTCTCACACATTCTGGTCCCATTTGTTCACACCGGAGAGGCACACTTTTATAAAAAGTTGGCAAATAAATTGAGATTTATTTGTCCGTACTACTATCCTGCTGTACAATTACAGACTCTAAAATTAGGTTTACAGTAATTTTCTCTAAATTGTAAGTAATTTACAAGAACACTGAAAAACACTTTTCATCTCTGATAACGTGTATCTTGAGTATCTTAACAATAATAAACTATTTATATCTATACACAGAGCCAGTGAATTGGTAAATAGACAGAAAGGTAACAATCAATGTCTATGTAATGGCAGAAGCAGCTGTCCACTCTGCCTCTTGTCATGGTTTTGGCTTTTGGCTAGTTATCTCCTGTTTTATTTTGTGGTTATATCCTCTCGTGTCTTGTTGTCACTTTCTGCTGCCTGCTCACCTGTGGCGCCAGTGTGCTGTTTCCCACCTGTTTTCCCCTCTAAGTCGATTTTCCCCCCACAACTGTCACACATCAGCCTTGTTAGCACTGCTCTGTCTCCAGTGTCTCCCCACCTTCACCTCATCTCCTCGTTAGTTGAGTTAAGCCTGTGTTCCTCCCTTACTCTTTGTTACTTCATCTGTTCTCAGCCTCGCATCAGTCCTGTTGTAATCCTGTTTTCATCCACGTGTCTCCTGCACCTGTTTATCAGCCCTTGTGTATTTCCTGTGTTTGTTCCTTGTGGTTTTATAGTTTGCCCTCAGTTTTTGTATTACTTTTGTAGTTTCCTTTGCCTGCCTTTTCGTTGCCAGTTTTAGTCACCTCCCATTTTATTGTTTGTACTTTTGGATTTTTGTTTTTTGCTCGCTTTTTTTTTTAACTACCTGCCTGCCAGTGTGTCTTGCAATTGTGACACCTCTAATGCTAGGCAGGTCATAAAAACACACAAGACAGAACTGTATATGTGTTAGAAATTAAAGATCATAGCTGTTAGTTATAGAAATAGATGTATCAAGTGAATGAAGGGGCTCCTCTATTCTAGAGAAAAAAATCATACAACTGAGGATTACTGACTGCCCACACTGCCGTCTGTATAAAAATAGCTAATGGTTAATTTTTCCTGCTTTCAAGGTATCATCCAGTATAGCAAGCACTTACACAATGGATGATTGGGAATGACAAATAGTACCACGTCAGGATGGTGTATGCAAAAAACACTACAAAAAATTTTATATAGCCATTTCATTTGGCAGTGACCACGAAAGGCTTCAACGATGATTAAACGGCCTCGCGAAACTAACAATGGAATTCCTAAAGAGGTTTCTTCTGCTGTTGCTCTGTGTCAAAAATGACAAACATCATATGAGCTAATAGTAAATGTGTTGATGTAAACCTCAGGCTCTATATTCATCATGGGTGTTGTCATGGTGGCTGCGCTACCTTCTTATTCAGTCATTCTGGTTTTTGCCGTAAGCAACCATCTCCCCTCTACTGCTAGCATGCTTAATGCAGATGGCGACTGGATGCTGAATGTACAACATGTACAGCCATTGTATGTCAGGATATACATAATCTGTCTATTGAATCCTTGTGCTTTGAATGTCCTGCTGTCAGTGTGCCAGTGTGCACCTGCCATCTTAGCTGTTGATGTGTTTCAGCACTGATGCTGCCAAAATGTATTCATGTACATTTATTGTACTTGAAAAATACACTGATTGGGATTGTAATAAGTTAAGCTCCATGTAGCGGCTCTCTTTGTGCAACATCTCATGTCTCTCCCCCTGTTTTATGACGCATTGCATGTTTTCTTTCTTTTGTCGCCTTTGTTTTGCATCTCAAAAAACATTTTGCCTCAGCAGGGGGATTAAAAGTGAAAGAGGGGCAAAGACAACAACACAATAAACCGAGCACGCCGTAGAAAGAGAGGAGGGGGGAAAAAAAGAGAGGAAAATTTAACACACAACCTGAGGGCCCACGCGGCGTGTCAAATTGTGTGATTAAATACGTGACTGGCTCGCGAGATGTGAGTGTTGAGGCGTGGAGTCTCTGCTATTACTGTGCAAAGGCATGCGACGTACACGCGAACACGCAGACGCGTGCACGCCTATACATGCAAACACATAAACATGTACGCACATCTACATAATCTATGGTATGTGGGGTAAAACACATTTTACATACACCCTCGTAGCATATAGTATCAGTAATATGGCATTAAAAACCTGCAAATCTACACAGACAGCTGCAGACGGTATCTGTACCATCAGCTCCTCTGTGCCTCTGTTACTCTGATGGTGAGCTTTCTATTTGATGATTCAGTTGCCTTGAAGAATCCTCTGAAAGACACTAACACTGACCAGTGTACTCCACAACATGTATGCGTGTGTGTTAAGAGTGTCCACGGGGGGTTTTATATATGCTGCAAATACGTGTGTGTTGAAGTATGTGTTAAAAATGAAATATATATATAAATGGGTGTGTATTTGTGCTGAGAACAGCAAATCAGCATGGAGTATGTGGCTGAAAGTGAGCCTGCGTGCACATTTGCGTGTGTGTGTGTGTGTGTGTGTGTGTTTGAGCCCATTAAAAAAGGCATTTTGCACACTGCACAGGGTCATGTATAAAGAAGAAAGTGTGTGTATATGTGTGTTAGTGTGCTTGTGTATATGTGGGGCCATGGCAAACCAGCTTAAACAGCATTTATGTCTGATTTCCACACTGGATAGTGTGTCTGTTTGTGTGTGTGTGTGTGTGTGTGTGTGTGTGTGTGTGTGTGTGTGTGTGCAGAGATATATTGTAGTATTTTTTTTTTAAATACCAACAGGACGACCGCTAACTAGCTGCCACAGCGCCGGGGAGATCATTGGATATGTCAGCCCATTTTGGCAAAGAGTGGAAGCAGTTTTATTTCTGCGCTACAGTTCAGCTGCTTCAAACTGTCTGACCTAATTGGACCGAAAAAAAGAAATCCTGAGTTAAAAAGATAACTACTGCGGTGTGAACTGTAGTGTTCAGGGCAAGAAAAGTGACTGTGGTTGTGAACTCTCATTCACATTTGAAAGAAGTTGTTTTCAACAATAATCCATCGTGATATCTTGTTTTGTTTGGAAACCCTTCTAACGACAAAGGAAATCTACTTGTGATGTTTCTGTGTTGATGTGACCCACTTTTCTTTAACCTGCTTCATCGTCTACATTCACACATCCACACTCCAGGGAAGAGAGGGTCACCAGTGAAATTGTGGACATTACACCTTAGTTTGGTGCTACATTGCAATCTGGTCTTTTGATTCTACTGAGAAAGTGGTGTCTCTGTATAGTTAACAACTATCAATGAACAATACACTTGTATACAAGGGAGTATTTTGAAATTTTATACACTCAGTATAAAATAGAGAATCTATCAAGTACTCCTTGATCTTTGAATCTGAATGGTTGATACTGAAGGTTGAATATTTACTACTGATGTTTTAGATTGCTGTGATGGAAAATGGAAGTGGAAATAATGTTGTCAAGTATTTGAAACACAAGTTACCCACCAAATATATTGAATACACATTTTCACACATAACTCCACAAACTTTTCTGAACAAAATCTTGTAATTATTAATTTAAAAAGTGTTCATATTGATCTTAACCTTTGTCGCTTTTTCCCCATTTCACAGTCTACTCATCATCCAACACCCTCAGGTAAGTCTTACCCTGGCGTCTGTGACCTTGAACTCTCGGAGGATGTACTGGGGCATGTTGTACTCCGCCATGGGATCAACCACGAAGTACTGGTACCTGGCAGAGCGCTCCGCTGGCCAGTACTGGTGACACTTTTCCTGTTTAGGAAAAAGAACAGACAACCCCTTTTTAATTCAAATATTGACAAAAAACCTCCCATCAATAATGTTGAGGAAAGAACATAAATGAAATGCTTGTGTCCAGGTGTGTTTATGTCCTACCCGTCCCATCTCTCTCAGTTTGGTCAACATGACTACAATGGTAGAGTTGTTCTCCCAGAGCATTCTCCAGAAGTCTTCTGTAGTCTCTGCCAAAGGGCCCTGCGTTGCAATGTAGGCCTTCTGTTGCCTATATACAGGAAAACTGTATTAAAAACACTTATGTTGGCCTGTAAAATGAATCAGTCATTTTAATATAACTGATGCAAAAACACTTAATGAGTCCTAGTGATACTTAATACATTCTTGAACAAGACTAAGTGATTTCACCCCAGGGAGTGTGAAGGCAAATAAACAAGGTGTATTATTTTGCTGTTTGAATTAGGCATCTTCCTTCCACATCTAAATCATATCCTCATTTCCCTCATCTACAGTACCTTCTCTGCACATATTAATCAGAGTTTAACCTCTCAGGGACGAACATTAACATATCCCGAACAATCAAAGATGTTTCTTGGAAATGTTCCCTGCGATCTCACTACTCATCCTACCTGTATCCATCAATGAAGCTAGAATTGATGTAGTCAGATCCTTCCAGGCCTCTGATTGGCTGCAGGCAGACGCGCGTGGTCTCGTAGGGCATGATGTTGACCAGCCGATTCTTGAACTTGTTGCAGGGAAGGTTGGCGCTGATGAAGCGCGACGTGTGGGCTTTGGAGTTGGCCAAACGCTGGAGGAATGAAGGGGAGGAATGCACAGAAAGGGAGGTTAAAAATGCGGAAGAAATATAATGTTCAACATAAAGTGTAGAGTGAAAGGTAAGGAGGAGGAAGAGGATGAAGAGATAGTATAGTGGTAGAAAAAGAGGGAATTAAATGGCAGAAGCAACAGTAGTTACAGTGAGGAGAGAGGAGGCATGAAAAGAGAGAGGGGGAAGAAAGACAGGAGTGGATGACAAAAGTAGGAGAAATGGGAAGAAAAGGATGGAAGGGAGGGCAGGTGCGAGGCAGATCAAGAGAGGAGAATATCAGCGACAAAAAGTAATAAAGCACACCCAATCTAATCTGCTTTACCAGTGACGGGCAGCTTCAAAGGGGCATTGCTTATCAAGAATATATTTATCGGAAGGCAATTCCAAAACTTTATCCCCTTTTGCAACTTGTGGGGTCCTGCAGGGTCAGACTCAACGATGGAAAATATGCCACACACCCCGACTAACAAGCCTCTGGATCGAGTCTGTTCGAAACAGAAAACTCGCCTAAAACTGGGTCACCAGTGCCTTTGATAATGGCAGCATGGCATGTGTGCATAAAACATAAACTCACACAGGGATGTTCAGAAAGACAAACACGCATGCACACGCAGGCACAAACACACACTGTATAATGATCAAAACGAAACGCTGTACTGCAACATCATCATCGTCATCGTCATAGGGACCTCAGTGGGAGATTGTGGGTCAGCAAGTCTTGTGATGGCTTCCTCTTGGTTTCAGTGTCTCAACAAAGAATGTGTGTGTGTGTGTGTGTGTGTGTGTGTGTGTGTGTGTGCTAGCTTGTTAGCGTTTGCCTGCAAAAGTCCTTTTCAGACAGAGAGACATATGGCCCAGTGAAGACACTAGCAGCATCAGTGGAGGGAGGGGAGAGAGATGAGTTGCACCTGATCCCACAAAAAAAGAAAAAGGCAGGAATGCAGGTTTATTTCCTGGAATCCTTGTCTGTCAATGTGAAAGTGTTTCTCTTTGACTCTAAGTGTGAACATCAACGCCTTCTCCTATAAGTCTTTCTCTCTAATTCCTCTATAGCACCAGTAGCGCCGTGTCGGCGGCCACTTGGAGTTCATCCAGCCCTTCTCCTCCTCCTCCTCCTCCCTTTCCCTTCATCCCTCGCTACTGTCCTCCCTTTGATCTATGTTTCACAAAGGCACCTGGAAAGACTTGAGGTGGCCTGGCAGCGCTAAAGAGGCCCCTAAGCTACACCACTGAACATCGCAGAGGGTGCAGGGAACGGAGCCAGATCTGGCAACCTGTCATCCAACAGGCCAGAGAGGCGCCTAGAGTACCTCTGGTCACAGTTACCAGCTCCTTTCCCATTTATATTTTCACTTGGAAGGCAAGCTAATGCACATTTAGCATATTTCTGCACAGCAGGAATAATCATATTTGGTGTTATATGTCAGAACATGGGGCTTACAAAATTGTGATTATCCTAATCCTACCTGACATAACCAAACAAAACACTACAAATGTTCGATTGTATACACCATCAAGCAGCTGCCCCAAACTGTCCCGCTGTATGCCTCTTGTGTGGCTTCAATGCCAAACGATGCCTTGAGAAGTTCCTGTAATCTGTCAGCATCGTTTTCATTGAAAACCGCAGATCATTTCTCTCCTTGTTTGCATTCGGATCCCAATTAAAACGCTGCTGCTGAATTCCAAATCAGTCCTTCACTGTTTAATTTCACATGGATCCCAGTAGCCCAGTAGCTCTTTTTTCTCTGTCCATGCTGTGATTTGTGTACTGTATGTTGGCGAATACTTCCCTTGCACGCCCCGTTATGTGCATAAATCTTTCCCTGAACATGCTCAGTATTCATGCACATATGCCAGAGAGAACTACTCTGACAACTTCACGACGAGTCCCCCTCCTCGGTTCACTCTCCCAGCTGAACTCCCCATGAATCCCACCAGTCGCAACTTAACTCTGCACGACACCGCTTCCCACCTGAGAATGACAATACCCTCCCACCCGTCCCTGTAGCGAGCATTCTGTCGAATCACTTCCTTAGTGCCAAGTTAGCATACAGTCGTCCCTTTGTTCATTAGCCAAACGTTCCTCCCTCCACTTGCCCTGCCATCCACCTCCATTTGTCATCATCAAGTATTAATTACTTAGCTCCCCCACCCGTCTTCACGCACACACCTCTCTTCTCTATCCTGACTGTATTGTGGACGTTATTAATCCCCGTTTGACTCCTGACGCCAGCTCAGCATTATCCCTGTTACAGATGGCGATGGAGATTCCATCACCGTCGTGCGCCAGTGAGTAAAAAAAAAAATAAAAAAGAAAGGGTCGAAATACACCAGCACCATTATTGTTTCTTGGCAGGGGGGCTGTGTTGGTGAATAGCGATGGGAAGATGATAGATGATTTGAGAGTGAGCGTGCAATTCAAGGTCAGCGGATACTCGCTGGAGCCGAAGCTGAGTTAAGTTTATAAGTTGATGATTGCAAAGATCTTTAATGCAGATCTCTGTAAACACTGTGCCTGGCTGTCTATCCTCACTTACTGCTTTGTCATGATTTTCTCTAAGAAAGGCACACCTTCTTTCAACTCCAACCTCAACTCAAATCCATGCTGCTTTAAGCCAGAATCCTTTATCTTGTGCAGACTAGATTAAACCCAATTTCTTTGCTTAAGCATATTATTCCAAATCCTGCGAAATGAACATTGTGGCCACACAGTGAAGGGCTCAATATTCCCATTCGGTAGGTTTGCAACAAATACAATAATAATTCAAATACTGTGTATCGAGGTGATTAAGTTATTGAAATGAGGCTCAAGAAAGTAAAGGAGATTTGCTTTCTAGTCCATATGAGATCCTATTACTTGGACAGCAGGTACAGTATGAGCTGACAAATAGCTGAAATGTAAATAAGGTTGCTATAATCTATATTCCTTACCTGGGGCTGAAAGGTATTACATGTTCAAGAGAAGCGTCTTTATCTCGAACTATTAACTCTTGAAGCTTACTGTGTCATATGCTTTGTTGAAATTGTTTCTATTACGTCTGTATGAGCAACGAGCTGAAAGAAAACCTCTCGTCTAACTCAAGGATTTGCTGTAAACTGCATCTTTACTCAACTGAGATGTTGCTCTCCCAGTTCCCCCAATCAGCTTCTGTAATCGTCCATTTTATGGCTTCCTAGTCTCCTCATTTAGTTTCAGCTTCTTGCCAGAGAAACAGTTGTTTTTCTAAAATCATTATTTTTTAAGTAACACAATGCGAAGAAATGTATGATCGCAAATAAAAAACAACAACAATTAAGCACACTGCAAATAATGATGAAGAGCAAAAACACATTAAAGGCAAAGAAAATGGATTTGCATCCAAAATAACTTCCTGGAAGAGAAATCTGGCAGCCAGCCTCATTTAAAAGGCTTACAGTAGCTAAAGACGAGGTGACAGAACTCATATTACTTACATATTTTGTTTCCATTATTTAGTTATGATTAAGTCCAAAGAATGAAAAGTTAGTGCAGACACTGATCTAACATTTCTGCGTTGTTTGAACTGTCTTGGCTTCAGATCAGCTCAATCTGCCAGGTGAGTTTCAATTTTAATTGCTGCCTGTATTTGTCAAATCTCAAAATGGGGTCACCTGCGAAAAACTGCAGGCAGTCTACTCCTGTTAATCTAAAACAATTCGTCATACATGTCATGGTTTATCAGCGGAAAGAAGGAAGATATTGATCTTAAATGCTGCTCTGTTCAGTCATAACAATGTACAGTAGTCTACCTTGAACTCTAGCTCCATGCCAGTGACGTGCTCGCCGCTCTCCACCTGGGCCAGCTTCTGGATGTAGGAATAGAGGCTCCGGGCAGCCACCTCAGTGTTGCCGCAGGCCACCGCCTCCAGCAGTGCGTCGTGAATGAAGCTGTACTGGTCCTCTGTCTGCACCATGTAGTTCCGCTGTGAGCGCATCAGCGTCACGTGGCCGTAAATGTCCACCGTCTTCTCATGCTTGATACGCTCGAGCATGGCGTCGATGACGATGAAGCAACCTGTCCGGCCGACACCCGCACTGAGGAATGAGAGGGAAGAGAAGGTTTAAGAGGTTTGTTCAATAGAAATTCATTTCTCCCTTGCTCTTATTTTCACAGGGTGCTGTCGCTTTGAATATTTATTCTTTAGTACTAAGTGCTTGTCACATTTGTAGGAATTTAGCTGTAATTTGTGGTAAATATTAATTCATGAGGTGATTATGTTGTTCAGTAATGCTTATGGATTTGTTAGCGTTACGTTTTAAATAATTTAGTAGGAAAGGAAAACAGAGAGAGGCTGGAGAAGGAGCACAAAAGCAACTGAAAATGACAGATAGACTAACAGGAGGACAGTGATGGAGACTGAGCGAAGCAGGCTGTCAAATTTCTGTTTTATTGTGTAGCGCTTTGGACTCGCCGAAGTCGTCTTATCTCGACAAAAAGGAAGGTTTCAATTTGAATAAGCCATTTGAGAAATATCGCTTGTAAAAGGAGGAAAGGCTAAGGAGCAAAAAAAAAAGGAGAAGCAAGAAAGATGGGAAGGGATTACTGTGAGGCTTTTCACAGGGAGGGAAAAAAAGAGACAGAGGTGGAGAGAATAAAAGCACAGATAAAAGAGATGCCTTAAAAAGAAAGATGATGTGACCAATGAAGAAAAGAAAAGATGGAGGTCTGGTAAGAAAGAGAGCGTGTTTTTGTATAATGTGTGTTATGTAATGTATAATAGCAGTTACAAAGGGGCTCTCTGCCATGCTGTTAGCTCATGGGTACACAGTATGGGCAGGGGCACACATGGAAAAGGAGAACCTCTTCCATGTGTTCAACTGCCCCACCTGAGCACAAACATTACAGTTACACAACGTTACAAAACCAAACACTTTGGTAATATTTTCACAAACACTGACAACAAAACATTGCTACTGACCTGCAGTGGGCAATGATGGGTCCGGCGTCAGGCGGGTTGCAGGTCTTCACCCTACGGAGGAAGGCCAGGAAGGGGGTGGGGTACTCTGGCACGCCGTGGTCAGGCCACGCCGTGAACTGGAACTGACGAACCTCCCGCTTCTCACTAGAGCCATTCTGGAAACAATGGTAAGAGGTCGGTTTAGACTGACTGACCAATTGGTTTTATTGGTGTCATAACTAAAAAAGGATAAAATAATTGTGTTTGTGTTGCAATTCACAATGAGGCTGGTGTAACAATGGTGTAACTATTCAAGACATGATGAGTGCATTGATCAGCTTTAGAGGTATAAACCACTGCAACCCAGCTCAGAACATGTTTAAACCATTATCTTGACTTGGCCCAAAATGTCGGGCCTGTAAATACAAACACCACCAAAGATCTTTTTAAACATTACAATCTGTGGCAATAAACATTCTGGTGTGTGTGCCTTGGTTTTTCAACTGATGCACATGGCTACACACAAGTTTGGCAGGATTTCACAACATTTTTTGGATCATTCACATTCGTTGAAATCACACCACTGCTTTTGTGCTCTCTGAAGAAAACAGTACTGGCTTAGTACAGCTACCTTTAAGGGTACAATGTGTAAGAATTAGCCATCTGTCAAAGGTCAGTCCAGCAAAGTAGAAGGGAGCATATCGCCTAATGAACAGTGGAAAGAAACACCTAGACGTATTTGGTGAGTTTTATTTTGTTGAGTTAATGAGGCATTTAAGCCTATCTTAGTTTGATAAAAGGGTGAAACTTTGATTTAGACGGTGTATGGTTGTATTTTTTTGTTTAATAGGGAAAATATTTGACATTTTTTGAGTTAATTTAATAAACTTAAAGCTAAGAGCTTGTCAAATTTAGAGAACTCGCTGCTACATCTGCTAGCTAAAACTACAGCGACTATGCTATCGGACTATTGCCTCTTGGGGTACAAGGTGGCATTACGAGACAGGACGGGCTGAGGCTAGCTAGTTAACATGCTAACTTTAGTAGACGTCTCCGCAGCACAATACATAGACGTCCTCTACATAACCTCAAAACTGTTACTTAAAATTCTGGCTGTGTCTTACACATTGCACCTCTAAAGGAAGGAAGTGTTTCAACTTCAAAATAGATTTTTGGTTCATTATCGCTTAACAGAGTGTAATTTTTCTTCGGGAACACTTTCATATAAGCTCATCAGAATATAAGTATGATCATTTCTATACTGAACTGTGCAGGTATTATGTCGTCATGCTGCTGCTCAGAGCATCTACAGACACATGCAACAAACACCCATGTTACACAGCCGTCTGTCAGCACGAGCGTCAAACTCAATCCTAGCTGCATCAAAGATACAAGCTAGGATCCAGTGGAAGATTTTTGAGAAGCATAAGAAGAGAGAGGGAAAAAAAATCCCCCTTACATCTTTCTGTCCTCCTCGCCTCTCTTTCCTCTCAGAAGAGCCTCTAATGGAGGTACTGTTTGCATTTCAATGCAGCGTTTCTGCTTCCCTGACAGAGGGATTTCTTTCCTTGCTGAATAAATGAATAAATGAGTGTGGTAATTAAAAGCAAACTGACCTAAATCTTACTCTCTTTTCTTTCTGGACATTCCCTGTTTCTGCAGATGAGGCAGGCTGCATGGATGTGATTGGTGCTTGGCTGCTGGTTTTCTTTAAATTTCTTCTTTTTTTAAATCAGAAGACACGATTCTGCCTCACTGCAGGACCCGCATACACACGGATAGATAGCACGGCGGCTGCTTTGTAGATCCACTCTGTGTGCATATTTCTGTGTCTACTGCCAGCGTCTGCAACCTTATACTTCACACAAATCCCACAAAATATTTTTTCTCAGAGATATGAAGTCAGAACAGCTCAGTGAGAAATCACAGCAATGGCTGCAGTTATAAGGGGGAGGGAAAGGATAGATAGAAAATGAGTCATATTTGGAGGTTTGATGGAGGCTGAGAGCGGCAGAATGTAAATGGCCCTGAATGTCAACCAGGAAGCTTTAAAGCACCGTGGCTGCTGATATCATGCTATCTTTACCATCACTGGTTTGCTCTGGCGCTTATTGTTCAGCTGCCGTGACTTAAGCGCCATGCTATCTGTTTAAAAGGGGGGAATTCTGGAAATGCCAAGTCCGTCTAATAGCAGGTTTTCCACTAAATTTCTTCTCTTCTCACAGGTGTTGGCATGACCACGAGGTGTGTGAGACTGTGAGAGTGAGTTTTGCATGTGTTATTCATGTCTGCACTGTGCATCTGCGTGTCTTATGCATGTGTGTCAAGGTATGTACAGTAAATACACATATCTGGGCTCTGTGCATGTGTTTGAGTGCTTCCCCACATGCTTGCGTCTGAGCAGGCATGTGAGCTTGGATGTGTAAATGCTTCATCTTAAGAATCTTTTCATTTGTCTGGAGACTGTGTATCTGCCGGTGTGTTTCAGTGTTTAGATGCGTGTGTCTGTGTGTGCACACAGGAGCAGGAGAGCAGTCTGCCAATTATGTATATTGGGTTTCTCTACTGCTCACTTTACCTAAGTGCTCCAATTTGGCAGATGCACATAAACAGATGATCTATCGAGGAGAGAGAGAGCTGAACAAGGTAAAAACGGGAGGACTAGAAGGACACTGAGGACGAAGGGTTCTATACAGTATGTGTGAATGGCAAAACAGCGCACAATCTATGGCATCATTTTTGTTGTCTACGTAAATTTTGTGTCTGTATGTTTACTGGACAGACATTAAACACGGATAATGTTATTCACTGTCATCCAACAATAATAATTATAGTAGTTGTATTTTATTTGCAAAGAGAAGAGGAAGAGGAAGAGGAAGAGAAGTGGTGGTTGTGTGTGTGTGTGTGGGAGAGAGAGAGAGAGAGATAAATCCTCCTACCTTGTGCAAGGAGAAAGTGCGCACGCAGAACGTGGCCAATTCTATGGTGTCCAACAGGGTCACTTGGGTCATACCATAGGTTTCTGTGCCACGACTGGGCCAGTACTGGTCACACTTAATCTGGAAGTGAGAGAGAGACACACATGGAGGTATCAGTTGCAGTATCCATTTCAAAGTCTGTTTAAATGGCATCTCCATTTATGAAGAGGATCATGAACATAAATGGAGGAGTGAGGAGAAATTCAAATCATGCTGGTTCACACACCCACTCATAGAGCAAGCTCTCCTGTGGATCAAAACACCAGGCGGAGTTGACAGAAACACTATGGTAGCTCCTCTCGAATTCAAATTTAAGGAGCGCAATTATGCAGATTGGACAGATGTGATCACACACAGGAAGTCCATTCTTAATGCTCAAATTCACCAACCTGACACAAATCCTGCCTGCATCCTCCCCTAAATCTTATTCTAGGGAAGAGAACAGGAAACGTAATCCTAATTTGGATACAGTAGAAGCCTGATGAAGTTTTATCATACAGATCCTCACATACTGTAGAGTTCCTCCTCTTCTTTTGAATGTTGTAGAAAGAGTAAGAGGATGCTTAAAAATAAATCTTGGATGGATATCTCATTTTGACTCGAAGTTTTTTTGTCCGGCGGTTCCACAGTATATCTGAAAACACAATTCCTGCTTCCCCGTGGCCCTCCCCTGTCAACCCACTTAATAAAGATTCATTCAATATGGGGTGTGATGCGCCGGTGGACACCAGATGAGATGTGACAGCTAGTGAGGGAGATGCGCCGCTCTTGAGCTTTCTCTCCCATTTCCTGCTCGGGCTGACACTCAAGTTCCACCGCCGCTAATCTTGATCACGTTTGACAGGAGTGGAACGCGCATGTCAGTATGGAGGATAGGTAAACAACTGAAAATGGATAGAGGGAGGGAAAATGAGGGGAGACACCTGGGGTGAGTGAGCCTGATGTTGACACAGGTTTGAATTGACGGGATGAAACATCGCAGTTGGCTTTTTGACATTTAGACAAGTCCACTCCTTGATGGCAAAGAAACTTTTTAGGGTATGCTCACGCTGTTTGGCTTTATTCTGTCGTTTTTGTAGCGCTCACCTGCATTTTCAGCTCATGATTTAGAAAAATGGGTCACATGACAGGCACTTTGTATATTTAACAACTCGCTGTCACTATACGCAAACAGAACTGGTACCTAACTGTCACAAACACTTAGGAGACTTTCTCTTCAGAGTCAACGTGCCCATTAACATCTATATCAACACATTTCTGTTTAAAATCTGATAGCTTGTGGTTATTAAATGCTGCTTTGTAACCATCTCAGTTATTTATTAAAGTTAGTTGGCTAACAAAAGAAAAAGTGTGAGCATCATAACCACAACTCAGTAAAGCTACCGAAAGTGTTCCTTTCCATCTCAAGAAGGCTGAGCTCCTTACGAAGTATATGCTTGTGGCTACTTCGCATGGATGTATAAAAAGAAAAATATAAAACCAACAAAAGTTGAATAGTGTGATCACACCTTGACATCTCATTCCTCCTTCTGTAACCAAGCTGCTGTGCTCTCCAGGCGTTTCTTCCTCTAACTTCCACAACCAGCAGATGGTTGTAGGAGGCACTGGTCACAAGCGTAGCAAAAAACTCCAAGCACTCTGTTGCTTACAATTTAATTTTAGCTTCCTGCACTGTGAGCTCTGAGCGCTAAAACTTGCTAAGCTCTCAGCACAGTGGGGAACATGCAACAGCTTGTCGTTTCCACTGCAAATACGGAGAGAAAACAGAGCCAAGTCTGTGAAGATACTCCCGGTAGACGCTCAGCCTTACTTATCAGATGTGCACAGGTAGGCCGTCTTTGAGTTAACTCTGTTTTATCACCTTCTCTTGCTGCTTACACCACCCCATTAAAATTTCTACACTTCTGTGAAAGCAATCCATCTCAAGAAAGTTCAATCTGATTACCTATCAATGAGATTCAGATGTGCCGCCGGGGAACAATGCTAACAGCAGCTGCTTCTTGTACCTGATCTTGTGAACCAGTGATTTGCCTGTGAGGTTTGTTTAAAAAACTATCCTTTTAAGTAGTAAAAAGCTGAGTTGAATGGACTTACTCGTGACTTCTCCTCCAGCCTGGTCATCATGACCACGGTGGCTGCTCTCTGTTCCCACACCATCCTCCAGAAGTCCCCGAATGTCTCTGGTAATGGACCCTGCGTGGCGATGTAGGCATTCTGCTTCCTGTAGCCATCAATGTAGTTGGCGTTGATATAGTCACTACCTGTGATACCTAGACACAGACAACAGAAAAAGATATTAAGATAAAACATTGTAGTTTTGATGTCTTTTTCAGCCTTCATATTTACTTTAATCATTATTTGCACCTCTTGTTTTGTGCCATCTGCCTCGATAACTCCCAGTTTTCACACACGCTAACCCTGTTTCCCAATCAATAAAGGTGTAAAGATTCAAGACTGGAAAACAAGTAAATTACTGATGTAATGAGTTCTCACACCTCTCATTGTTGAAACGAGTGAAAATTGCCTAACATCGTTGAAAATGTTGGAATTGTCCAGAGAGATGCGGCACTGTCTTAAGATTTGGTCGATCATGTCGTCTTTTGGGACGCAAACTATTCTAGGTTTTATTCTTGCCCAATAGATTTAGTGCTTGTTTTGAGAGCAATATTTTAAGCCACAACACAAGATTAAATGAGATGTTAAAACGGTCTCACGGCCTCTGCTGCTGTAGAGCTGAGGGAAACCTTGGTTGTTGTTCCATTTGAATAGGTTCAAATGCAGCAACGGCCTCACCGTCACGACTTCCTGCACTGCTCTTTTATCATTTTCTTTCTCCGAGGTTCTGCCTCGGTTTCTGTAGATATGGTCTAACAGCCTACATCTGATTTACCACCACTAGTGCAGTTGAAGATGGAAAATAGCGAGGAGTAAATCAGCCACTCAGTCACCACAGCCAGGAGGTAGATCGAGCTACCATCCCTCTCAGTCTGCTAGCATGCTCTGTTGCACATCGGTCCCGCTAAATCTAGCCGTAAGGCACCCCTCCACATCTCTGGGTAGACGAATGTGTATTGGCAACATTTTAATGTACATAACAGTTGTATGCTTTGTTGCAAAACCCTGCTTCCTCTGACTGCATGTGAGTATCAACGTAGTCTGTAGCCCCCTTTAGGGCGCACTCACACAAGGCACTCCGTACCGTGCCCAAGCACGTTTGACCCCCAAAGTCCAGTTTGTTTGACCAGTGTGAGCGATCTGTACTGTGCTCAAGCACGGTACACTTTCTTGGCCCTGGCACGGTTGGAAGAGTTGTGCTTCGGCATGGTACGAAGAACTGGGCCAAGTGTAAGTGCGCCCTTAATGTGTCTGCAGTAGTAACAGGACACTGCAAAGGTAAAATACGTAGTTCACTGCAATGATTCACATGGTGATTCCTGATTACAAGTATACAAAGCTGTGTAAGGATCTAAAGGGAACCAGCGTGTTGTGGTGTTGTGGACTGAGCGGCACCCAAAAAGTCAAGATGTCCTTGAGCTCGGTGCAGCTTCAATCCAGGCTCAGTAATTTAAAGCTGTTAAAATACTTTAGCCAAAATGGTGTAAATGCAAAGAAGATAATCTGCGATTAGAGCGTGTCTAACACTGAGCATCTGACGGTGATAAGACATAACATCACCCATCTTCATTTAACCAACTTCTACAATCCTGTCAGTTGAAAAGAGACTCCAGTGTGGCAGCATCTGTGTTGGAGAGTCACGTCTCTTTGACTGACGTCTCCTCATTCGAGCGACAAACAATGAAACACTCGACTGGGCTAATTTAGGAGAGAGGCAGTGAGGACAACAACCAGGGTGGAGAGGAAGAATAAGACAGAGAAAGAGGTGTGTGAGAGAGAGAGAGAGGCAGAGAGAGAGAAAGAGAGAGAGAGAGAAGAAAAGAGAAGAAAAAAGAAAAAATGAACGAAAGAAAAAGAAAGGCAAATGTCATTAAAACGGATACCACGTCGCACAATCCGACTGTGGTGCCTTGGCTTTAGTCATAGCTAAATGAACAGAGAATGGCAGCGTGCATGAATTGTTCTACTGCTGCGACTAATGGCAAAATCACTGCAGTGTAAAATAGAAATTTCAGACTTGATTAATTTATGTATTTATGGACGAGGCATTTTTTCCCGGGGATAATTTTGTTATGCATGTTGTCGCACCCTCAAATTGGCCTGACTATTGCGAGATGTCGAAATCTAGTCGGAGCAGTTAGCTCACACAAAAGGAGAGTGCCGTGGAGTCGGGAGTTGAGCACTACAGTGAGGAGTCGGGGAGCTCTTCTGGTGATGCAACGCCAGAAAAATGTCAGCGGTGAAGGGTGACTACCTCTGACAATGTCCCTTGAGATTTAGGAGTCAGAGGAAGAGTTTTTCTGGCTCCGATACTCTCTGTACTGTGTCTGTGGGCAGTTAGAGGGAAGTCATAAGAGTGGGGGTAGATCTGATGAGACAAATGGGACGGTGAAAACAGTGGTTAAATTCCTGGATCACTCTGTCTGAGTGCTGCGCTCAAAGATGAGCTGAAACAAGTCCTCGTCTGACCCCCCCAAAATATTATGATTCCATAAACTGCTGAGCTTCCCGGGACCAAGCTAAGGCGAAACAATCCGCGGTTTAGCCTCCAAGAAAATGCAGCTCCGTTCTATAAATTCACTGGTTGTTGCTGAACTGAATCTGAACTTCACATACTCATGTTTTATTCTATTTTGCTTCATGCGACTGCGTCGACTCAAAACAACACTGTGTAATCCAGCCCAGTCTCATCCTTTCTTTCCTTTCCTTTATTCTTTTATGAAAGTCAAGCCTAGTCCATAAAGTACAGTAAAATACAGTATTTTATGGTTTCCATTGTATTTAATGCCTTCTACCCTGCACTGCTTGGCTCTGTTCTACTTTAGTCTTCACTGTCAAGTCTCATGTGTGTAGTATATGTCTATCCAGTACAAATTCCTAATTACCTAATCTGACTCTGTAATTATGAGGATTTCCCGAATGATCTGCAATGAGCTGAGCTCGTCTCTGAGGTGGTGTATGTGCAGAGAGTGAGGGTGGGTGAGTCTTACCCTCGATGGGAGCCAGGATGACGCGGGAGTGGTCGTAGGCGATGACGTTGGCGTAACGATTTTTGGGCTTGTTCACCTCCAAGTTGGAGTGTTCCCAGGTGAACTGCTGGCCTGGATCAATAGACTGACGGGGGGCACAGACAGACAGAACATGCACACACAAAGAAGAAATCAGAAGAGCTGAGCAATAACAATACAACCTGAATGTTATCATAGAAAGAGGAGAGGGAGGAGGAGGGGGAGGGAGATAGATTGCGAGAACGATTTCCCTAAAGGAAAAAGAACACGGTATCATGAAGATCTGCTCGCTGCCTGCTTTAAATACTCGCAGCAGCTGGACACAGTGCTTTATCAAGATCATTAATGTAGCGGGCATGATGACAAATAACTTTATTGATGAGGACGACGGCTCTCCCCCGTGAGGGGAGGGCGTTGAGCGAGGCCCGACACTCGGGTAGAGACAAATACAGCAGCCTCTTTAAAATACAACATTTCCAGATAAATATTCTGTTCCCTTGTCAGGATAATTAACTATTCCATTACGAGTCGTTGTTTGCTCATAGGCGTCTGGCGCTCTGTTGGCATGGGGACCGTGGCTTGAAGGATTTTTGCAGTTAAGGCTTCAGCACGTAGGTTGGGGGCGGGGGTGAGGCGGGTTTGAGAGGGAGGCTGAAGCTGAATCAAGTCAAACTGGAAACCTGATCTAACAGTTTCCACACAATCATTACAGCAATTAGCGCTTCCTTCTGTTTTAGCCTCGTTCCATCTCTGTTTTTTCTGCCCTCTCATCTCTGTCCCTCTTTCTTTGTTCCTGTTTTCCTTATCTGCATCGCTCCATCTTCAAAGTCTCACAGTTTTTGGTCCATATTTCTCTCTCTCATTATCTCTTCCTCCATCTCCTGTCTCCTCTCTGATGTTTACAATCCCTCTCCAGCAGTCACCGTCCTGCTATTCTCCCGTTTTTTCTGGATCACCTTCAGGCTCACCGTGTGTGTTTATGTGCGTGTGTTTGTGTGTACGTAAAGATCGGGGTCACTTCCCTGAAACATCATCCAATTTAAAAATCGAAAAAAACATCACATTTGGATGCATGCCTACTTCCAAAGTGATTTAAAAAAAAAATGACTGAATTATAATTGCTCAAATTCAGCAACAACTATTGTAGAATTTGCTCCTCTTCCTTATGATCCATAATAGCATGGATGAAGATGAGTGACAGGTCCTGTAAAGAAGGCAGTCTTTGCAGGACACTGCTGCTAACTGCCTGACAGCAGATAGATGACAAACTCTACAGCTTCAGTATCGTCAGGTAAAACCGCCGCTCCCTTTTCATTGCTGTGCGTATGTGTCAGATCATCTCCTCTTCATCTCAGCTCTCCAGCTGGGATACCCTGCTCCCTCTCTCCCTTCACTGAATCTCCATCATTAACCAAGCCTCCCCACCTCATCTCTCTTGTTTCTCCTCTCTCCCCTCTTTCCTCCATTTTTTCTCCTCCCTCACATCCCGCCTGGCTAAAAACCAATCAGTCAAAGCCCCGTAGAGCTGCGCTTGGCAAGCCAGGGCGCCCGGACGAGCAGCCATTCATCAAGAAAATAACAAAATTAAAATTACACTTCTCTATTTAATTTGGTCATTTATTTTTCCTGGGGGGTGGCTGTGGGAAGGGGCAGGGGGGGACAGAGAGAGTGAGAGTAAAAAGGACGAAGAGGGAGAAGAGACGAACGGGCGCTTTAATGTTCTCTGTAAGCCAAGTAATTAGAAGTTGTAGTCGTTGCAAAGCGTCAACTTTGGCATCACGTCTCTCTCGTCTCTCTTCCCCGCGTATAGAACAAGCTCGTCCATTTGGTACACAGCCCGGATGTGGATTTATGAATAATAGATACCAAAGAAATACTGGATGGCTATGAGAAGTCATTATCCACCAACATTCACCGGCAGGCATGATGACAGCAATCTATGCTGCTGTACCTGCTTCCTGCGTTATACTGGCATGCGGCGAGGCGACAGGCACGGTGATTTAGGGATGGCGAGGAGGGGATATTGCTTGTATGCAAACGAGAGCTGATTCAGCACTCCTGATTTCTAATCAACTCTGGTGTCATTTATAACCGCCACGGTCTCAGAGCTCAGACAGCTCAGTTACCCCCTCCACACACACACACACACACAACACACACACACACACACACACACGTACAATGTTAAAGCCTGCATCCCAGTGTGCTTTTCGCTTTTCCCCAAAAACACATTAATGCACCAGACTATATCTCCATTTTGGAGTTCATTGGTGTATGTGAAGGATTTTAAAACACTTATTTATCATTAATTCTGTTTTCTTGAAGTAAATGTTTGAGATAGTTAAAGCATTCAGTCTGTGTTTTTCTGGTGCTCAATTTTGGTAAAAAGATAAAAAACATTACATTTTTTAAACACGTGATCAGAAACGTAAACCATCTATCAAATTACTCAAAACAGCACTGTCACAAATTAAAGGTGTGCTGAGTAAAAAAAATGTGATATATTGTTCCAAATAAAAAACTGACATATCTTAAAGATAGAATCAAAAAAGTAATCAAATAATCCTTGACAATGTTTCTTCAAATGTAAACTGAGCTGTTTGTCGTAATTGTCATTTGTAATCTGATTGGCAACACTTGGCAATTATTTCTTTGTTATCAAACAATGAAATGCTTTATTATCAATTTATTATAGCAACATTATGAAGATATTGGTATTTTGTGTGATTTGGAGCCCCCCCACAGTTTCTGAGTGCGACACCACTGTCGTAAATAGAAATCCCAGGTCTGTAACCATTTGTCAGACATAACGTAAGTGCTAACTACAAGCACAACTCATTAGGTCATCAGTTGCAACTTTACATTCGCCATTAAAATAATGATTACGGATAAACTACACAGTGTTTATTACCCAATCACAAAGTATTATAAACATCAGTTGCAACTTTACAATCAACAGTTACTTAAGAAATAGTTTATAAAGCATTTCATTCTTTGTTAACAGTGAGATAACTATGTTAATAATAACTAAATTTAATCAACTATAAAGTTACCATTTATTAATGATGGTTATTATAAACTGTTACCATCTGATTAGCTAACTCTGATTACATATATTCTGTTACTATAGAAGGAGAGTGGCTTCACCACTTCCAAGGTGCACAGAGACGGGAAAAAGTCTACAGAGCTCAAAAGCTCCAGCAGCAGTTGTACAATACAGAACATCTTTATTCTTGGACCGACGTGTGTCGGCCTGTGGCCTTCATCAGGGTCATGTATTCTGTTAGTACTCGTCCCTGAATGCAGTTACCCAATTTTGTAAGTAAGCGGACACTTTTCGGATGTCACAAAAGGGCATGTTTCACTTTGCAGCAGATATATTCAACTTCTTTTTTCCCCCCCAACGTTTCCTGATGCATTAAAGTAGAGTGATTCTTTAATTTAGCCAAGAATTTGAGGAAATTGTATTTGGAAGTACAGGAGTTGCACCAACCTGCCGAGGGAAATGTTATATGATTGAAAATGACAATTGTCTTGCTTTGCCAGGTTGAGGCTGCCAAAATATCTGAGGAAATAAGTGGCTGAGAACAACAGATATTTCATAATTGCTCCAGCAACCACCAGCTACAGCATTGTCAAGTGGGAAGGTTTAAAAGAAGAGAAGCAGCCATTTCCTAGAGCAGAAAGTAGGAACTCTTGTGTCGCCTTCCAATGAAAACACAATCAGACAAAAATCAATAAACAGAAGAAACGTTGACCTTTGAACCTTTGGTCCACTCACCTCGTATTCCTGGGAGAGCTTGAGATTATCGTTGGCCTTGAGGAGCTCTGTGTGTTCTGCCAACTCTGAGATAGGGATGGGAGGATGATTCATCATGCCTGCTCGCCAAAGAATTGAGAGAGGAAGAAGAGTTTGTTGGTGCAACAGACAGGACACAAGTTCAAATCCAACAAAACACACATTCATGGGTGAGGATTGGTTGCTTACATAACAATGAAGGTTGGGTTTTAGTGGTGAGGAAGCTTGTGCAGAACATGGGGGATGTCACACACGGCAACAATGTATTGATTGGTGATGTTATCGGCACTTGATTAGACCAGGCCAGAGCTCAAAAACAGCTTTTCTGAGTGATTGATTATTTGCCAAAGAAGTAGGTAAACCAAATTATATTAATTCCCACAATGCTCATGATGCTGACAGATGGAAGGACCGATAGGACCAATGTTGTTTAGTGTAGCCAGAGAAAAACACGGATCAATTACTGTAAGTCTCAAACAGTTCAATAGCTTGAGAGCTTGAAATGAGTTAAAAATGACACATGATGAAAAATGTAAAGTTTTGATGATGAAATCACAGACGAGAAACACGACAGCCCTTTCTACTACCCGATCAATGGAATGCTTATGTTGACGAAAATCCCTTGTACTCTTTCTTGAAGCTAATCAAAAGTAATATTTACTTTCAGCACTGTTGCTATCACCAAAAAAAGAAGAAAAACTCAATACTGGAAGACTAGTCGGTGAAAAAACAACTTTGTAATGGAAATATGTCTTTAAAGATGGTTTTAATTGAGGCATATCTAACAAATTCAAGTCGTTACCCATACATGAAGACTATATATCATTATTTTTGACATTTAAAATGACTTCCAGTATCGTCCTCATTAAGAAGAAAGATGAGAGAGGAGCTATGAGCTTTTTCGAGCTGCACGAGACCTGACATATCCCACAGGCCTGCTGCTGCTGTATCCATAATCTATAATACTCTTGTTATGCTGTGTTGTTAGCATGGTGACAATTTTGACTGTTTTGACCTCTATAAAAAGTCACTTATTCAAAAACAGAGCCCTGACCTGGGGGCTCATGGGAAGGCAGGAGGTGGGGAGGGGGAATAAGGAGGTTTAGGGAGTGTGAGTGATGCTGGGTGACACAGTGAGCTGCTCCATTCCAGCCAGCCAGTGTAAAGCAAGCAAGCTGCTGTTTCTGCCCCTTTCCTCAAGCTGATGCTTCCCTTAACGTAGTGAACATTGGCTCTAAGATGAACACCCCTTACCTTCCGAAATCAAAAGAAAGAAAAAATAATTCTCAGTTGTAATCCCTCTGCCAGTTATCCCAAGGTATTCCCAGAAAGAACTAGCCTTTCATTTTGGTTAGAAAATTGTGAGATTTATCATTTTTTGCCTTGCTCCAATATCCAGAGTATTGCGTTGCTGCTAACATTATCAGCACTGCTGTGCACTCCAGCCGCTAATCCATTTACGAACATAATGCCGAGGCCATGTAATGGAATATGAAGCAGCCATAGATTGTGGCTCTGTCCCTGCACGCGGACAGGCGGTACTTAACGTTTCATATTTTTAGCAAGAGGTCTCTTTTTCTGCCGAGTGACGAGGTCAAAAGTCGACAAAACGTTAAAATCTCCTCACAAAAAATAAGTTACAGAGGCTTAATTGGGCGCGCAAATCGACATAATCACATTAACCATCCTTGATTTTCCTTTTCTCCCAATGCTTAATATCCGTCCAATGTCAAGGGGGTCACTGGTGTTTTGGCTGCTTTTGTTGCGCTTAAGAGAGGGAGCCCGACTCTTTGTGCTGACAGTCTTCATTAGTAATGGTAATTTATTTTACACTGAGAGAACAATGCAGCAGTGTCAATTACATGAAGATTAACAAAGATTACAATGCACATATGAGACAAATGAGGAGATGACACTGGATGCCGTGACATCCTCCGGAAAATGAATGGACACACTACATTAACGGCCTCCTTGACAAACACATATGCCCGTCTTAATGGATCTTTTAAATGTTGTTTACTAAATTAATGGATTTCTGTTTTGTCTCTTCATTATCTTCATATAACTTCAAATGACACCTTGTTAGGTGTATTTGGACAAAGCTTTGTGTTTACTTCTGCATAAGGTTTCTGATGAAGCGTGCGTAACGCGGTTGCACCACTTGAGAAGGAGAGGAAGTCATTAATCGTTTCTGTTGGGGGGGGAATAAATTGAGATGAGCATCAAGGCAAGAAGAAATATTGCAAATTAAATTTGGTTGTCAGTTTGGTTGCCTCAAATTCAAAGGGAAAAGGTATCAGAAGCTATGAGTGAAATCAGTAAATGCGGATGCAAATGAGGGGCCCTCACTTCTCTTTGAGAGAACAAGAGGAGGGAGATCAAAGAATGTTTGTGTTGTGTGTGTGTGTGTGTGTGGTTGTGTAGTTTACTCTGAGTGCGCAGACGTTAGTGAGAAACTCCATCAGTTCTTTTCAGTTTGTGTTTACCGTCCAAATTACAGTCTGCATGTTTAAGTGTGGGAGATATACGTATATCAGGCCAAATTGTTTACATATACCTCCAAATAAAGCACGATGCACTGCCAGTGGGACAGGCTGAAGGTTAAACATATCAGTGTTTGTTTACTCCCTCAGACTCTTTTGGGAAACTTGTATGAAAATCATTTCAATACTCTAAACCGCAAATCCATCATCTTACCTTTATCCAACTTTTCCCTTTGCCAGCACAACTAAAGCTATAAATTGTGATGTTTACAGGGATGAACCTCACAGCTAAACCAATCTGTTTGCTCTGTTTGTCTATTCCTCTCTCTCAGTTTACTTTTCCAACCTCACCCATTTGTTTTGTTCTCAAGACAAATGAGTCGATCGCGCCTGATTCGTTTTCTTATTCATTTTGTCATCTACACCCCGCACGGCACATTGTTGTGTTTATCCAAGAAAGGATTTACTTTCAAGACTAGGCTGCACCATGACCCGTACTCGAGCAAAGTCTCTCAAGGACAAATTATTGTTATTCCCCACCCCCCATGCCACAGCTTTCATCTTTCTCCTCAACACATCCTGCGTCTTTTTCCCGTCCACATACAGATTCTCCAATGTTTTCACCTCAATCAACAACGTGATCAATGAACATGAGAAAACAAACTTGCATCTAATTACACATTTTCCAATCTCACGTTCGGCAGTCGATGCGCCGGAGAAATATAATGATTCTTTTTTGATAAGCCAAAGCAGTTTCTCTCCAAAAGCCTATTTATGATGTTACGTATTTACATATAAAAGGGAAGAAGTCTGTTTGTGGGTAAGCAAAGAAATAAAGGAGGGGTAAAAAGGGGGAAGGGGAAAACCAGAAACTCTGCTTTTTTTTCCTCGGATGATCTTTTTGCAGTGAGCAGGGAGAGAGGGTGATCAAATGTTGAGCCATTGTTTGCCACCGCTTTAATTAATTCTGCTCGTTATCTCTGAGCACAGAAAAGACCCCGTTACTTCAGAATGGAAATGGAGCAGTGGTGGTGAAGGAGGAGGAGGAGGAAGGAGAAAGGGGAACAACAACAAGGAGGTAAGGGAGAGAAAGAAGGCTAACAGAGATTGTACTCCTGTAAAAAATAACACACCTCTCAACCATCTCTACATCAGCAGAAGTGATCGCACAGGTTATTTATGCATGGTGGATTAATGCACAGCCAACAGCCCAAGTGAATATTGTGACTGACATCCAATTAAAGAAAAAACAAAACAGCCCGGTATACCAATAGAAACCAACATCAAATTAATTAGTGCTGAAATTTTGCTGCATAATGTGAAAAAAACAAACAAATGCAAATTATGTACTTGTAAATGGAGGCAAGCGGTGCTAGAAAAAAAGATAAAGACAGCTAGTACGCAAATTCTAAAAGCATAGAGACTAACTTTCATAGTCAAAATCTGCTTCGCTCTGAGGACTGCTCAGACCAGAATCTGTAAAGAACAGCAAACATAAGGGAAATGTTTTCAAAAAGCTGTAATGCAACAGAAAAGGCTATGTCAAAAGAAAACATAAAAATGTGCAAAATCATAAAAGGCCAGGAAATAAAAGGTATTTTTTTAACCAGTTTACCATTAGTAAACTCAGACCCTTCTCATGGTGGCCTGAGTGACAGATTGGAGACCAGGCTCCCACACAGACATGAAAAAGTAGGGCACACATTATCAGATCAGAAGAGCTACAGTCCTCCTCAGGAGCAGGCTAGTTAGCCACGGGCGTCAGCCTCTGATGCCCCAGCTGAGAAAACCCTTCTGCCAAGCCCCATATCAACGGTCATAGAGATCAGGGATAAGAAAATTGATTTGCTATCTCTAAGCTTTCATAAGAACCAGTTGGAAGGGCCCATCGACAGGAATGAGAAAGATACAGAGAAGGGAAAAACCAGCTTATGTTTCCTGGTGAAAGCTAACTCTGAAAGTTTCCTTTGTCTGCTGCTTGGTGCTGAGGCATCGGGAGTGAAAGGTGTGGAAAAGTGTCCACATTCTTTGCTGACAGCTGTGGAGCCAGAGCTGATGGGAACAGAGCTCTGAGGAGTGTGCTGATGGTTGAACGTCTTATCTGCTCTAGGAGCAGTCCTCTGAGGCTGCAGCCAGCGATGCTACATCCGGGGAGACCCAGGTCTCCTCGACTGTTCAAGCAGAAAGGAGCCATCTGTGACAACATTAACCGGACATGTGGCAAAGAGATGCAGTTTGATGGGATGCTGCCAAACTTGTCCATCAAGAGAAGGAAATACGTTTTGCCAGGACAGAAAGCTGAAATCAGATCAACAGGGTAGCACAGGGATAAGAAAGGATCACATCGCCCCAAGACGGCGACTGTGGTCCCGAAGAAGCAGATAATTTGTTCCAGAGTGTGTGAGAAGTGAAAAATGGAAGGCAGGGAAATCTGTCTTGCGGGTAAAAATAAAAAATAATGTTGTCTTTTTTTCTAAAATAAACTTTTCTGTTCCTTTCCCCCAAAAAGTCTGGTCCCAAAAACACAAAACACTTCCTCTTTGATAGTAAAAAAGGAGGTAGGTCCTCAGTCCCAGTGGGAGCCAAAATGTGCTGCATTATTATTTTTTTCCTTAAAAGGAAACAACTTACATGACTAGTCAGCCTAATAACAAAGCTAAGCTGCATTCTGCAAAATAAAACTTGCTTGTTTTTCTGGGTTTACCTGCACTGATGTCTTAGTGAGGGGACCTCAGGCCAGTGGCGCCAAATGAGTGCAGAGAGATGAAGACATCGAACATCCCCCTCTCCCTAATTGATTTGTGACAATGACTAATTAAACCTAGCGGGGGGTGCTCTGATCCACTGTCTCCAAACGTCATTCATCACAGCGGGAGGGAGGCATGTCTGATTATGTTTATGTGTTACGTGTGTGGCGTGTGTGTTTCACGAGAACTGTTTGTGAGGGGGAGGCCACGGCTGTTGCAGTTGTTGCTGTAATCTGGAGAAACAAGTCGGCTGCTGATGCATACGAGTGACTGGCTGCTGTCCGTGGGTTTTCGCAATCGTGTGATGCTCTCTCTGCAAGAAAATATTTGATTTTTACATGCTCAAATGTGGAAGTCTTGTCTTCTGACAGAATTACGGGGGCGTGAAGAGCCATATGCAATGCTGTTTTGGAGGGGGGAGATAAAGGGAGACACAGATGGAGCCGGCATAAATAGGAAATATATCACAGAGTGAAAATACGTTCACCTGTCTTTTAATTTGCAGGAGAATTGTTTTATTTTTTGCTTGAACAGTACTGACGTGAATTCCTATCACTTAGCAAATTGGGGAATATCAAAATGATTAAGTGAAGATATATATGTTTAATGTATATATACTGTAAATATATATTGCATGACGACCACCAACTCTTACAGTTTAGCAGCTTTTTTAAGGGCAATAGTGGGAAGAGAGGAGTGCAATGAGAAACTAAGAGAAAACCGAAATGTGAGACACGGAAAAAAAATCAGGGAGGGAGAGAGAAAAGAGTGAGCACTTCAAGCAAAAGGGGTGGGGGGTGGGGGCTTGGTTGTAGATAGACAGTAGATATCCACTGAGCCGGCTGCTTCATTACTTTGGCCCCATTTGCCAATTAAACCCCAGGCACCAATGAAGATAATGACAAAACGAGCCACTCTGCACCCCAAGGAGTTGTGGGATGTCACTGTGAGGCTGTCACATGACCTACAGGCTTTAAAACACAAGCACACGTGCACAACGTACACACTCTCGCAAAAGCATTAGCCAGGTTTAGCTTATAGGAAGCCTCATCAAAAACATATTTCTTTGTTCCCCAGCACTAGGGGTCACTGAGCACACATTGCCGATGTGGCATATGCTCTGCTGGATTGGCAAGCTTGGATAAGTGCACTGGGAGCGTGCTCATTTGAACAATGGTCGCTATTAGCTGATGGGGATGTTCACGAATGCTCACCGGCCCACTTAATTGGGCTAAAATGTCCATTCAAATTAAATTCCCCTGGTGTGGAGATAACAACTTCGCCCAATCCTGGGGGACAACGGCGGGGCTGTCGAATGCGAATGCTTGTCATACATAAAGAGACGTCTCAGCATGTATCGGTGAATGCCGTGTAAAAGAGAGCAAGAGATTATAACAAGTGTTTCCATTATTTAAGGAAGGGGGAGGACGGCTGAGGGCACAATGGAAAGCGCTGGAAGTTAGGGAGACAAATAGCAGGAATGGCCATTATACCCTTGTCATTACAGAACCACTGATAGGCCTCTGAATACCAAGCAAGATAAAGATGAGGACAGTAAATTGAACTTCCACATTTCTGTCTATAAGTGGGTTTGTGCATGTCCTTTCATCCTCGTATCTCTCTTCCCTCATGTGAAGAAGTTAGTGTTTTTTTTTCCAAGACACAAACTCAGGCAGCATAACTGGGCTCCCAAAGAAGCTGAGGAAACGCTCTCCATTTTGAAATCCAAGCCTTTTGATGGAGCAGAGACTGGCTGTGGATGACAGATGGATGGCTGAGAGACAACAAGGCTAGGAGACAGAAAGGCAGGAGGCAAAAAAAGGGAAAAGAAGCGAAGGAACGCACAGGAAAAAAAAGTGTGGATGTGTTTTTTCTGCCTCTGGAGGATTTACTCCTTTTCTGTCGTTTGCTTGGGCAGGTACCAACAATTCATTTGAAATAGGTTCCTCAAAATGCAGGTCTCAGTCCTCTCTGTCAAACTGCTTGAAGACAAAATATAACTAAACCATCAAGAGGAAGACTCATGATAATACATGATGCTTTGCTAGAAGTAACTACTGAGACAGCAATCAGATTTTTGTTTAACTTTTGTTCACCAAATCCTCTAACCTGGCAGGATGAGAAGTTTCCAAAACTTGTCAACAAACAGCTACTTTTACGTCATGTGACATTTTACAAATAGAAATTAACTGAACCAAACAGAAAAAATCTGGTTAATCTCCCCCTATGACTCATTCCAAACACAACAAACTGTGGATGCCAACATATTCTAAACTGCATGAGGCTTATTAACAGAAGGACAGACCGATAGATATTGGGTCTGAAAAGGAGGCAGGACGAAGATGGAGAAGCCTTAGAGAATGAATGTGGGATTGAATGTGCTCTGATGTTAACACTAGGCTTTAGCTCGGATGAAGACCAGACAGAAAGGGGACAAAAGAGGAAACAGGTAAAAACCTGAGAGAACTCCAAAGCAGGATTTGTTTGCAACGTGAAAACATGAATTTTACTAACAACAGACATCATTTGTTTATTTCTAAATTGTTACATGGGGACATGGCAAACACATAAATATGGCTTGCAGGTAGTTATGAAGGCACATAATGTCAAACAGAATGATGTGGGAGCAGTTCATGGGCATCATTTATGCTGCTGCATAAATTTAACTTTAATTTGCATCATTTGGGAATCGTTAATCTCTGTGTGGGCTGTCTGCACGTGTGTGCCAATGTTATAATCTACTGTTGCTACACATGTATGTTGTTTGTGTATTAAAAAAACAAAACCACACATTTATGTTTCGTTTTACAAGAATTAAAACATTTTCACTGGTGTCATGAAGGAAGGTCTCCTGCAGGTGCGTGTCCTTATTTGCCCACAGTAGTATAATACAGCAGTTGGCCAAAATGAGCTTTTGACAGCCAATAACCATGTTTTTGGATTAGAGCTGCTGCTAATTAACAACATGCCAGAATTTAAAATTTGCTTTCCGTTTCAGTAGGTTCCAAAAATAAGGATTTTGTAGTTCCTGTAAAACTTTGTTATTTGCACGTTGAAAAGCTTCTGAAATAGCATTTAGTCTGTTATAGCCAGTGAAACACGGCCTCCATTCCAGCAAAGGGAATTAATAACTATATAGGTACTACTCTTTCTTGCTAAGGCCTGTTTCCCAATAAAACCTATAGACTGGGCTAATGTTGTACTCGCCACTGTCACTGCAGAGATAGCAGGCATGAGCACCCTACTGGAAACAGTTTTAGAGTGGAAATCCAATTAGACAAATGAAATACAATACTTAGATGGCTTTTTAACAGGCCAGCTTTTATAAAACAATCAAAAGTAGTTGTTTGGATGTCTTAATGAAGAACATTAAATGTCACTAAACATTAAATGTTACTATCTCAATAAAAGTCTTTTGCAATGCAGAGCTACTTTTGTTTTCACTTATTTTTTTTTTTTTTCTTGGTGTTGAAAAAACAAACAAACATATGTATAAAGGTAATGTTTCCGTCTTCACATATTTCAGAAAAATAGGAAAGCTGATTTTTTTACGAATGTGTGTGCTAATGTGGACAATTATGGCCAGGGTTAGGGTTAGGGTAACCTATGTATGTTGTTCAATTTCACAAGGAAACTGTTCTTCAGTGTATGTGTGTGTGCGTCCTCACTGTACCTGGAGTTTGGAAGTTGATGCGTCTCATCTCCACAGGGTCTGTAGGGTGGTGGGGTGTAATGTCCGCATTGTTCAGCAGACATTTTGTGCGTGGCTCTGACTCTTTCCTTTTGCGACTGGGAAGTAAGACAAACACAGAGTAGAAAGAGGGGAAGACGTACAACAAAAACACCAGAATAACTTTGAGTGAGCAACAGCTGAGAACTGGGGATCTGAGAGAGGCGCATCAAGTACACAAAAATTCTCCCTCACTGATTACAAGGCATGTTTTTTTTGCTGAGGCAGGCTACTTTCTCTCCCCCTGTAAATGCAGTAAAGTACGGCTAAACCTTACCTGTCAGGTTTGCTGTTTCCAGAGAAAGCAATAGGAGTCAAATAAATATATAAAGATGGCAAAAACACAACACACAAGGAGAAAGGGAGAAGGGGGAGGCAAGAAGAGAGATAAATCAATAGAGAGCAGTTTAAAATTCACAGGGGTCGCTGCTGGGCTCGCAAAACGCGAGATAAAGCTCATCAGCATTTGGCGGAGGAGTGTGCATGCGTGTGCATGTGTGTACATGTATCAGTACGTGAGAATAACTGAGTATTCGATGAAACGTGCAAGTAGGGGCATACATTCATGAGCCTGTGTCTGTGTGTCTATGTATGTGTGTGTGCTAATGTGTGTGCAGATACAGATGGGGAAGGGGAATGTCAGGGCCAAGGGCAGACCCGGGAAACACTATTCACCAGGGAGAGATGGACGGGGAGATGGGAGTGTGAGGAGGACAGAAAGAGAAGAGAGAAAAAAAGAGAGAGATCCAAGGAGAGATGTTACTCTCCCTAACCACCAAGATAGAGGTAAGGCAAGGTCAGACAGTCAGGGATCATCTGACAGTAGCAAGCTGTACTTGTGTTGCTAACACCAGCTCGAAAATAATTCAGGGAACTTCCCTGTTATGTAGGGTGACCTCTAACACCACTATTCTGTTGGGATTTGCACTGAGACTAAAAGAGACAACAAACTGTAAAACAAGGTGGGAATATTGACTGTATACGTACGATCCAAAGCCCCAGGACACTGTAACAGTAAGACTTGTTACAGGAAGACAGCTGCATCATATAGGGTTCATTATTTTAATATCCAACACTAGAAAATATGGCTACTCATTCCTAAAAAATGTCAATAGCATTTTTAACTTATAATGGTTAAAACGATTAGTAATGACATTGGAATAACGCCTTTATGGGGATTTATTATTTGAAATATATGCCTCTTTCAAAACATATCTGTGACATCTCCTGATTGGTAGATTGTACCATCTTATGTCCAATTATTGAGCACCATCTCAAAGAATCTCCTCCTCTCTCCTTTCTCCAACCCCCTCACTTCCCACAACCATCTTTTTCACAAGAAAAAAAAAAGAAGCTCTTTCATATCCACATGCAACAATGTTGTAGTGTTGTTGTAGTCTTTGAATATCATGCTGCTATGAATACAAAATAAGCCCCTCTTTCAACATGCTCCCTATCATGCAATTATTTCCCAATAGCCCAATTCCCCAGTAACACTGCAAATAACTGGTTCAACATCAAATGACAAGGAAATCTTTGTTTTGTTTTGCAGGATAAGAAATTTCTGCAAATTAATCTAATTTAGAAAAAAACATGGCTCACAGTTATATTGCTTGTGTAGACCGGTGGGTGGAGCGAGACACTCGCATGCAAAGCTAAAAGGTTCAATTCCCTGTGTATCTTACTGATAAGGAGATAGTAATATGGGTGGAAAGATACAATTTTACATGTAATTAATGCATTTTATAATGGCCACTCAGTACAAAATGTCAATGACCTGTATACCTGCCCTAACCCTGAGTGTTATTTTCTATCATTTGAGGTTGAACAATGTTATTATTACACTGTAAAAGCCACTGCATCCGCCACAAAAACAAAACAAAACTAATAATCCAAAACCAACTCACTTTTTATACAGGAGAATGGCAATGACGATGCAAATGATGAAGACCACAGCCAGGACTGGGCCCACCACCCATATGAGTCCATCACCAGGGTCTACTGGCAGGGCGTTCACCACCAGCTCGGGAGTCGTCACTGTGTCGCTATAAGGGCTGGTTGCAAACATTTTCTGAACAGAAAAAACAGGTAGGAACACAATCTAGGTTACTTCATGATGTATGTCAGAGATGAATGAAGGTCAGTGCATTGAACTGAACTGAGAGAACCTTTACTAACCAGCATAAACTGAACAAAAATGTAAATACTGAGTGAACTGGATTGAACAGAACCATATTAATTATACCTGAAATGTGTTAGATTCAGATGAGCAAATTGACTAAATAAACATAACTGAATAATCAAAGCCACAAACTGACTTAAAGTAAGTCAACTGAACTATGTTGAACTGTAACTCACTCCGGTGGTGGCGTTGAGTTCAGCCAGCAGGAAGAAGACATACTGGTGGCCAGGTTCAAGAGGCTTATTCTCACAGATGCTATGGCTGTGCTCACTTCCCACTGTGAAGCTGGTGGGCAGCTGCCTGAAGCATGCTGTGATGTAGGGCTTCCTCTGGTCCATCTGAGCCAGCTGACGACGTGAACGACGCCTTGGGGTGACATCCCGCAACAGCTGATTGATGGGAAAAGGTATTAGTTCACCTTTCATTTATTATTTGTTCCTTTTTATATCATCTTTGATTTTAGTATCTTCTACAATATCAGTCCCAAATGAATTACAATATATTTCACAAGAACTAAACTAGAGATCAACTAAGTCTGAGGCAATAGTCGCTAATGTTTTCTGATGCTGTCAAAGGTTTCTTTACAATCTGCAGCGTTCTAAAATGATTACAACAGGTCAAGAGAGACACATGCTGTCAATGATCAAAAGGGACACACACAAAACAACAAATCAACTCTTCCATTTTTCAAGAGAATATATCTAAATGGTTTCTCTTTCCAATAAAAAAGTTACTCATTCATAATGATGACGTGACATTGCATATCAATACTATACGTTTTGGGGTATATCTGCAATCTCAGTGAAAGAGTGGAGAGCAAAAAAGAGTTTGAAGCAGCTGTAGTGCAACATCAGCAACACACCAACTTGCTCGCTGTGAAGCATCCGGACTATGACCTGCTCAATAGAGCACGCACAAGCAAGCACATGGGCTTGATCGAACTTTGTACAAGGCAGCTGGCAGGGTTAAGTACAGGACAACTGATTTGGACATTTGCGTTCACACATCCAGCTCCTCCGGGTGATGTCTGGACAATTTTGGGGTAGCAGTTCATGTGTGAAAGGGGCTTCAGATTCAAAAAGGTGCTAACTATCTGGCAATGTTCCATGTAACCAGGCTCCACACCCCCCAACATCCAACCCCTCTCATTCACTTCTAACTGCAAATAGAGGCGGGCACTAAGCAGAGGGAATGTGTGTAATCCCAAATCCAATAGGGATGGTTGCTGTTGATCTGGCACCCAAGGTGACCCCGGGCTATGGGAAGAGTGGGGGAAGACTGTGTAATTCTCTGTTCTGCATGCTTGCGGGGGATACATTAACATAGCTGAGATGTGCTTACAGTATGTCTGTGCTATGTGTGCCCATGTCTGGTATATGCTGTGTATGATACAATTTGCCTTGCATATGCAACTGTTAATAACTCAAACGTGTTTCTGGAATCCCTCCATAAAAACCAGTCACAAGAAAAGAGAAATTAACCTCATCACTCCTGGTGTGCCAGAATAACAACAACACGACTCTTGCTTTTCTAAAATCCTACCTCTTCCATGTCCATCTCATCGGGGTTCTTCAGGTTTTTGACAGTTCCTGTCGTCCTCTTAAGTGGCACCACAACCACATAGAAGTTCCTGGAAACACAGCACCAAAGTATTCTACTATAAAATCATAATGACTCTATTTTGATACTGGACAGCATTTTTGGTGAAAACATCCACCCCAGAGTTGACAGGAAATTGAAGTGAGAATCCAATACCTGCAAATGGGTCTAGCAAGGATCAGAAGGAAATCCTAAGCCCTTCCATTTCAATACATCTTAGACCCCTTGAGATTTCAATCCATATCACATCAGATCTCAAGCATCCCAAGACTTACACCTAAATACGTCAGACAAAGCTCACAGAACCACCTTTCAATCGCTATACTCACTTGACATCTTTGCTATCGACCGTTGGGAAGGTAAAAGTGAGCATGTTGTCAGACTCAGCATAGATGTCCTGCTTAGGTTTCTTGACCAGAATAAGAGGCGCGGTCCTGGCGATCACACGGTGTCTTGGCCCACCGTCAATGCTTTCTTGGCAGGTCACCCTGAACTCGTAGGTGGTGTTGTGCTTCAGCCCCGTGATGAGTACCCTCATCTGCTTGGCATCTACATCCATCCTCTGACGGTTGTACTCAATCTATAGTTCAATGGATAGTTCAAAAGTGTAATCACTAATTGGTAAGAGGGGTAGTTGGATATATGATCATTTCGGTATGTCAATAGATCTTGGTTGAAGTGACATGAATGGGCAGGTAAGGAGACAGACTAAAGTGAGAGTGGACATGCATATTGATGATTACATGGGTGAAGGGATAGGTATGGTGGAAATGATTTGATTAGTGGTATTTGGGAGTATGAGGGAAATTGCTCTAGTGTATAATCAAGCCAAAATTATGAAAATGAGTTCTAAATTTAAAGGATTGAGTGGGACGGTTAAAATGATTTACATTAAACTCACCGTGCATTTGTATGGAGACCGGCTTTCAGAAAACTTCCATGCAAGGACCACTGTCGTCTTGGTAGCCCACTTAACAGTGAAATTCTTTGGAACGTCTGTTGAGCGGAAGAAAAAAACCCCAAAACAAAACAAAGACAGTGTATCAGTGAATTGAACATGTAGAGAAACCAAGAAGAAGAAACAAAAGAAAGAAAACTTTAAAAGAAAAGCTGTTGTTCCCCTGCAACGTTCCTCTGGGTTGGAGAGTGAGTGTAACGGTGAGCTGTGATTGGCTGTGAGAAGGGCAACGCCATTGGTTAGGACACACAGCACGTAAGACTCATGGACAAAAAACCCATGGAGCACAAGGGTGCATCCACTGGCTAGCACTCGTTGGTAGTGCCAACCTGTCTCACCACTCTCTTTGAACCCATGACCACTTGAGGATTACCAACTGACCCATGTGGTCTCAGTGCCAACTGTTCCTACGCCTCTACTGAGTCTGGGTTGGCACTGCCAACGTGCTACCAGGCGGGCATAGAGACAGACCCAAAACACATCATGCCAACAGTCCGCAGCAGTGCATCTGGGGGATGCCATGCTACAAGCTGTCCCGTTAAGGGACAGGGGAAGGGGAAAGGCGGAATTAGGACAGGAAGGGGGTTAGGAAAGGAGGTATATCTCAAAACAAACCCAAAACCAAAAAATAAAATAAAGAACCAAAATCAGCTTCCTTTCATATCACAAAAGTCTAAACATATTCTTGGAGTGACTGGTTTGACTGAGGTCCTACCTTGCTTGAAAACTGGGGATGTGAGATGGCATTGGCTGTGCGAGTGTGCTAGGCAAACAGTTGGAAGGATGACTGACAGGAGTGTCTGACCAAACAGCACTTACCTTGAAATTCTAGGCTGCTCTCCTCTTTCTCAAAATGACTGACTATAACTTACTGACTTGGGTTTTACCTTGTTTGGGTTAGTGAAGTGAGTATCCACGGCAAACAATTTTAATATCAATCTTTTGTCTTTCTTGAGGAGTGGAGGTGGTTGAAGGAGGGGGTGGGGCAGTTTTCATTTTTGTGTTGTTGCAAATTGTTTTTAGCCAATTTCCAACCCCCTGCCAACCGGGTTGGCAAAGAAATACGCAAGCCCTACCTGTTGGATCAAAGGCCACCGTCCGATACTGGATAGGCGGGCTGTAGGGCCCTGGACCTACACTGGTGTGTGCACGTATTTTCACATCGTATGCTGAGTTCGGTTTGAGGCTGTTGAGCACATAGCTGGACAGGCTGGGGGGCAGGTGGAGCTCCCGTGGTGCTCCTCCGGTACCTGCTTCCTTATAGGCCAAAGTGTACTCTGTAATTAACCCATTCCTCTCCGCCAGCACTGGTGGAGACCAGGACAGCTGCACTGAGCAGCATGTTACGTTGGATCCCTCTGCAATTTGAGGGTATCCTCCTGGCGTATTCTCAGGCACATTGAGTTCCACCACAGCCTCTTCCCCAAAGCCCCCCCTACTCTTGGCTGAGATTTTAAAGAGATAGGTGGCCCCTCTGTGAATGTTGACCACAGAGTATTGTCTTTCTTGTGGAGCAAATTCAAGTGTAGCCAAAGGAGCGACATCTTTCCGCCCAAACTGGAGCCGGTAACCCTGCAGGTCCATGCCATTGGTGAGGTCTGGAGGATCCCAGCGTACCACAGCTGATGTCTCTGAGTCCTGAGCCACTGACAGATAGGGCTGACCAGGCACTGTGTAGACAAAGAAAAAGAAATCTTAAATTCTGTGCTTTCCAGTTATATAAAGAAAACAGTATACTACTGAAGCATTAATTTGGCTGTATGGTACAGTAAGAAAAAGAAAAGACATTGACTGCCAACCACTGAGAATCGCACATGTTCAGTGACGAAGTAAATAGAATGTACTCTAAAGAGTTTCATTTGAATTTCAGCCATCCATCAGATAAGTGCCAAACAAACAGAGTCAGGTTGTGTTGAGGGGAGATGTGGATGATCCTCAGAGCCTCTAAATTCTCGTGTCATCGCTGTACTCATTACCATTTCATGATACATGTAAGCTCCAGCCCAAATCATTTCTGTATTGCAAAGCATCACTAAAACTTTAAGCAGAGAACAGTGCCTCTTTCAGCTGCAAGAGTCATCTCTTGTTGTAAAATGAATGATCTACGCTTGGGGTCTAGACACCATTCTTCAGAGTGGCCCACTTTTGCTGCTCTTATGGATGACACACGTCTCATCTTAACTCTCCTTTTAAGGCCCCATCAGTGTGATAGAGGCAGCAGCAGTTATGGGAAGCCTTCAGTTCTCAAGTTGCCGTCAAAGCTTTGTGAGAGATGAGTGAGGCTGATTCGCACTTGAGCCCTATCTCTCTGTCAACAGATTCTACCTTGACTCTCACATCCATGCGCCTCTTTTCTCAGGAAAACAAGGCCAGGGCAGATAACTGGCAGTAAGGGCTACAACAGCATAAAAATACAGACTGTCATTGATTTACTCATTTCCAAATACTTGTTACACTGCTATACATAATTTGCATTAAAAATTGACTGAATTGGGGTGCCCCAGTAACTCAGCTGGTAGAATGTGCCCCCCATGTACATAGGCTGTGTCCTTGCCGCATCGGCCCAGGGTTCGAGTCAGACCTGTGGCCTTGCTCTCATCCCATTTCCTGTCACTCTTCAGAAAAAGCCATGAAAAGGCCAAACAAATACTAATCATCACCATGATAAAAAAAAACAACCCAACTGGATGAATAATACAAAGCAGGTACTAAAACACTGTCAGTTTATTTACCGTTTCCAATGTAATTTCATGCCTCTAAGTGAGATTGTGAAACCATTGGTGAGAAGATTGGCTATCTGTATATTTCTGATTCAAAAAGCTTGCCAACTGGGTCGGCAAACTGGGTCGGCAGCAAATTGGTTGATCTTGGCAGTGTGAGCTTTCTCAGCATAAATTAAAAACGCTGAATAAGCTGAATTCAAATGATTAACTCTAGCTTAATGTGCAACATACATTTCATCATGTGTCTTCTAAGTTGCAGCTTCTATTTGAGCCTCAATACAGTATGTGTCTTATGTGCTTGTGTGTATTTTTGTACATAATGGGCAGTGCGTATGGGCATGTATGTGTTTGTGTGTGTGGTGGTATAGGCTCTGGTTCGCAGCCAGTTCTGGCTCCTATATCACCATTCCACCTGCACATAGAGCTATTTGGCTTGTTGCCCAGTATGGACTTAAAGTAATTTGGAGAAGCTAGCATTAATCTGAGGCCCTCTCGGTGGAATAGGATCATAGTGCGTTTGTGTGTCTGTGTACATGTACCTACATATAATATACATTCTTGGGCCAAGATGCAAGTCTCAATGTGTACCTAGCGCACACACACACACACACGCACACACGCACACACACACACACACACACACACACACACACACACACACACACACACACACACACACACAAAGCAATCCACTCTACACAGTCTCCCTCTGCTCGTATTATTCATTTCCGTTTGCTAATGGTCTTCTTTCTGAGGGCTGTTGCTACAGGAAGATGGGGGTTGGTGGGTGGATGGTGGCTAGTCAGCTGAGCCTTTGCCGGTAATGGAAAGGCGGGGGCGCCGAGTGCCGGGTGAGACGAATGCTCCTAATACTCCTCGGCTACATACTATAGCTCAGCTTGGTGTCATTTTAAAGCCCACTCCGGCTTTGTGCTCACCGCTAATCAAGGAAATAGAATCAGAGATAATGATCCTGTGGTGACTCTGTGTGTGTTTCCATTCTAAATTTCTATGCTTCGTTTCTAACCTCAACAGGCTAGCAAATGTGTCCATTATAACTTTTGTGGTCCCGAAACCACTTTCATTTTTTGTACATTTAAAACAGTGGGCCATTGCACACTGGGGAGAAGGATCACGGGAAGAGAACCAGTTGATTGGTGTTTAGTAGAGGTGGGGTACAGCGTGTGTGTGTTTGAGAGTGTGTGTGGTGCTACAGGGTGCTGAGAGAGAGAACAAGGGCAGGGTGAGGGGGTGAAAAATGAGGGAATGAGGGATGAGGAAGGTGACTGGGGACAAGGAGCAATCTGCTGCGAAGAGGACCCAACAGGGATATGAGGAGGCAGAGTGTGTGTGTGTGTGTGTGTGTGTGTGTGTGTGTGTGTACATGAGTGATTCTGGGGTTCTTGGACACCTTGATTGTCCCTCTCCTCAGTGTTCATCTCTCCCCCCTATTTCTTCCCTGTCTCTCCCCTTCTCCCCTGTGCAGACTGCCCAATCCCCCCTTTCATTTCCTAACCTCTTCCCCCATCCCTCACCCCACCACCCCCTCCATCCCTCTCTCCCTATGTCCAATTCAGGGTCGACCCTGGTTCAATCCCTCCTTGTGGGCCTCCCGGCACGTTTCCCATCAGGCCACAGTATTAACAGCCGGCTGTTGACACTCACTCAGCCTGATTGAGAAAGGGGCGATCAGGTTCCCTTCTCATTTCCTCCCTCTCCTGTGCACGCCTCACATGTGTACACTCACACTAACATATACACATGAACAAACATATTACCTCCGTACTTGTTTGCAAATGACATGGTGCATATATATTATGTGCTTTTTAATCATCTGTCGCCTGGCATGTTAGGTTCTCTCCTTCACAATGGAAAAAAAAATCTCTAACTGATTATTAACCTGTGGCGATAGACTGCCTATGAAGACTTAGCATATCCAAGGACATGTGTGGGGTAAGAAGTCTTTTTTAACATTAAAATCATGACAAATCCATCACTCTCCACTCTTTGTTTCCATCTGCCTTTAATTTGGCTTACTAAAGGAGTATTTGTCATGTGGGGGGAGAGGATGTGATAATTGGAAGGGGAGTGAATGCCATGGAGTCAAATCTGCAAGACAATTTCATGTGGCCCATTTGGATTGCAAGGAGCAAGAGAGCAAAAATAACAACCACTGGACCAAAATAACAATCAGGAAGTAACTAAACATGCATCAGGGATAATGTTTCTGTCTGCAGTCAGATGTTGAATAAGTATCCACACCTTTTTAAACACACACACGTGCATCTCTCAGCATCCTTTCACAGGATGCAACAACTGAAATCAGGTGCTGTGAGGTTGGGGGATGGGAGGCGGGAAGCTGTCAAGATATCAGGATACCCCACTAATGTCTTCAGCGCCTCTGTTACAACTGTGTGACTCAGTTCACTTGAAGCTATGCTCGTTCTAATGTACGAAACAATTGATGAGCAATGCGAACCACTTCACATAATTACGAACAGCAGGAATAAAATTTCCAACTGCGATTCCATCCATCCCTCCAACACTGCTTTGTTAGCTGATGGCGCAAAATGATACACAGTAAAAGTGAAATGCAATATGTCAAAACAACATCAACACTGCATATATTGTACAGTGCTAGCAAGTATGGAACTCAAACAGTTTATTACCCATCATGATTTATGTGTACAGCCCTTTCATTGAAATAATAATATTGTACACATTGTTTTTTTTTTTATATTATCTTATCTGTTATTTTCAATCTCCTCTTTTCCATTTGCGCTGCTTGAATTGCAATACATGCTTTTATCTTCAATTTATATATTTTCTCATCCAATGTTTATTGTTATGCAACAATATCTCAAGGCAAAGTCTTTGGATGTGAAAACCTTCTTGGCAATAAACCTGATTCTGATTCAACATTCAGCTTCCTTTCGCTTTGATTTAGAGCCACTGATACTGTCTGTGAGGTTGCCAAATGCAGCTATGAATTACTATAGGTTTAACAGACTGTTGGCACTTCTGTGGCATGTTGTTTTTACTTATAAGCCTTTATTTCATGTTTATGTCTCATCAGATATCCAATCCTTCCTCCCTTATAGGAGGATTCACACACAGACCAGCCATCCTCCTGAGACATCCCTCTCTGACTTGGTGTTCAGAGTCTTCCATTTTCGTAAGATTTTTTTGAGGTTTCTATCTTGTGCTGTCGCCTCAGAGGGTCTGCGTACTGCATATTGTAGGCCGTCTACAAAGTACAATGTCTTTGTAACATGCTGCTTCATCTTGGTTTGGGTTTGTTATTGGTTTGTTGTACCTTGTTTTTTGTTTGAAACGTCTTTATAATGGAGAGCTATGTGTATTCTCCAATTGAATTTGAAGAAGAAAAGAAGAGAAAAAAGGAAGGTCACTGATTGTTGTAGTGAATAACTCGTCAATGTGCAGATGGGATGGGACACTTTCAGACACAAGGACTCCTTTTGCCCCCTTCGTAACCTCACGCTGGCCATGATTTATTTCTCAAAGCAAGAGTTTGGGAAGTATGAATCATGAACCGGCACTTTTCAAAGCCGGCTTTCATTCAGCAAACAAAGACAGTTCCAGCCACAGAATGACTGCTGTTTGTCTGTAACTCACAAATAGGTGCACATTTTTACTTGTTTTTCTGTCTGACAAAATCTTGGGATAGATTCCTCTGGATACTGTCCGATACACCCAAATGCCAGAGAGCCTTTTCTGAATGTCTGGAAGATGACAAAACTTGGCCATTGATGTGAATGGACTTTTAAGTGGGTCGAATAACATACTTCATTTGCCATGCTGTATTGTACTTAGGTTGCTTTTCAGGCCTTTATTTTTCCTAAAAAGAACAAGACTATGACGTCACAGATACTGAAGGCACTCACTCTCTTTAAGTGCATGCTTGTCTACAAAAAAAAAGACTTTAAGAGCTGTTGCATAAGTTGTGCAATTGTATATGTGTTTTGTAAATGCAAAAGCATTCATGTGGTAGAGTTTTTCATTTCATTTGCATCACACTTTTAAACAGTGCCAGTTAATAGGTGAGTTTACACCAAAGTAAACCACGTAAAAGTACATTTGAACATTGGTTTGATGAAGACCACACATGACGAAATGTCATATATACCTGTATAACAATCTGATATACTGAGATCAATTTTAGTATGTATTCAAGTAGGTGATGAAATTAGGATACACATTTTTTTCTAATTTTACATTAAAATGTTAGGGACTCGGCTAGCAGAGTCTGAAGATGAATTTGAATGAGCAACTGAAAAGAAGGGCTCGTTGGCAAACTGTGTCATATGAGACTCGTGTGTGTAATCACATGGTTCCAATGTAGAAAACTGTATTTTTGTCCCATTTGTTCCTGTTGTTTGTTCATGTTGTTTTTCAGCTCAGGAATTCTCAAAGTTAGGTTGTTTTGGTTGGTTTGCTTGGTTGCTATGGTTGCTTTGGAGAAAAACAAAACTGAGATGTCACACAACAAAAGATTCCTGCATCTTTCTGAAAAATAAGCCAATTTTAAACTCCAGTCCCCAGAGAACACAAAAACATTCTCCTTTGTTCCCTGTCTTATACAGACCTCAGGAAATCCCCTGTCATTTCAGACATCCCAGAACCAGTGGGAACCCTGCTTTTCAGAGGGACAGCCACTTCACCTCAGAAAAAAGGCTGCTGAGGCTTGTCTTTTCCCTACCTCTCACCCCTTCCCCTTTCCTATTTATCCTGGCCCCCTGGCATAAACCATTTCTTTACACTTCAATAATAAAAAAGGAGACGCTTTCCCTCTGAGGGACAGACAGAGTGCGTTCGACTGGCATATCAGTCAGCCGGCCCTGACAGGAGGATGGAGAGTGACAGCACTCACTCAAGCCCCTTTGGCAGCGTTACACTTCCTGACACCCATAACAGACACACCTGTCAGGATCTGGGAAATTTGTCTATGTTTGTGTGCGTGTACGTGATTTGTTTCAAGAATGTGTCATTTGTATATAAATGGGTGTGTTTTGTTTTACGTTTCATGCAACAGCATGCGTCTTTAGCAGCACAGACTGCACGACTAGGTATGTATGCAGGCATGTGTGCGTGTGGATATATACTGTATACAGTATACTGTATGTATGTATGCAGTTGTGTACATGTTGACTCTCTGAAGCCTCCTAAAGCTGGCTGGCACAGATTCTCACACAAAAGGATGCTCCCATTTCGGCTTGATACCTTGAATTCTCTCAAAGAAGGCTTTCACACTCTCAGGCAGCCAGCCTCACAGGTTTAGATCATGTTCATGGTAACTAAGCTGCGAGCTTCCAAACAGGCTCTAGTGGTCCGGTTAAACCAGTGTGCCTACTGGTAGTAACAGGGGAAAAAATTGAAGAAGACAAGGCTTTGTAGTGTGCAGGCATTAGCCTCCGGTATTTTATCCGTAAAGCTCAAACCAACGACCCAACAGGGGTTTTCAAGCTGTCATAATCTGTCTGAAAAATCTCCAAGTACCTCACACCACCTCCTTGATCTCTAAAAATCTGTGGATAGTCCTCTGAATAATAAATGCTGCCCCGATAGAAGAAAACACCAACTCAACTGTCTGAACTGCCTCAGAATGGTTCACTCATTCAGAACATGAAAACTAAAAAACATCTTTTACTTTTTTCTGAAGCAAAAGTCTTAATGTGAGACATATGTTGAAGGTCCTATTTGTAAGAAAGGTTGATTTTTAAGTCTCATTCGCAATTCGTCAAATACTGACACTTTGGGCTGGAGACCATCCTGACCTGCCATCCCAAAGCGTCAGGATTTGACGAGTTGGGAATGAGACTCAAACATCAACTTTTCTTACAAATAGGACCTTTAAAAAGGACGACACCTTAGTTAATGCCAGAATTTTTTGCAGCTGTTTATGTCTACTGTCTCCAGATTTACAGAACATGTTTGCATCAGTTACATTGACCACAGTCTTGTTGTGAATCAAAGTCCCTTCAATGTTAATCAAATACAGAGATGGTAACCTTGCAGAAACAGCTGAAGGAACCCTAGAGCAAGCTGAAAAAGAATAAGCTACTTTTATTGCTGCATGAACAAAGGCTCTGTCAACAAACCAACAAATAAATTATTCATCCCTGCACTGACCTGCCCCTTTGGTCACCACCAGTTTAGGTTTGCTCCGGGCTCCATCTCCCTTGGTGGTGTACGCAGCCACCGTGATGGAGTAAGTGGTGTCTGGCTTGAGTCCTCCAATGACCATTTCCTATGGGAGAGAGGAAAGAGACAGGAACAAGAAAATGTCAAAGTGTGTCTTGAATTTTTGATGATTTGACCCCCCTTCATGCAGCTCAAACTGCCTTATGCAGAATGTTAATCTGAGCGAAGTGTCTCCTGGTCCTCTTTATTAATTTTCACGAGGCATGCATTAAATGTAACGTTTTGCCCCTGTGTAATGGGAGACCATTCCATTAAGTAAATCCTCAGAGTTGCCAAGGTGGAGGAGGGACATTAGGTATGTAAATGGAAAGTGGTCCTTCTTATTCCTTTAGCAATATTCCAATCAACAACTTAACTTTGTGATAAATGCATGCTGAATACATCCTGCCCATTCTCCGGCAGTTTTTACCTCAGCCATTAAGTTTCCTTGAGTCCTCTTCAAAGAGAGGCTTCCGATCAATTCTAATGAATCTTTCAAGGGAGCAGGTTTGAACGAATGCAGAATGAGGTTTTTAACAGGCTGGTTGGCAGAGGGATGGGAGAGGTCAATAAAGGTAAATGAGCTATAAGTACTGTCTTGCACTTGAGATGGTATTCACGTAATGCAGATGTACTGGGGTTTTTCAAATCTGGGTTCAAAATAAGGGTAAAAAATTGTTGGGAAAAATCTGCAGTTGTGAATGATCATCATTGATGTGGATTCTGACGGAAAAGTTTGTCAACTTCGGGCAGCACAGTAATTCTAAGGCACAACATACAAAATTAAAAATAAGCTTTAAAAATCACGCTCACAAAAAAGAAAAAACACAGCACGGCAGCACAAGACAAAAAACATACTGTATCAACACACAGCACGACACAAGCGGCATTAGCATTCCAGGCACAGTGTGCAGTGGATATTGCATCAGCCTCCATTTCGTAGAAGCTAGCTGGCAATAGAAGTTCGTCCTTTTTTTCCTTCGTGGCATATAGAGATAGTGTAGAGGCTGGCTGGCCAGACAGCTGAGGTGAAACCTCTGAGCCACTTTGCTATCCAAACTTATTGAATAAAGATTGGAGGGCTTGTGTAAACGGTGAATCCAACCAGGTTGATGCAATACCCACTGTTTATACCCCTTCAGCTACACAAAGCACTCAGGTGAAACTTCATACTCACATATTCAGCTGTATCGTCCGTTTCCCACTAACCCCCCCCCGCCAAAGAGGAGAGTGCAGGAGAAAAGTAATTTTTTTTAAAGAAAGAGAGAAGAGAAAAGGAAGAAATAGGATTGTGAGAGACGAGGGCATTAGAGGTGCAGGAGCAGAGAGTCAGAAATAGGTCACTGGTTTTGTGAGGTCAAGAGAGTTAGACGCTGTTTGAAGCTTAAGTTATGAGGAGCACCTGAAACGAGGCTAAGAGTTGTAGGGGTCTGCCTGTGGGGCCTGGAGTTGTTTAACCATCTTACTGTGCAGCTACACTGTATATCAGTGTTAAATCATTCATAGCTACAGCCAGTGTTGACACTGAGATGTAGCTTTTAAGGGTTTTATGTTCGGGTCACTTTTTGACTTCACTAAAACAAAATATGCAACTAAAAAAGTTGTTTTTGCCTGGCAATCTTTGATGCCTGCTGGGTGCATGCTTTGCCTGGATCTTATAATTTAAAGTATTTAAGCTCCTTCTACATTTGGATTTGAGGGTCAACTAACTTCCCAAAAATGTAAATGTGATGCTGGTGGCATTTGCAACCTTCATTCATGCAGAAAAAATAGATTTTGATTCATTCTTTCTCAAAATACCTAGAATTGCATACCACTATTCTTTTCTGTGCTGTTTACAATATTGCTTCAAGGGTATAATTTCCATTTGGATGATTGCTAGTGTGCACAAAAATCTCATGTTGGCTGGATTCCTCCAACATTGTGTTGACAGAAGTTTTGTAAAAAGAATAAAAAGAAAAAGGCCATTCTACAGGGCTCTGTTACAATTCTGGCTGTCAGTGGAGGCTGATGATTTGGTGAAATGTTTTCATGCCAATTTTACTTTTGCCCCCCAGGCATAGAATACTATAATCAGCATTTTCTTTGAGTCTTTGCGTTGTGTACAAGCACACAATCAGACATTTCATGGCAGGTGTTGCCATAAAGCAAGGGGTCCAGACGCTCCTAATAAAGGCCATGGAGGCAGAAGAGGGAGGACAAGATGAGTGAAGCTTTGATTACAGTTCTTCTTGAAGGGGAAAGAATATTACAGCAATAGGAAATGAAATCTAAGGGGGAAGAGCACCCATAGCGCTTCCCATTCTCTAGCAATATTTGCAAAGCCACAAGAGCGAGGCTACACAATTTGCAGTCTGTGTGAGAAGAAAAGTTGTCCGCTGAGATTTTCAGTGTAACTGTGTTAATTTAACTTGCTTAATTTGGTGACTGAAAAATAGATTCAAAGGCTGACCTCGGCTTGTTTGGTGTAATCTAATTTTCTTCTGACATTTGTACTGTCAAAACCGGGAGATGGTCATACCTGGGCATCGGCCAGCATGACGTCCTTGATGAGGGGCAGGCCCCTTGACTCGCCATTTTCCACACGTACATAGTGAACCTGGTAGCCACGGATCTGACCGTTTTGCTTGCCTGGCGTCAGGGAGCGCCACATCACCTTTAGCGCAGTGGAGTTGAGGACCTCCACCTCTACTCGCCTTGGAGGAGCCCCAGGAACTGTGGATAACAAAACAAAAACTCATATCAGAATAGTTTTTGTTGTGTGTATTGCTGAAAAATTGTGGCTGGATTCCACCACCTTTTTTAGATAAAAGCAGTGGTGGATGGAGTATTCAGATATGTTTCTTAAGTAAAAGTGCTAATACCACACTGTGCAAATACTAGTAAAAGTCCTGAATTCAAAACCTTACTGAAATTAAAATGTGTAATATTATCAGCAACATGTACCTAAAGTACATGTACCTGAAACTTATATTTAATTACAGTATTTGAGTAAAAGTATTTAGTTACATTCCACGACTGGGTATTAGTGATAACGTAGGAGTGTAATAATGATACAGTACTCTGTCTCAGTGAAAATGTCACATAAAAACTGTGTCATGACTGATGACTATAGTTACTAATGATTGAGAGAGACATTTAAAAAACTACAAACACAGTCTTCTTTTGCAGTACCCACTCCCCCATAACAAACCACCACCGCTCTCTCCCGTCTCCTCCACCCTTTCAATATGTGTCCGATGTGTCTGTCTGCCATCAGTGGGGAGCTCTCAGTCATAATGACAGGCCTTTATGGAAGGCCTTGCTTCCAGGCCTATCGGTGTGCCATGGACTGGCCCTTTCTAAGATGGATGTGCCATTAATAGAACTCTTCCACTCAAACTGCTTCCATTTGTTCGTCCACAAACACTTCAAGTCCCCCTCTTCGCCCCTAAATCACAACCCCATTTCCCCCTTCTCCCCGAGGATCATGCACCAATCTTGTTTATTACCAAAATCGTCTCTACCTTTTAGCCCTGGCTCTTATTTCTTAACCTGGCACATCTCTGTCACGCGTCATTATCATAATGACACCAGAACATGTGTAATGGCCATTGTCTGTGCGCTGTGGCTTTCACCCCTCCTGATACTGTGGTATTTTAAACATGTGTTAAGAATTTAAGCTCGTCTCTACTGTTGCGCTTGTTGTACATCAGTGTCAGAAAAATGCTTAAAATGCTGCGGTAATGGATGTGAAATGGATCGCGGAGAACAGAAGCCGATGTCAACCATCCGTCAATGATTCAGATGTGTTGTGACGTGCCCATATCTTTACTTGTCAGCTTGTGTATTTTATGTCAACTGCTTTCCTCCTTTGTCATTTATTTTCCGGAATCCAACTTAGCTGCGTCTTGTCTATTTATTTTTTTTTTATTTCGAGGCTGAGATGTTTTTTTACAAGAACCTTGGCTTCTCTACCATTTCCAAGCACAATCCATAGTTTGTTTTTGCCTAAGTGTTACACGTGGTTGCCCATGTCGAGGAAAGTGTACCAAAAGACCAGAAGTGCATGCAACCAAACATATATTTGTCCATCTATTTTAAAGTTTAACGTCTGCATCCAGCTGTCGACTGAGTGTACTCTTTTTCAACAACAGCTTGCTCAATGCTCATATAGTCAAGCCCAGTGCACTCACAGTATTTTGGTTTCAGTGGAAACTGTATCACCAGAGTAGTTACAGAGGAAAGGGAGGATATTAATTCTGTTTCCTCAAATATATTAGGAAACAGTTGAGGGGATTTGAGTTGCAACCTTATTGGTCACTCACCTGCTGGTTTAACCTCCAACCTGCTGTTTGTACCATAAATAGATATGGCCTTGCAGCGTGCAGTGCTCACAAATGCCTGTGGCTCTCTGCAGGGCAATGGAATACTGGTAAAAGCCTACAGATAGACGTAGGATATGAGATGCGGTATCCATTATGAATTCAATTTGGTTAGTTTTTACAACAACACGCTTGATTTCCCAGGTGCATTGTCTGATTGAAGTGTTGTCATTTAATATGGTTGGGACAGCCGTCTATATGGTCCTGTGGATTAAGATGTAGGTATGATTCTGAAACCATTCTACCTACACAAGATTTTGTGTATTCGGAAAAGTATTCTGACTCTTTAGATTGAAGTTTGGAATCAATAACAGTTATCTCAATCTTTTGGGGGGGTTGATCAGTCCTACTGTGCCTGTCCATGACTAGCTGAATGACAAAGTTACACAATTGGTGTGGCCAGTTGAGGTGCCAACTCTTGTCTATTACACATTAGGGGCACATTAGCACACTTTATTTGCTATGATCAAGACTATCCCTTGAAGTTAACGGTTAATGTATGTGCTGCTAGTACCTACTTCTGCAGATAGTTGGGTTGTCAACAGATATTGAAAGTAAAAATGTTGGCACACGGTAGAGTATTTGCTCTGGGGGAAGGGAAGGCTGAAGCATGTATGAAGAGAGAACTGACCCGCCGGCCTATGTGGCTTTTAAATCAAATCAAACATCTGGTTACACACTGTAACTGTCCTGCAGAGTAGGAGGGGAAACAGTCCACCATGCGCCGAGGGCCAAAGCCCACAGTTAAAGCTTCCCGAATAACAATCACTCATACTCGATACAGAGGGACACTTAGAAAAACAGAAGACATCCGCAGATGGAAACAGATCAAAGAGCACAGGGGTAACAATTACAATCAAAATACGTTCTCTTTCAGATCAAACATCCTAAGTTATGAGTGGAAAGTGTTGTTCTTGCAACTACGTTTATAACCCTTCAAACGGCTTAACCATGTCATGTGATACAACTTCAGTACACTTAACAGTGATTCACATCATAAACACAACCACTGACTACAAATTGGCCTTATTTTCGCACATTGACCACTAACGGTTCAGCCATAGGTTGTGACCTAGTCTTGTTCTGATGGAAAAAAGACGGACACGCACTGCACATGCATGTCAACAACAATTTCTTCACATAGATCCACTGCCACGAGCGAGCATGCTCACCATCAAACCAAGAAATACCTTCATTAGTACGTTTCATGAAGCTTTTGAACATGAGAGATTCATGTACCGTCTTCGTCGGTGCGGCAGATCAGGGACTCGCTCTCAGGGCCTGGCCCAACCACAGTAGAGGCAGACACGGTAATGCGGTACTGGGTCCACTTCTCCAACCGCTGCAGCAGCACCTGCTGTTCAGTGGCAGGGATTGTAGGCTCCTCCATGGGTTCCTCATCATCACTGCCACCCTCTGACGAGCCCACCACCTGGTACCGCACCCTATACCTCGCCAGGACACCGTTCTGACTCTCCACAGGCGGGGGGCGCCAACTTACCAGCAGGGTGGTGGAGCTGGTGCTGCTGCACTTAATGTCTTGAGGGGGGGCTGAGGGCTCTGGTGAGGTTGAAAGGACAGGAAGGAAGGGGGTCGAGGACGAGGAGGATGGGGAAGGGGGGAAGGCAGGGGTGAAAAACAAAAAAATAAAAAGATGGGAGAGATAAAGAAAATGATAAAAGGATAAAATAAACAATAAGAGTAATTCAAACTAAAATTGCAAAACAAAGACGGAGGCAAAATATGTTTAAAATAAAAATAAAATCACCAAGCAAATGACAACATAGGTGGACAATGGCACAAGCTTGTGTAATAATGAATCAAGATGGGGACCCTTGTGCGATGCTCGACAAATTCTGCACATGCAGACTTTTTTTGGTTCTGGTCCATTTTTTGGCAGTTAGATGTAACAAAAGCTTCATGGTGTGGGATTTTTGACATCCTTTTCTTTTCAAGAAAAATTAGTTGGGTGCGCTGAAAAAAATATTCATCCTATCGCGAAAATATTAAGCTCTTCAGACTTTCTTACAACAGAAGCTTCTTGTTTGTCCTGTGATGTATTACGATACAGGAGGTGGGACTCCTGGCTCAAGTCATACTTTTTTAAATCCTGTACTGAATAATCTAAACCTGAGAAACTTAAATTATCCACAATTTGAATTTCACATTCAGTGCCAGATGGACAGTGATAAACATATCCATTGTGCATTTCACTTTCAGGCACTGAGGTGAGGCTTCAATCCTTAACAACTCAAAACTAGCAGCCAGGTAAACATGGCAGTCATGAGCACTAAACCCCTCATTTTTCCCTTCAGGGTCTCTGCAATTATTGCCACCACTAAGCCACTTGGCTGTGTGCTTGAGGATTAATAACACACCGTCATGTCACTAAAGCCAGCATAAAAATTAGAAGAATGTATTCAAAATATGTTTAGTGTTAATGTGGGTTGGTAGTACAGCTGCTAATAATTTCTAGCAGCCATTATCTTGCCTTGTGTAGCATCTATCAAACCTTGACTGAGCACGATTAAAGAATCCACTGAAAAGGATTTTTGGTACGAGAACTTTCAGTCAAATTAGCATAAGCTAAAACGAGCTATTTCTTTCCCAAAGTATAACCTAGCAGGGCGGTAGTGTAGTCTGTCCTTTTTAATTTGTAACAGTACAAAGGCTTTCCAACATGGTGGCTGTTATTTGTGTCTGAAGTGTTCTTCCAAAACATATTAAAACCTACACATCTGTGAACTTTCTAAATCAAATTCAATGCCTCTCGCTTCTAATCTGTGCCAAGCTCTTACACAGCTTGTGCTCGTCCAGAGAGTGTGCTGTGCAAGGAGCGATAAAACGTTTCACTTCTCATCCAGAGTTTGGTATTATACGGATAAAAGGACATGTATGAAAAATATTTCTTTCCAAGTCGGGTTTCCTCTATCCCCTACAATGGCTTTGTGCGAGAATATATTCCCTCCATCTTAGTGTGAGAAAACAGAAATTCATTATTACATTTTTTTGTCTGTTATGTAAGGAAAAAAAAAATAGCACAATAATCAAAAACAAAATGAAAAACACAGTCAGAAAAAAAAATGCATTCAACACACAGCAACGTAGAAAAAAATAACCAACAATAAAAGAACAAGGAGGATTCTCATTCCAAAACAAAAGCTGAGGAAATAAATTATGAACTGAAGGAGGGTACTGGGAAATGATTTTCTCTGTAACCCAGGTGACTCGAAAAAAGAACCACAACACCAGTTAAGGTTCAAAATGACAACTCATGAGAAAACATGAAAAAACAGAATACTCCGCACCAACATAAAACAAGAACATTTAACTTTGAAAAGAACACAAATAAAAGCAACAAAAAGAAATCACAAGCATCGTTTGCATCATACGTACCTGACTCCCACAAATACTACATTTGAAAGACTTTCTTACCACCAGCACCTGTCTACAGAGCGTGCTAACTCTATAGCCAGTGAACTGCAACGCTTTCCCTCCCATACACTTGCCAGAAATTTTGACACCCATCCCCATTGTTGAATCAGTAAACCAATTTTGACCCATTGAGAGGTAATTTTGAACCCATATGGGGCTATTGGGAGGGAGAGAGTTGGCTCTGTGCTGTAGCCAGGGCTGTTTAATACTCATGTATCTTTGGGCCGGAGGGTCCACAAGACTGTGAGAGGGGAAGCCATAGGGGGAACACTCACTCCCAAGATATTCTGTTCTGTCCTGCACTTGGCCATGTACACAACTGTCTATCCATGTCAGCAATTAGTTAAATCCCATTTCATAGCCCTCCGCCTTTGTATCGCCTTAAAACGTATTGCCATTTTGAGAATGCCAAGACACAAGAATAGAAGACAAAAGCTTGTTTTTCTGAATTCATAAAAGTTTAATGACGGTGTTCTGACTGCAGTGTCACTTTGGGTAGAACAGCTTAAAAAAATAAAAAACAAGGGTTTTAACTATCAGAAGGGCCTCCTCTCAGTGAAGACTGAATGTTCCAGCACACAACAAATAGGACAGGACCTCAGCCACAGTTCCCAAACCCTTCTCTGTGTCCAATGGGCTTATTTACTTACGGTCTTACTGGATTTTGAGCCTTTCAGCTTCTTTCCTCCACTCATATTGTATTTGCAAACTCTCCACATCAAGAATGATTGCTCAGTTCTCAATCTTTGTGGTGTGGAAAAGGCTGTGAATCTGACAGGGGCCAGGCTATCACAGTGCACAGGCATCCTCACGCCTGATAACGGTTTAAGACTGGCTGGGGCACAGCTTTAATAAAGTGCATATCCCATGGAGGCCAGTGGTAGGATTATGGATAGTAGAACTATACAAACACAAAAGAAGAAACTCAGCTCATGCTTCACTTGAGGTTCTTTTGAAGCTTCCCTGAAAGAGTTGCCTAAATGCTATTTGACAAATAATTAGTCATGTCTGCATTCATATCCTTCTCTTTGACTTTTAAGTCTGTTGTGATATGACTAAGAGCTCTGGGTATAAAGTATGCAATGTCAAGTACTGGTGGCATACCTAATCATTGTGACTACCTCCAGATTAAATTTGTGTTTACCGCAACATCTTCAGTGGGTATAAATTACACACATTAATGCTCACAGTTTAGCTACGCAGGCCATTACTCAATGCCTCTTGTCAACTCTTTGAATGACACAGATTGCCAATGCTATCAGACTATAAGCACGTCTGCATTTGAATTGTATTTTCATCAGAAGCCACGAATGACAGGATGTTCATATTTGTAGATCATTATGGAATTAATCCGTCCTGATGCCAAATGGCCATGCTGTGGCTCACACAAATATTCCAATATATCTAAAAACCTCCCGCAATTACAGTAAGTGGGGGGGCTAAACTGCTTGTTTGGCTAAATACAGAGGATTTAGAATCTGCCACTTTAATTTGAGAGATAGCACTTGACTGGCTACTGGCAGGTTTTAGGTATAATCTAAATGTGTAACAAAGCCTGACAATCCAGGGGACTGGCTCATAGCTCATCACAAAGCATGAAATTAATTCTGACGCTATGAAATGGGATTCTTATCTGCCACTATGGGACCCTGCAGTCCCCTAACACCCACTCCCAAGGTCCATCTTAGGTCCTGTTAGCATGCTTTGCAACTGGGTAGCAGCTTAAGAGGAATGCTGGAAGCTCTCCCGGCTCTCGGGTTGTGGACCAACTCCGGCCACGTCTGAACGGTCTCACAGAAATGGTCTCTTAACCTGGTCTGACTATGACAGCATACCCCAAGAGGCCTTGCTTCTGAATGGGGGCTACTGTTGCCAGTAACAACTCGTGTATTTTGTTCAGCCTGTAGTTACACAGACCAAGAGAAGCCAATGATATGATTTGGGTGCTTTTTGATTTGAGAAGTTTTTGGCCTCACTCACCATGAAGCAAAAACAAACTAAGATCCAAGAGATTTTTTGCAGCGAATTGTGACGAGTTCTTGACAATGTGGACCCCATGACAATAGCCCCTGGTAATGCTGCTTGGACTGAGCACAAACTTCAACAATCTGCAAACATTTTGTACCACAGATAATGGACAACAAAGCAAACAGGGAAATCATGTCGTCTGTCTTTCTTTTTAACTTAGTGGAAAAGGCTTTCAGTCTGCCAGACAACGCTTTGGGTTCAAATCCAGGTGGAAATAGTTTTGTAGGACCGCAAGTAGAGCATGGCGATAATGATGCCAGAAATTCCTGAAGCACTGTTAAAATTGCATGTTTTGGATAAAAGAGTCCAGCTGGCTAAGGCAAAATGTATTTATTTATGTATTTTAGCCCGAGTATACCTATTTTGTATTTTATTCTATCTGATCCTCCTGTAGTATATAATTAATTGTCAAATATAACTGAACTTTTGCAGCTAGTTCAGTCAAACAACTGATAAATAAGGCTTCCTCAGGGTGCCGCAACTATAGTGACAGTAAAGTACTCGGGAGTCTGGCACAAAAATAGTTTCTTTTTTTCCCCAAGTTTTCCCAAAAGGCTGACAGTTTTAAACTATCTATGTTACATTGTGCCATGAAGGCACTTAGCAAAAGCTATACGTGTTGCAGGGCCCCTCACTGACTTGGATCATAACGATGCTGCTATTCCTGACATGTACGTGGAGCCAAACTGCAGACATGTCAGTTTAATATTTTAACGTGCCATTTATAATTAAAGACTGCTTTCTACATCTTTCCAACCCCCTGCTAGTGTTTTAGAAAAACATGTTAAAATGGTTTAATTAATTGGATAAATATGTGAATGTTTCTCAAAGGTTATGGCAGACTGAATCCCTAAACCACACAATCACTTACCTTAAAGCATCCAAAAGATCAAGTTATTTATTGTGTTGCGGGAAATCTTTCGCTTTGTCTGACTCAGTCTGTGAGTTTTCTGACCTCAGCAGTGAGAAACCAATGGCTTTATCTCACACGCTTGAGCATAGGCAGGGGCATTGACTGAAAACAACTGGTTACTATGAGACCTAGTGCCAAACCATAGAAGTAGAATGGATAGAAAAGGTAGAGATGACTATTTACCTTAAAATTAGTATTTGATTACCATGTACTGGAAATGAGAACTTATTACTGCTCACTCATTTCCAGGACAATAGAATCAAATCCCTGTGGTGATGCCATTATCAACCAACACCTATCCCTTCTATCCACTCTAACTGTATGGATGACACAGTTGAAAGGAAGAGCAGAGACTTGAGAAGAACCATCAGTTAGACTTATTCTCCCCCGCATTTCCTCAACGGGCAAGGGTATGTCAGTGTCTGTGCTTGCTGCTCTGCCTGCTGTGCTGAAGTTGCTTGTCGCTGTGGTGGAACCCAGAAAAACAATAAAATAGCAGCAAGCTACTGTTTGGAGTGATGTTAAACCAACATTCTTTTGGATAACCCAGAAAGAAATAGAAATTAATAAATAAATAAAAATATAACTCAAATTTTTTTCAAAAGACTCAACATAAAAGGAAGAGGGCACAGAGTGAGCAAGGAGATGTCAAGCCATTCCAAGGAGAGCTTTTGTTCCATTGCACGGGGGAACAAGTGGCAGAGATAGAAACAGAGCTGGGTGATGAAAGAGGAAGAGAGGAGTGTATCCAATCCAATCAGCTTGCAGTTTACCCATCAAGAACAAATGCAAAAAACAGAAGTGAGGAAATCACAGACACACATCGACAGGTGAAGATGTGCACAGACACTCGAGAGACGCCAAGACAGAAATGGGGGCTGGATTAACATAAAGTGTTTTCATGCCTGGACTGATCAAAGATCAACGGTGCAGAGACAGGTTCTCAACAGCACCCCCAGTGGGTAGGAGTGAATGTTGCATGCAACTGGCGCTCTCCTCAGTGACTCTGCACTGTCTGTGTAGCTCTGCTGCCCAGCAGTGACAAAAACAACTGTGAAGTGGTTGTTCCAAAGCCCCCACAGCCCAGTTGTGGGGGTACAGCCAACAAGGTGCACTGGTAGAAACAGAAAATGTGTTAAAAGACGTCTACTCCCACCGCCATGGCTCTCCTATGTCCTGGTAAAAGTGATATTCTATAGTCTGTATCATTAGGGTCCACAATGACTAGCTCAAAATTAACCCCTAATCCCCTAAACCCAGCAACATTTTTCAACGTTCTTCACAGTATGAATGTAATAAATGTCGATACACAACATCATCTTTAAACTTTGTGTGCTGTGTAAACCCAAAAGACATGAATTTCATACCCTGTCAAGGATATTTGATTGGATAAGCTGTGTGTATTTTCTCTACAGCGTGCACTACTGTAAACTATGATATCACTCCTGTTATTTTTAGCTGGCCGGTTTAAATAATTTGTGTTGCTGCCATCTGCAAAATAAAATAATCAGTGCAGAACTGATATACTGGAATAAATTCAGGGGGTGGACATGTGTGGACCTTGGGTGACTACTGTTGAGTTTTGTTTTTCTTTGGTGACTAAACCCAACCCCAAATTTCCGATCCTGGATTTGCATACAGTTCATATGAGAGCCTTGGCGGTTTTAGAGGAGAACTGACATTTTTTGTGTCTCTGTCACGTGGAAGAAAGTGCACTTGCTGTTGACAAAGGAAAAGCAAATATGAACAAACATGAAAGGGAAAAAAAGAAACTCCCAAATGGTCAGTCCACATAGGCTTGATTTGTTTGACACTGTTGGTTACACTCAAACACATTTAGCACCAAACTCAGGTTAGAAAATAAGGTAATTCTAAAATGAGCCTAAAGAAGTCACTCAACCTCAACTCTAAACAAAGAAAAACAATCATAGTGTAAATGTCACTTTACATTAAGTAGAAAACACGTCATCAAATGCATCAAATGCAAAGAAAATCAAACCAAAACAACACATTTCAGGAAGAATTTAAAAACGCATCAGTTAAGACTGTTTGTTATGTAGCTCATCATTTTTGAATCAGCTTTGAACCCTGAATATGTGTGAGGAAAAACACAGTCATAGTTCAAAGGTGATGATGCAGATGAAATCCAAAAAAACAGAGTTTTCAAGCTCTAGTTAAAGGGGAAAAGCACACAACCTCATTAGAATTCACTTTAGTAAAGACATAAGATCAATTAACTGCTTTACTGGGGAATATCCCTTTGTTAGCAAACACACAAAGAGAACAGGAGGGGCTACATACTGGCTTGCAAGGTCCTCTGTGATATGTCATTGGTGAAGGCGCCGATGCCTTTGTTGGAGATGGCTGCCAGGGCGAAGTGGTACTCTGTGTTTGGGCGGAGACCTTCCACAACATAGGAAGATGTAGGTGGAAATGATTTCTTCATCTGTTGATGGAGAGCAAAGTTATTGATTAAATATGATTTTTTTAAAGGCACTGAGATTTGAAATTTAGTGCTGAAATTCTTGCCTGTGTGCCCAAACTGCGGTCCATGTAGCGGAGTTCATAATTTATAATTCCCTCTTTCTCATAGGCAGGTTCCCAGGTCAGTTCAATACTGGTGTCAGACACAGCACCGACCTGGAATTTGGATGGCTGGCCTGGAACTGAAGGACAAGGCAGAGGACATTGGTGCAGGAAATATGACCATAAATTAGTGAAGAAATGGAAATTAATATCATACACATGGGAGGGGTACAGTCCGACTGCCACGGTAAAAAAAGTCTTAAGAATGTGTGAGTGGTTTTCCTCAGAGCATATTTGTTATACGCCCACTAACATAATGAGCATAATGAGATTTGGCATTCAATGACCAAGGATTAGAGGGAATTAAATTGAGAGGAATAGATTATAATGAAGTACACAAGTTTGTGCCCCAGTGCCAGGCAAGGTCCAATGTGCTGTATTTATCTTGCGGTCTCTGAAGTTGGATGTGCCTCCTTGCCCTAGCATGGATGAAGTGATTTCTCTCAGCTCTGAAGCTGATCCGAGTGAGTCCTCAGATGTTGGTTCTTTCTCAAATCTGGCTGTATTTTTTTTCAGACAGCCATGATCAAACAGACTTTTGTCGTCATTTGCAGAAGCCGAGGATGTGTGGGAGAACCTTGCGCAGCAGGCACACTGTGTAAAGTTCCTGAAAACGTGCTGCTGATGCATAAAAACAGCTGAACATGCTTCATCGGTTGTCAATGTCTTCTCCTCAAGCAGAACACTGGAGAACAGGTGCAGCGTACACCTGATTTCTGTATCACTGCTTTTAAACATAACGACTTGGTTTCAACAATATTTGATCCTTACACAGGTGCCTATTGTATGCAAAATTGATGGACGGGACATTCAAAGGACAAATTTCAAAGTTTTCAACCAAGTTGTCGAGATCATTTTCATGTCCTTACCTCCTTGCAGTACTTTGACATGGATGGGCTCTGAGAAGGGTCCGTCTCCTACAGAAGTGAATGCTAGGACTTTGATTGTGTACGTCTCTTGAGGCACTAGACTCTGGATAGTGGTGATAATGCTGTCCTGGACATTATGGATCTGCCAGAGGCTCATTGACTGGGAGTCGTCCATGGTGTAATAAACACGGTAGCCCTTGATCTGCCCATTGGGCTCCTCGGGCTCTTCCCAGCGCACCATCATAGTGTTTTGAGATATGATCTGAGCCTGGATGTTTCGTGGTGGACTGGCAGGGGCCTGTTCACCAGTCCGGGTTTCTACTGGCTCACTAGGAGGACCCTGGCCGATCGTGTTGACGGCTGAGACGCGGATTTCATACTCTGTGTTGGGGTAGAGGCCACCAATGCTGTAACGTGTGGTGGTGATGTCATCCACTGTCTCGTATTTGCTGTCTGGGGACTTGGCCCTATATTGTATGATATAGTAGGTCACGGGGTCTGGGTTGCCTGAGTCCCAGGTGATGGTCACACTTGTGGCAGTGGTTTCAGTAACCACAGGGGTACCTGGAGGCTTGGGGAGAGCTGAGGAAGGGAAGAAGAGTCAGTCATTCATCATGACAGTGACAGATTGAAGAACTTTGTTGCAATCAATGCTCCAAGAACATTATAGCTATACACATTGTAACTGCACTTTTCTGTACATTTCAGACTTAGCTGAATTTAATCCTCTTCATATGCACCCTTCTTCACAAGCACAGTTATCTCTTACATTTGACAGTGATCTGCGCCACAGCTTCAATGATGCCAAGGCTGCTCATGGCCACGCAGGTGTAGTTGGCTGATTCACGAACGCTGCTCAGCTCGAGAACGTTCCTGCCCACCGGCATCTCATCCTCCGGTGTCAAATCCTCTGAGTTGAGCATCCACTTGACGTAAGGCATGGGCGACCCCACTGCCACACACGTTATGTTCACACTGCCACCGGGCATAATTTCCTGACTCGTTGGTGGAATGGAGAAGCGAGGAGGCACCCGCCGGACTGGGAGGAGGCATGAGGAAGGGGAGAGGATGACAAAAGAGGGCAAGGGAGTCAAAAAAAAGAGAAAAAGAGAGGTAACAAGAGAGGCCGATGAAAATGGACCCTTCTCAATGATATACTTAACACAAAAGGTTCAACATTTTAAATGTGAACTCAAACACAATATAAAAGAAGTAGACTTTTCAAAACATAAAAAATATACAAATAATGAGAAGGAACTAAACTAACAGAACTGCTTCAACAACAATGTAGATTAACAATAAAGCAACGATTCATAGCAACAAGGTTCCATTGACCAATATTTGACCCATCACAGCACAATTAAAGACACAAAAATCTATTACGAGTTTCTCATCTTTGGAACTGAACTGCTAACATGTATACAACTACGACATAACCTGATCACGAAGTATGAAGGTGTGTAAAGGCCATGTGATAATGCTATCACATAAGGCCAACATGGCAACCTGGAACTTCCTGTCCTCTCAGGCACTCATGCCAAACAGGAAGTACGCCATTATAGGCTTCTCCCACAGCACAGGAAGTGTAGGGTTACTGAGCTATTGACCATCTCTACAAGGTCTCTAGACACATTCTAGCATTAGTTTGCACTTGACACCTGTCTCCTCTACCTAGATATCTTAAAGATGAGAAACTTTAATCAGATTTTTGTGGTTTAGGGTAGATCCACTGGACAAAGCCTTATTAAGATCTGACACGGTTCCATTGATAGATGCAGCTATCAGTTTCACAGACAGCATGCATAAATAGACCGAGGTAAATTAAGGAGTAAATGATAACAAAATCAGATATAAAAATTGAGATAAAATGCATAGAGGAATATAACTGAAGGGTCGCTAGCATGCCCAGACAAAAGACGATTGGAGAAGGAAAGAAGAAATACAAGATAGAGGATAAAGCATCTGAGGAGAGGATAGAGAGAAAGGGAACAGAGGAGCAAAGAGTGACAGAGGAAGAAAAAGAGAGGGGAAGGTTTGGAGGAGGGTGAAGGGGGGGTAACCCGCTTCAATGCAGTGTAAACTTTGTTTTATCTCCAGCAAATGTGACAACATGTGATGGTGGCACATTGTCACATCGCAGTCCCAGTTAACACAAAGTAAGTACTGAGGAACAAGGTGTGTGCCTAGATATACATAGAAAAAGAGCTAGAGTAGTTGTGGCTAGAGAGTCTACTATCACAGAGTGTTGGAGTCAAGAAACAGAACTGGATCAACAGGGAGTAGAAATCCAGAGAACAAGAACGAGAGATAGAGGGACGGTGAAAGAGGGGGAGATGGAAAAGGGCCGCATGACGGCTAAGAGAGAGGGAGACAGGGAGGAGCTCAAAACTCATGAAGAGGAGTTGAGTGGAAGGAGGTTGATCATGAGACTGAGACGCAGAGGAAGGGTGTAAAGGGTACTGTGTACTTGTGTATGTGTATATATATATATATATATATATATAGATGTATATATATTTTGCGTTGGTATAGGCATGAGTGTGCGTGTGTACAGTATGCAAGAGTTAGAGAGTGAAAGAGTATGAGTTAGCAATAACACTGTGTGTTCATGAGAGGCATCCCAGCAAGCACTTGACAAATAGTGTCATGCAAGAGGTGGCCAAACACTTAATGAGAACAACATTTTATAAGTGTTAAATAATGCAGGGTTTCCTGTGCCTATATAAATCTTAAGTGAGGAACATAAGATAGACTGAGTTGGAGATTTGCCTATATTACTATATGGATGAACGCCAAATGTCCACCATTTACAGTATAAGTATAGCCAGGGAATTCCTCTTGTGGTGCATTAAAAAGTAAATAAAACACTGATTTTAACTTATTTTGAACAAAAAACGTTGTAAACCTTACCAAAACGACACACAAAAAAGCTATGGACTACTACAGAGGTCTATACCATCCATGAGTCACTCAAACCAAAGTATCTACATCTGTTTATTGTCAAAATGTTTGTTGGGATGCAAAGAAGGTCAAAGAGAGAGTAGCAAAGTGGTGCATATGTTGAAGTAAAAAACGATGAACTAAATGGAAGAGCTGACTTAGAGACAGACAGATAGACAAGACAGGAAAGACAGGGACGAGAGACAAGACACGAGGCAGAAAAAGACAGACTCAAGCAGCAAGACAGCAGACAGGAAGACAGACAGAGGGAGACGGGCAGACAGACAGTGACGGATGGGCACGCAGACATACTGTACAGTACGCAAAGGGGAAGGGGAGGGGGAGGGTTGGGTTGTCGGAGAAAGGAAAGGAGGAGGAGGAGTAGGGCATAAGTGGGGGATAGAATAAGGAGACTGTGATTCTAAATAAAAAAAAAAAATTAAATTAACAAAAAAAAAAAGACCATGGCTCAAAGTGGGTTTGGAGGTCTCACACACTGGGGCTTAAAATCAAGAACCAACTACACCTCCCCTCCTCCCCGCCTTAAACATTGCACCTCAATGCAAATGTATCTTGGGAAGTCTCGGGGTGGGTGGATGTGAGGTGTGTGTTGTGGGGGTGGGTGGGGAATTGAGGGGGAGATTCAGGGCAGGGCGGGGACTGGAAGGGGCATCAAGGATAGGTAGCATTCCAAAATACACCGTGTCGATCCAAATGGGATTCATATGATCGTTGCATGGGACAGTTTTCCAACAAACAAATATCACCTACACACACTGAGGGGGTTTTCACCTGAGAACTGACATTTACTGACCTGAGCACCGAAATTATCACTAAAATGTACATACACTACATGTACTGTAGTCTGTAGGGGCCAAGCATGTTAGTAAATAAAAGCAAATAGTTCTATGTGCAACATCCAAATGGTTAAAATACATCTATGTTACTGGCTTTTAACAGCCGTGTCATTTTAGTCATAGAAAACACAGCACTGTTTGTGTAAACAGATTTATAAAACATTAATAGTCAACTACAGTCAGAGAACCAAACATGGATGGAGACCTTCTGCAGCCACTGGTGGGCTTTTGATGTATTCTCCTTTGTACTACTCTGCATGCATCCTTTCAGTCCAGTTAATCACGATCAAAGTCAACTATGCTTCTACCTCTGGCAAGACACGACCTGACCTTGAGGGCAAAAAGTTCTTCAAAATCACACCGTGATTTGGCATAAGATGTGCCAAGAAAAAAAGAGCAATATCTGATTCAAAGAGTACTCTTTCATTTAAAAATGCATAATCTTACTAAAAGATTAGTTGCAAACATGGCTCTTTAAAAAAAAATCTGCTGTAAAACATATCGAAGAATCACAACCTGCTCTGCTCTGACCTGACTAAAAAGAATTTAATTAAATAATGGGATTCATTACCTTTTGGTTGGGATTTCATGCTTTGTCTCATAATGAGAGACATTATTGGATATTCAGGAAGTCTAAATATTCTAAAGAAACATGTTGATCTTTGAAAAAAAGGCAATAAAAAAGCCCATCAGATTGGGACAGGAAATATATATTTGGATTCTAATTAGTCAAAAAATGCCTAACGAAACAACAAAGGTGAAAGGGCAGCCCATTCCTCACACGGACATGCATGGGTGTGGCTATGGCATGAGTGACATATACAGGTGCGCCCCCATCCACTTGGGCAGACACCAGGGAACCAATACAATCCAAAAATGTCACCCAAGCCCATCCAAGCATGCCGTTCATTCCCAAATATAGCATAGTTCCAGACACACACACGCACAAAATGAAAGAAAACAAATGAAACTGAACAAATCCACAAAAAGAACTAAGTCTGAACAGCATAGACAGTACCAGAGTGCAGCTGTGTTCCACAAAGAGGTATGCATCAATACTATTAGATGTTTTTCAGCTATGCTTTGTCTCAATTTTGGCCTCCAATCCAAAAGAATGGTGAAAACTGAATAATTAGAACAGGATCTGGTTTTAGGGGGAAACGTCCAATCAAAGTGTGTCTGATGGTGCACTTCTCTCCCTGGGGCTCAGGTCAGTCAATGGACCGGGAGCTGTAGCGGCTGAGTGAATGAGGTTTCCCCACAGGAAGATGTCTCTTTTCACCTTTGAGTACCTACACTGTCAGGGCATTATGGGAGCTAACATCAGCCATCCACCAAATGTTGACAAGGTTTGGCTGTGGCCAGAGAAATATAAGGGAAATATACAAATCGCTGATCCAATACAGAAAAACTTTGTTTTCTTAATGGGAATCTATAATTAACGATAGGTAATCACACTACAATTCGGAGAAAACGGCTGATGGAAAGCCGCTGGAGAGTCTACCTGTCAACAGCATGCACAGTGTCTGACACATAAATAAATCTGGTTTTTGGTAGAAAATTAAGCGCTCAAGGTCAGTTGATACTACAACATTTTTACACTATATCTTGGGAGAGAAAATCAACTAGACATGCTGGGGAACAACATTAGTTGTGTGTCCAAATGTCAGTATCCCATGCAAATAAGACTATGACTATCATTAGCTAGACATGGGCCTGTATGACGGGGTTAGTCTGACTTGCCAATAGTATGGTAAGCTCTCCATAGCTGTGTGCGTGCGTGTGTCAACTCTGCTTTCCTACTTTTAAAATGTAATGCCAGTGAAACAAAGAAAACAAAGAATCCCAATTGCATGGACAGGCTCCTCATTCACAGAGACCAGGAGCCCAGCTGGCCCATTTGGAATTGAGAGAAAATAAAACAAACATATACCTTTCATTTGGACCACTAACAACATATTATCTTGTTTCAAGCCCCAATGTGGAGAGAAAGACAAGAAGCCTTACAGTGGACGAGGTGAAAAGCAGTCGAGAGAGAACGCCAGAGTACTGCACTAACTCTAATAGTGGGCGGTGTTGTGGAGGGATATGTGCCAAAAAACAGAGGTCAGAAGGTGGACATTATCGGCCATTTTGGTGAGGCAGTTTTTGCTGCCCCAAAATGAAGGGGGAAGCCAAAATAATGTGCAGCCTTTAGTGTCACCTTGAAGCTGAGATTACACCCTCTTGCTGCCTGAGGACACAGGCGCAGTATGGAGATCCTTTAGTCACACTTGCTGGGTGAGGCCTTCGGCATTTACATATAAGCCGCAGGGGTCGGCCTGTATTAACATACCTTGGCTGCGCCAATGCTAAATAGTCACTATCGGTGGCTCATCAAAATGGAAATTATTACCTAAAGGAAACTGACAGGAATCATAGCAGGGGTATCTAATAATAGAAAGCGGTGGATTGAGGGGATTTCAGAGCCTATCACTTTTTTCTATTGACTTACAGGTAGATGACAAGCAGCCAAATGATACTGCAAGTATGTCCACTGTGGTGATACCTTCAGTGAATATCATCAGTCAGATTGAGAAAAGGAGTGTATTCATATATTTGCATTGGAATAAGGGGTGATGGAAATTTTGTTTTGTATGAAAAATAAATGCACTTCTGATAGCAGCATGATGTTTTTTGAGGTGGTGCCTATTAACTTCAGGACTCCTTGAGACAAACATCTAATAGAGATGGCAGGATTTTGCTTTGGCCGGTGAGAACATAAGGTGTAATCTAGCTTTCTTTCCCAACGTTACACACAAATGCATAGCAGGACATGCAAGCACATTCAAAATCAGGCAGATACCATTGTAGGAGGGCAAACATGCACATGCGTACATCACAGCTCAGTCTTTCTGCATCAGTGTTATTCTCAGGACTTTATCATTAAACATAAAGACCGAATATGGACATTTGACAGGTTTTCATCATTCTCCATTTCTTACAGCGGGATTGTGCCATGCTTTGTAGACACTATATGTGGAAGGCAGTGACAACTTATTGACTGGCAGCTTTCACAGACTCAACTGTTACAGTTACTGATAGAAAGTCTTTTTATATTTAAGCTAGGAATAGCAGTGCTAGAATTGAAACCCTCATTTGGTGTCTGGGATAACTGCTAGATCTGAAGGGATGATTATATATATTTGTCTAATTACTTGCCTTAAGGAAAAAAATTATGTGGCTGGTGCAATGGAAGGAAATGGCATGGATGTGTTAGACTGGGGCCAAAAAATAAATCAGCTATAATCAGCATCTTCTCAAAGGAAACACTGGCTAACATTGAATATTTTAAAGGGGTTTTTTTCTTACTTGCATTTTGGGGCTCATATCAAATCTTGACAAGCAAACAGGCCCAAACTTACTCACAAATGGCAAGAAAGAGTAACCGATTCCAATTCTGTTGCTGGTTTGGGCATACCTGGCTATTAAATAGCAACTGCCAAGGTTCCCTTTAGCAAGATATGTTCTGCCTTCAAGTAAGAAGACTTTACCAAAGCATGGGAATAGCTAATGTGTTGGCTGTTGGTGCATTTTCAATATGACTTTCAGTTATTTTACCAGGATCAGTCTAATCCCCTGGAGATCAGCACACTTTGACAGCCACACATACAAACACTCCGACTCTCAAGAGGAGGCTGACGGGGGTGGAAGTGTGTTATCTATACTACCTGAATGAATGTCAAGCCTGATATACAACCCAGACTTGAGCCGCATGTAAAACCTCCACGTCAAAAAAACCTAGTTCCTTTCTAAAAAATATATTTATCTTGTGTATTCCTAAAGCTACAGCTCACTGCAGCAGGTGACATGAGATTCAATACAGATCTAATTCAGCTGAAGATGCTAACATTGAGGCGGAACATCTCAAGAGATGACAGGATGTTGGTACAAAGCCAGTTGCAATATAAATCAGTAAACGCTGCTCGCATTGATCGCCAATTCATTTAGCTCTCTCTCCTCATTACTGTTGTAGGACTACAGTATTCATGCATCAAAAAATATAAATTCCTGTGTGCCTCGTTGCAGTCCAGTTTGAGAATCTTCATTGCTTTAGTCACATCAACCTGAAAATCAATTCTATTATATGAGCGTATGTACGAGGAATGGAGGGCTTTTGAATAATAAATTGTAATTTGATTGAGTGTCATGACTGCGAGAGAACACAAACAGCAGCCACTGAGCAAAACCAATCACATCTAGCTGCCGCCATTTGGAAATAAAAGTATCTTTGAGCACCCGCTAAGCAACAGCAAATGTGGTGTCGAAGTCATTATATTGTTATTGATCCACACGACACTGTAAATGGCATCCCTTAATGGCTGCCTGAAATCACCATGGAACCCAATCAGGCCCAATCAGATCAAATTTTTTCAGTAATGGGTCGCTATAAACAAGATGACAGGAACACTGGCTGTATACACACTTATTATTTCATTCGGCATTTGCATTTGCACTCCGAGAATCAAGAAGCAGAGCAGCATCATTTTGAAAAAGAAACACAAATCTCACAAACAAATGAACCACAAAAAGACAAACAGTTTATAACTGAAAAGTAAGTTCAGGAACAGAACTGAAACAAAAGGAAAAAACACACACACACACAACACCATAATCACAACACAAAAAATAAACTAAATAAAGGAAAGCCAAAAAAAGGGTTGTTTCAGGGAAAACACTTGAAGAAAAACCAAAGGAAGAGAAGGAAACAATTGAACAAAACACAGGGAATGCAGAAAGTAAAAGACCAACACGGCCAAAGGGATTCAGTACAGGCATGCAAGCGCAGTTACATTCTCCCATCATGCAACAGGTCCTGTTATTTACACGTGCTGGGTTTTCATGACAACACGTGCAGAAAGCCTTTAAGTGCAGAAGCAATACCAAAGGATGCAAAACGAGAAAAGGCCCCACAATGCAAACATAAAAGTAAATTAACAAGACCCGAGCTAATCGGGTTTGCTTTCATCATTTCTTCCTTGGAAATAAAGAAACATTTCTTTCATAATCATTTAGCAGTTTGGATTAACTGATTAGTATTTCTTCAAATTAGTAATGAATCGAGCTCTGTAATAGGCAAATACAGCTAAAATTTTTCAACATGTTGAATTTTTTTTTTTCAAATGTGGGTTAAAAAAAGTAAAAAAGAAAAAACACACCAACCTTCTCGAAGCTCTGAGGGATGTAAAGGGGTTGATGCAGAACACAATGACATGAGGAGAAGAGAAAAATAGGGGAAACACAGAGAGAGTAAAAAAAGCCACCTCAAGGTGTTTAGCTGCAGCTACATTTCCCTTTTCTTGAATCTTTTTTCCTCCTTTTCCCTTGTCCCTGCTATCAGTGACACCCGTCTTGAAAGTACACTTGCCTGCCCCCCCCCCCACCCTCCCCCTTAAATAAACTTTGAACCAGAACAATCAGATTCACCCCAGTGGCCACACTGTCGCTTGGTAAGAAAAAAAAAGTAGTGAGGCGCCACTGGAGTCAAATCAAGCGTACCATACTCATAATTCAAAATTTCACAAGCTCCTTATAGCCACAAGGAGAGGCTCCTGTGGTGGCTGTATTTTGCTTTTGTTAGAGAAGGAAACCAAATAAAGAGAAAATAAAGAAAAACTAATGAGAGATAGAAAAGAAAAAAGACACAGTTTGGGCTGAAATTAGCAGCTGCAGTTCAAGACAGTTACAGAAAATGTTGTAAGAAGCCAATCAGCAGCACTGTCATTACAGTTTCTGCTCGGGTAGTAGTCTCAATTTTCCCTGCTACAGTATGCCCCAGATAAATGTTGGAATTGTTGTTTCATTTTTTCCTGAGCATTGATCCCCACCACAGCTGCTAATCTCAAGTGCATTTCGCTTTGTGAACAAAACATAGTCAACATCAAGTATCAGAATTGATTGACAAAAGTTAACTGAAAACAGACAAAGGTTGACACCATCAAGGCATAACAAGTGTGTTACATAGTGTGAAAGTACCTGAGTAATTATGACCCTTGTGTAGTCTTTTATAAGCATGCTGATGGAGCCAGTGTTCATGGAGATTGCATGAATTGTTGGAAATGATATCAGGGCAGAGCTGCGTGTTTCTAGCCAAAGGAACTACCAAACAGGCCAGTGCTGTGTCAACAAAATGTTCCCGTAATAATTATTTAATGATTCCAGTAGAGCTCTCGACTGTAATTTGCCATGAACCTTTTAATTTCTGTCATGCTGTACATGAGCAAGGTGCATAGCTACTTGACATTAGACAGCACGAGCCTCCAGGATGAATGCTGACAAGAACAGACACTAATCTTCATGAACCATTTTTTGCCTTCTACCCCTCACAGTTGAATTTGTCTTCCCTACGCTGCTACTTCACAGGGTATGATAATAGCAATAATAATGAAAAAGCAGCTCCCTGACCCATTTTATAATGTCAGACTAGTGAATTATTTATTGGGAACAAAGTTATTTGGTACACAGCAGAGGGAACAAACTGAGTAGATACCGAAGCATCTTTATTTAATATGCACAACATAAATAATGCATGTCGAAAATGCATCTGCTTCAATTTATCAAAGGTCCCTCAACAGGGATTCATTGTCATTTAGCATTAGTGATAGAGGGTAGGCTTTTGTCTTCATTGCCTGTTTCCTATGAAACTCAACATTCCCTGTGACTGTTTGTTTTTCATATCCTCACTTTGCCGGAACATGCCAGCCAAAATTACTACTGACTGTAAAAGGCTTTTTAAAAGACAATACCCCAAAGCAGAAACAGGGGAATACTATGGATTTATGCTCCGGAACACCATGAAGAGAAAGTAGAGGAATTGTACTATTTATAACCTATGCGATAGAGCATCGTTTTATGTAATACAGAGCAGCTGACTGTGTTAACAGTCCTTTTTCTATTAATTCACCACAAGGAAATTCTTTACACCCCCAATTCTGGAGAAGGCGAAGGGGTTGAGATTTTGATTGGTGGGCGTTATTACCTCGCCACTCAATCAAAATCAAGACTTACCGTTGTGCTCCTGTACCTGAAAAAAACTAATCAAAACGAAGTCCTTCCCGACTCTTTTTGGGTTCCATAACTTTGACGGAGGGGGAAACAATTTATCGGGCACACAATTACAGATAAAAGGCGTCTTACAACTGGTAAAGTTAAAGACATACGGCTTGTTGTGCTACACATTTCCTTCCGAGTGAGTAGGGGAGGGCATTCAAAGACAAAATGGAGCATAACATCATAACAGAGAAGAACATTAGTTGGTCAATTATAGTTTTACATTTGGAAGTTTCAGTGCATATGAAATTACATTTGTGGGCAGGCAATACTATCAAAGCTAAAAGATTTATATGACTCGGGTAATACTATTTTGCAAAATACATTTTGTGCAAATACAGCTGGGCTAGAATGGAAGCAATTATCATTTGTTAAGCTCAACAGTAATGCCACTTAAAGCTGAGCTGCACTGTGCAGACATTTTAGTCAGAATGGGTGGATGTTTTTTTATTTTTTGGCCTGACTCTGGGGCCGGGTTGCTCCCTACCTCGCACATAAAGGTTAGCAGGGGACGAGTAGCGCACGCCTTCCACATTAGACGCCACGCACTCGTACTTCCCCTGGTCGGTCTCCTCGCTGTTCTCGATCTGCAAGGCACCTGGGAAATGACAACATACAACCAAGACAAAGAAGGCAGGGGGTGGGGGAGAGAAAGAGAGAGAGAGAGAGAAAGCAGGGAAGAAATTATTAGTTGATCTATCAGTGACAGTGCATGAAGGAGTCAGACAATCTTCTTAATGGAGGGTATCTTGAATTTCTCAGGATCATTTTTTCAAGAACTGTTTCTCTCTGCGATGCTAATGCAGATTGCCACGACAGTCCGGGTTCCTCTCCAGCCTCAGCCATCCACAGATAAAACAGAGGTGGCGCTGAATAAATAAAAATGTGCACTGAAATAGTCACACTAAATATGGTGGTTGCTATGTTTTTGTATGCAGCTCACGTATGACATGACATCTATTTTTAAAAAATGCAATATGGACAAAGGAATGATGTAAGTGTGATGAATGGAGAACTGTGCAGAGATGGTCCTGTAAACTGAGTTAGATTAACAAATTGCCCTGTGCGAAGCGCCCTCCAAGGGATCGTTTGTGTGCGCTTGGGGAAGAGAGGTCATGGGAAAATATCCAGACATATAGTTGATGTCCAAATGAACACTGGCAGGGAGCAGACCGAGCAGCTCAAGCCCCTCTGTAAGCTTTAAGGAATTAGAAAAAAAAACTAACTACAGTATATTTAAATGTGATATTCTTTCTACATTATGTCAAAGTCAGGTACATGTCTCCTTTTTATCTTATGACCATTTCCCCATATTTTCATATTTTCTGGTATAAAGTTTTATATGTGTTTCAAACAGACTGTATGTCTTTCTCGTTCTAGAATATGTCCCTTGTATGTGCAAATAAACTCAACCTAACTGCTTGGCAACAACACTTGGGGATGGAGGAGGGAGGTGGAACAACGAGCGTCAGATCATTCCTCGTTAGAGCGCCGTTGACGGCACTTCCTGATGATATCATTAGGGCTTCTGGCTGGCTCAGCAGACAGATTGCAGCCCAGGCCTCCCTGACAAACACAGCACCATCACTCGTTAGCGTTTAGCCAGGAAGCATCAATACGCCAGCCGCTGCCCAGGATGCTTTGTAATATACCATAACCTACTCCATCACAACAGCAAGCGGAGGGAACACAATGTTGTACAAAGCTACTATTCTGGAACATTGGTCTAATAACACTTTTCAGCTGTGCCACAAATGAGACCATCGATCCTGCTTAATTATAAAGATTAGTCACGCATCCACCTTGGCCACGGCCTAATACTCTAAGACTATTTTACACCTTTTAAGCAATACAAAGATATCTTCTGTTAAAAAAAGGAAACAGACCTGAAGCTACAACAATCTATACTCTATTTTTTGCTTCTCTTCATTTCCCTCTTCAGCTCAGATCATCCTCCTCCCCCAGGGGGAACAGTTCCTGGCACATAGCTCATGAACCAAATGAAAACGTCTACCTGCAGAGTGCAGGTGGTGGAGTCTTCGCTCTGCGTTTATGCAGGGATCTGATTTGGATGTGTTTGATGTGCGCTTGGAACAGCAAATGCCAGAGCGGTGGCAGGTGGGTTGGAATGTGCTCAGAAGCCTAGCGCCTCAACACCAGGGAGACCACAAAGTAAGGACTGTGTGAAGTTCAACTCCAGGTGGACGCTTCCAGAAAGCTGTGCCAGCGGCTCCTCAGCCTTAGTCCCCTTGCTGAATTGAAAAGTCTTTAGAAGGTAGATTTTGTTGGTGCAATTTTGTCAATGCTTTGTAAATAACGATGGTGAAGGGGCCTGTGGTTGGACACATCCCTTTACCACACAGATAAATCAGCATAAATGTTGTATTTTATATATTTTCATTCCATGTGTGCCAGCTGCTAAAGGTCCACTGTTCCAAACGCTTCCAACAAATATAAATGTCTTTATCTGAAAATAATATTCAACAAATGTCATCTGAAGGTCACCTAAACATAGCCACCAACACGCGGGTGGGTGACAGATAATGAGCCAAACAAAATTAATTGAGAGCCAATTAAAACCAACATTGGCGGCTGTGAATTGAACCTCCTGGCGAAAAAGAGAGAGAGAGCAAGACGGAGAGAAAACACAGGAGTCTAAGAGGCGATAGAGGGAGTTTCATCTGTTCCTCTCCATCTTTGTTGGAGGCTCCTCGCTAGGTGCTATTATCTATTGTTTCCAAACCCCTACTGGCTTCATTACATATTCTAGCTATTATTTAGTGGAGCTGTGAGGAGCACATAAAGACGCCTTCTGCTGGCAGAACACAGAGAGAGGGCAAACAACTGAGGAATAAAAGAAAGCGAGGAGAAGTAAGAGGGAGAGACAGGAGTGGCAGAAACAATAAAAGAGAAAGAGGAAAACAATGACAGCAAAGGAGGAACATCGTATTCATAAATCATATTTCTTTTTTTCTGTCTTAAACTTGCCTATTATTATTCTGCCCCAAAAATAGTGAAGAGAAAATATGTTTGACTCTTTTTACCCTCGCGAAAATCTGGGATTTAATACTTATCTTAAACTTGATTAAAGAATAACATCAATTTAATTTCATTGTACACACTGTATTAAAATAGGTCAATTGTTTGATGAAGGAAGCCCGGTGACAGAGCTGGAGAAGGAGAGGAACAGTTAAGGTAAGAGAGAGGCGGAGAGAAATCACAACTTCATTCTATTTTGAGAGGCTTTATGCTCCTCTCTCCGTCAGATTCGCACATAGTGGAGATGCGATATCCCGCTGGTGTTACATGTGTCGTGCCACACTGTGCGACTTTCTGGTCCATCCATTTTGTCATTTCCACTCTCCTATATCATATGTTTTCTTCTGGTCCTGGCTTTGTCTTTTGTACACCACAAAAGAAGTTCAAATTTCTTTTCTTTCTTTTTGGTGAACAGGAATTTAAAGACAACAGACCTCTGACGCTTTTTAACATACAAAATCCAAATGAAGCTCTTTGATGTCCTATCTCCAGCAGCAGCATGTAGTGCACGTGCGCTCACAAAACAAACTCAGCCCTTTGAAAACCCTTGTCACCAGCGTGTGTCTCTTTCCTACCATTTCCTTTTGTCTTTTTTGTAAAAATGACTACACTCTCCCTGTTTTGCATAATTGCGCTCTGACTACCCTGCCAGCCTGTGGCTCACCAGAGCGCGAGTGGCCATTGGCATTTTTTTTTTTTTTATCAGGAAAAGTGGAAACACAAGGAATGAAATAAATGCTGAAAATTATCTTTCACAAGCACAATCAAAACCATGCAAGCAGTCTGTTCACATAATACGCGTTTACTGATAAAGACTTGCCTAGAAAAAACAGCAATTCACGGCGTCGCTCACAAAATGTCCGTACTGTGCTTATAAAGCGAGTCCTCTGTGGGGCTGAGAAGCATGTTCTCCCTGTCTCCAGCTACAAAGTCTTATCACAAACACGGCAACTGTTAAAATGACGAAAGACAAGTTTGTTTTGCTTGATTTCATTAGAAAACATGGAAAAAGTTGACTACTCTGCTTGCGAAGAGATGGCATAAAGACTTTAGAATACCAACCAAGTCTGACTGCGTGGACTCATTCTTAAAAACAGAAAACAAAGACATCCACTGAAAGACATTGTTTCAAAAATACTGTTTCATATGACTTGTATTTGTTATTTTATACATTTACTCGTCTATTTCATTTACTTCCACTGCATGTGTGACGTGCTATTACTGAGAAAATACTACTTCACTTGCTACATAATCTTGCTCAAGGACATTTGAAAAGGAAACATGAATGTTGAAGGACACTATGTGAGCTGTTGTGGGCACTGAGGCAAAGATCTGAGAAAGTCCAGGACAGTCAGGCCACACTGACTATAAGCAAAACCCCAGGAAGAACCACCCCTGCTGAGTAATAATTCACGTTTTTTCTGGGTCAGAGGAGAAAAGATTGGTGCCTATTTTCTTCCTCCTGTCTTTTTCCATGATGTATGTGGCACCATTAGGATCCAAAAGAAGAAAAAACAGTGGCTACAATTTAGAGAGAATACAGTCCTTGATAATAATGACATCACTTCCATGAGGACCAATTAGTCTCCATCTCAGTCAAAGTGACCCGTCCTTCCCACCAACACTCACAACCTCCAATCTCCACTGCTACCCACTCCTGGCTGTCTTGAAGCATGTTCACTGACTTCATCCACTCGATAAAGAAGGCTGTAATGGGCAGTGGGTCTGGGACATTTATCCCAGCCGTGACAGCTGCCCTGGTTAACAGCGCTGCATGCCGCCGGCTGATCTGATGAGGAGCGTTGAGGTGCCAAGGTGTGATAACAAAGAAGATTGCCTGCAGAGCTCTACAATTGTATGTTTTGAAATCCAATTCAGAGTTTGGAACAGACATTCTTATAACAAAGCTGTTTTACAGAAGTTACTTTGTGCCAGTAGTCTTAAGTATATTAATATTTCACAATTGTCTTGCCAAAAGGATTTAGATGTGTGTATTCAGCGGTAAGAGAAACTTTTTACTTTCAGCTTTCACTGAATTTAATCTAAAATAGTCCCTTGCACATTTCTAATGCTCTTTCTGTAGCTGCAGACTGACAGGAAATATATCAAAACATATCTAATTAAAACATATATATTGATACTAACAAACTCATTAAGAGCTTGTTTTAGTTTAAGACTAGGTTGTTGCTGAGATATGAAAAAAAAGAGGAAAAAAGACAATCGGAAAGGGTAGGGAAGCAGTCTCATTTATGAAAGGTACAGTGTACAATAGAGCAACAGACAGAGAGAACAAACAAACCTATCAGAGAAGGCTGGGAAGAAGAGTTGAAGAGACAGACAAGCACAGAAAAACAGAAGGACAGATGAGGGGATAAAAGAAAAGCGAGGAGGGGCCAGCATGGATGATTAATTTCAGAAAGTGCCTGAAGCCGTAGTCTGCCCACCCCTGTCGCTGCTTTGTAGCAGCTTTGCCATGTGTACCCCCCCTAGTCCCATTTGTGTAATTCAATTAGTGTGCTCCAGCGGCCCTTGATTGATTTGTTTAGGCGATCAACAAAATGGCTGGCCAAGTCTCACTCTTTCTTTCCCTCCCTCTTGCTCCTTCCGCAGCCCACTAAGGCCTGCCGGTGGCACACTGTTCTTTTCATCATTTTATCTCTCGTTTTCAGTTCATGTCTCTCATTAGTCCCTCATTTCTCATCTCCCCTCCTGTCGTTTTCCTCTCCGTCCTCTCATCCCAACACTGCTCAACAGCTAAAGCTCTACTACTGTGCAATTAATACCCAAATTAGCACCTTACTGTATAAGTGGACACGCACTCAAAATAATAGCCTTACCAGGACATGAAATAGTGCGCTTAATGATTCAGGAGGAATAGTTAAAATATTTAAATGTATTTCTGGTAATAAACAAACCTGTCCTGACTTGCAAAGCATACAAAGTTGAAAACAGCAGCACATCATGCATAAAAGCCCAGTCGCCAGAATAAAATGTGGCATTATACTTTTATGCAAACCACAGATACCCTACATTTATTAGTTTCCAACATATCTATCATTTTAACATTATGCAACCTGGTGTCACTCCAAAGCATGTAACAGACCCCTCTGGTCCACCATGTCACAGTTGCATTTGGCCTCGCCTACCCGTGAAAACAACACATTTTCATTCCCTGGTCAAGCTAGCAATAACAAACATGAGGGCTTGTTACACTTTCAAAATAAAGGCGCCGAAACTACTTGGTTAGGTTTAGCTTAATAACTACTTCAAGCTGTCATCATTGACAATTGGCTCGATATGCGACTTAAATCCTGGGTGAAAGTCCCATGAATGAACCACCCAACCAACCTTCACCAACTCCTGATGTGGAGGAAAACAAAACCTGGTGAAATTGAAAATTGAATCAATTGAATCAGAAAAAAAAAAGGTTCAACATATGCAACGTTTGCAGAAATGTGCAGTGCCAACATTTATTCTGGCGATTAGGTTGTGTATAAACATTGTAAGCCAATTAGTATCCCTCTGCAACGGATAGTGTATTGCTACAGCTACAGCAGGTGCAACCGGGTTTCATACAGCAGTTGTTGTACTGTTGAACATCAATTCAAATAGCTATTGCGACTGTAGGATGACAAAATGTGGAAAAAGTTATGCATTTCATCTGCGAACTTGCAGTTCTAACAGTCACATAATAGAGAAGACAGCCAGTGTGGATACATGGCAGCTAAGAATGGAAATGGCCTTTTCTCTCTGTCTCCCTTTCCGTCTGTCTGTATCCTGGCTGTCACTTGGGCACGCACTGCCACCACCCCAAGGTCATTATACTGTGATCGCACCAGCATGGGGCCCCACGTGTGATGCCATTGTTGTCAGTGCCCATCTGTTGGCTTGTAACGCTCCTATGAAATCAGTAATGAAGCAGGTAGGGAGTCAAGCTACCTTCCTACCTAGCTCACCTCTAGGCCAGCACCTGGGCTATGTATGGAAGCAAAACTAATGCAGAGTTTACATTTTGGGAACTGGCTCATAATTAGGCTGTGACGCTGCTTCCAATGACGCACATTGTGATTTCCATGAAACGTCAGAAAAGACTTTTAGGTGCTTCTGATTACTTAAAAAGTTCTAAATGGGCACATCCCTTCATACCTGTCTGATCTTGTTATGTTCCATCCCATGCTCTCAGCTCACAGATAAAAAGAAGTCAGCAGGCTGCAGGGCCTATGATGCCCCCCATGAATAACCTTCCTGCTGATATCAAATACTCTGACTCTGTTGAGGCCTTTGAATTCAAACTTAAAACTCATTTTCATCCTAACTTTGATTAACTTTGATTACTTTGAGCCTTCTGTCAGTCTCAATGAGTCTGTTGAGCCTCAAACTTATATTCCATGTTTGTATTTCAAATGAGAATACAGTAATCGTTAAAAAAAACCAAAAAAACACTGCATCTCTCTAACCCTGAATGTTCGTTGTCCCACCAACACATGAGCATCCAAGCTGTGTTCCTATCCCTCTATCTCTCTCTTATCTCCTTATTTTCTCCTCTCTTTTTACTCGGGCGTCTCTGTCCCATCAGTAATCCTGAGACCTTTCTCCCTCTCTCCTCTGGTTGATGGGGCCTCATTCCCTCCATCTCTTATGTCTTCATCCTACAGGAGATTCAAGCTCTCCTCTTGTCTCTCTCTCGTCTTTGTGTGGTTCATTCACATTGGAAAACATGTTTTCTAATACAAAGAGCAGTGAAGCAAATAGCAGGGCTGACACAGCAAAACTATTAGTTCATTGTTGCTAAATTAAGCAATTTCTATTACACTATCTGTGTGAATGGCGTGCTTGAGCTCTCTTCCTTCTTTTCATTATCCGAATGGAGAGTTGTATGCAGGACAGATTGTACATGTGTGACTTGTGATATTGGGCTTTATAAAAAGCATTGACTTGACTTGACTTGATGCGGAGTGACTTAAAATGACTTGTAAGTTGGAAAAACGATGTTCATTTTCATTCTGAAAAGCTCCAATTTCTGGAGTGAAGGAGTCAACTTAAAGTACGTGAAAGGCTGCATGAGGGTGAACGCGCACCTATGCAAACAAACCATTTGTGTCCTTCTCAGACACCCTGATCTCAATTACATTTGCGCCTCTCTCCAGATCCTATGACATTAATTTTCTCTCCACATAAGCGCCATACACTCCTGTCGCGAGTCAGTGTCGGCATTCTGTAATATGGTGGGGAGAAATCGCCTTTTTCAAGCCGCTTATCTCATTATGCAAATGCAGAGTTCATAAGTCATGCTTGCTTTTGTTCGCCACAAAATGATTTATGAGACCTTATTCAAACAAAGCAGAGCAGGGAGGGCTGGGATTTGGCTATGTTGGGCATGAGTGAGGGCTTTTGAAGAAGCAAAGGTTCTGAATTTTGTCTAAAATCTTAAGTGTTCATGAATATGTTTGACAATATGCTACTGTTCAGAGATTCATGTCATGTATGGCTTGTATGAAATGGTTGAGGATGGAGGACCTTTATTTTACGGTTAGAGCTCTACTGTCAGATTGGCTGTACCTCACTGTAAAGGTAAAACTTAAAGCATTTATCCCATCGCCATGGGAATGGGGACCTACATGGCAAACTTTGATATTCACTTACCTGCTCCACCTGTGGAACAAAAGCGCTCTACAACAAACACACTGAATCAACTGGGAGAGAATATTTCAGCAACAAAACCTGGTGGATAATTACAAGTGGAAATTAACTTGTCTGGGGAAATGAAAAGAAAAATAAGAGGAGAAGAAGGATTATTTGACAAAGCTATTGTATAATTCATCGAAGTCCAACTGTTTGACCTTTATGTCATTCCCTTACCACCTTGATATTCTCCTGTTCATCCTCTGACATTATAAGAGCTGGTTTTGGTATGGTAACATGGGGTACATGTTGCTGTTCTTGAAAAGGCAGCTATTCTACCCAGAAGCTTTCCTAATTTAGCCTAACAGGGAGGGAGGAAATTAAATCAGATGTGATTTATACAGGCTTTTCCCCCGACGTACCACAAGTACTTTCAGCTTGGGCTCATAAAAGTGAGGGGGGGACGGACGGATGAGGAGGATATCAAAGCAGAGAAGGAGAAGGAAGAAAGGGGTTGCGTAGATTGTGTTGAACAGTTTACAGTATTCAAATACTGCCACCATCGCCCATCCCCCAAATTCCCATCACCAATCTCCCATCCTCCAGCCCCATGTCCAAACAATTTAAATGTCAGAGGCATAAAGCAAACAAACCGCCTCGTAATAACCCTCAACATCCCTCCCCTCTGCTTCCACCATCCCAATCCTGTATCATAACCAGCCAGCAACACAATTTGAATAGCTCAGTAGTTTCCTGACACTGATGATGTTGTGGAGATAGTAGGAAGACACAAACACAGAACGCCCACAGAGGTGGAAGAATTGCACATTGATGATGACATGGGGCATGGGACTGATAATCACATATGACCACACTCACGAACAGCATGTACAGAGCACATAGAACCCAAACACAGATGACATATTAATGTTAGTGGATATAGAAAGGTTTGACACGTTTAAGAGGAAATGCCCACTTGATGCCCCGCCCCCTTTAAGTCATTTGGATGGAGTTAGGAGCGGTTATGTCTGGTTTAGTATCAGTTAGCGTCTTTTTTTCCCTTTTCATTGTGTTGGTTAAACATCTTACCTCGAATCGGGGTACCCTCTGGAGGAGACACAAAAACGAAGACACAACATAAGTTTAGTTCAAAGTTAATGTTAGTAATAGTTAGAGGAGTTATTTGGGTTGGAAGGTGGAACACTGGAACTAGATTATCAAACGATTAGGTCATCTCTAACAGGGCTTTCAGAAATGGGATTATTTCTTTTTACCTCTCATTGCTGGTATCACAAAGGACCGGGGCGTTTTATATGACTGGCACATTCCATCAACTTATCATTTTCTCTTTTACCTCTCCTTGCCTTAGAAATATTAAGACAGGAAACACAACGCTTCATTGGCAGAGCTGAAGAAGCTTGAGGTCTTGGCATGTGTTTTATCACAGCTGCAAGTTGGGGTGATAAAGCAGACCTAGAGAGGTTTGACCTTAAGTTAACATGGATTGCAAAAGCCAGTGGCAAAAACCTTTTCCCAGCCAACTGAACTTGAATAAGAGGTCAGTAAAACAAGTTAGGTGCACTACTATCCTACCCCGGTTATCTACATTAGTATGGAACAAACCAGCTGAGGGAGGAATGGAGTCCCAACTGAAGTCCAGGCTGTTCCTTCAGGCAACCGCAGGTTAAATCAAACAGATTGAAGTTCTTATTTATCCTACAAGTTGTAAACCTGCTCAACTGTGACAGATAGACTCTTCACCTCAAGCTTCATCCCTCCACTCTGGTCATTCAATCTCCTGCCTCTTTCCATTGTTTCATCTTACTGAGAATTGTATGTTTCTCCAGTCTTTGTTTATTGTGAGTCTGTATTGTGTTACATACCTGACTGCAAGCCAAAAGTCCCATTAGGGACAATAAAATATTGAGCTTATTCTGTCAGTAAATGTAGCCCAAGTTCTTGCTGTGATGTAAAATGCATCCCTTATAGGCAGAGCTTTGGGGGTTGGTACGAGAGCCAGCTTAGCTTCAACCCTGTCTCTGCCAAGCATTAAATTGTTCTTCCGCACTTGGCTTTTTTTCTCCACTCAATGTTTTATAACTATTTTTCCTCCCTTTCTTTCTTTATCTTTCTTTATCTTCATTCCTCTCTCTTTTCCTTATTTCTGAGTTTGTATGTTTCTCAGTCGTTCCCACAATCCCTCCCTGTAGCCTTTCTCTTCCTGTCCCTCTCTAAATCTAAGGATGACTCATGGCAACAACGTGCCCTTGGCAATCCCCTGAGAACGCCAGTCGGGCGGCACCAACCCAGGGGAGGTGCCCTACTTAGCATATGCGGCCTGCAGGCATAGAGCTGAGGGTCAAGGGTGTATACTGCCCATTGAGCCCAACACTACAGGCCTAGCCCTTGTGTGTATGTTCTTGCATTCATGCAAGTTGCAACCAAAAAAGCAAAAAAAAATAAGCTGGTCAAACCAACAAAATGACAATGCCTGCAATCCATCAATTTTTTGACTTTTCCAAGGATGGATTGCAGCGGCAGCTGAGTAAGTAAGGTAGTCCAGACATTTCTCATCCCAGCAACATTTTCTGAGGCACTTCAATGCCAGATGACATATGTAATGACGCTCGTATTACCTGTCAATCTCCTAAACAATACCTCTCCCAGTTAAAATCAAGAGAACCTTGACTTTAAGATGTCAAGTGGTGGCAGCAATTTCCATATTCTATGCAGTAAATTAAGTGGTGTGGGTGGCTACATGGTATGGATGAAATTTTCTATACCTTCTGGGCAGATTACGGTTGCAGCGCTGCATACAGAAGCGTCCTTTGTGATACCAGCAGGTAGGAGTCAATCACTGAGTTTGAAGTTCTGCCTGGTTTGCAACGTGCCGATGGGGACTCATTTCCTATACTATAATTAAATGTTTTATAATTTAATTTATAGTTACAAATTTCCACACTGTCTGATGGAAGTGGAGAATGTCTCTTTCTCGAATGTGAGATCAGATTATTTTCAAGAAACATCAAATATATTGTCATTTCTCACTTGCAAGGTGCTTGTATTTGATAAACCTAGTCTTCATTATAAATACACAGTGTACTATATGCATAGATTTGCCACAGTGATAGTTTAGAGTCATTGCAACAACCAGGTAAAACAACAGGGACATTTTATTCATTTCTGCTATGATTTTAGAGACCACATAATCAAAGGATATCACAACACAAAGGACAATAGGGGTCTGGGAAGGTTACGTTGTTATAGAGTTAGAGTTTGATTAGAGGCTGCAGAAGCTGTTGGTTTATTTTGCTTTAGCTGCGATGAAATTTTAGTCAGGGGTTAAGGGGTTACTAGTTAAAGGTAAGGTGAGGTTAAGGTCAAAGTTAGGTTAAGGTTAGGATAAGGTTAAGGTTAATAAAGCAGGTTTGTAGAAGGGAAGGCCATCATGTGTGGACCTCATAAAGAACTGGGTTACAGAAGAGGAATGGAAAAAAGAGAGGAAAGTAACGGGGGGCTGAGGGGTAGAGGGGGTAGGTATAAATAGAGGCTGTTTGGATCAAAGGCATTGGTTCCCCAAAAGATATAAAATGTCAAAAGGAAATATTTGACCAAGGTCATTGGAACTTCCATTTTATTGTTTTTAATATTAAAGCAGCATGAGGAGATAAAAATAAAACTTAGCTAAGGAGGGACCTGAACAGACAGGCTGGGTCTGGAGTGGCGAGCCTCTATTCAATTACAATGGCAAATCCACCTTTATTACAGGCACACAAGCTAATGGCCATAAGCTCCCCTTCTAAGCTTTGGCCAGCCAGGGGTTGATCAGCTTACGGTGACAATGACCTAAATATACCTCAACAGACCGCTGACCTCCTCGCATTATCAAATGCAGCATTATTTGCTCCACAGAACACCCCATCTGTTTTGTTAAGCAACCCTCTGAATATATTAAAAATATTATTGAGGGATGTAGTTTGGCCAGAGGCAATCTGGCCAGAGATGTTGTCCATCTGCGTGTGAGACGAATGGGGTTGCGTGATTGGCCGAGTGTCAAAATCTGACCGCCCTCCAGAGGGCGTCTGGCTGACCTTCTCATCACCATGGACACCAGTCTGAGACCCTAGTAGTGTCGCAGCAGGTCTCTGGCTTGTTACCACATCTGCAGAGGTCCTAGGCACTCCCTGCAGAGCAGCTTTGATGCTACAAATGTGAGCATTTTCTTGCACTTTTCAGATTAAGTGCAATTGAACTCAGCATAGTTCACATTGGAATGTGCATACTGTAAATGTGCGTGTAAGGTCATGTTTTCAAACCTTTATATTAAAAATGACCTTAATCTTTATTAATATGCGCTCCTACCAATCCTCTCACTGTCTCCCTGGCCTCCAGTTAATCTGTTCTGGCTGATGGGGCAGGGAGGGCCTGGGGTCTGCAGCCACGGGGACTTGGGGAGAAATGTCAGGCTCCCTCCACACCTCTAGAGGAGCTCCTCAGGGGACACTGACGCAAATATCACTGCCCCGCCAGCACAGCATGGTCTGGCACATGAGCAACCAGTCAGCCAGCCAGTGAGCTATATGGCAAACAAGAGCTGGACGCTCTATCTTCTCATACGTGTAATCAAAATTGTTATTACGGTGTTGTCTTTTGTTTCAGGTGGGAATAATCCAGATCAGTGTGCTCATTTCAACATCAAAAAGAGTAAAGGTCATATGAGAAAGGAGGGGGCTTCATTTGCACGGACTTTGATCAACCCAGCTTTCTATGTTCTATGCAAGTTTTTTTCAACAAATACTAAATACTAAACTCTGGAGAACCGCAAATGGCTACTTGAAGTACTGAGAACATGAGAAGATGGCAGCCTAGGGGGCTTGAGCATGCAGGCTTTTTTCTCATCAGCATAAATCCTGCCTGGCTGCTGAATGAGCTCTCTAGAAAAAATGCAAGCCCCAAAGCTAACATTACCTTACGAGAGCCTTGGTATTGAAACAGGGGAAAGTAATTTCCCTTTCTGCCCTCCTACATACACATATAGTTTGAACTGTAAGTAAAATATACCCAGCTTAAAGTGGCTGGGTATATTTTTGCAAGTAGTTCAAAAAGTCAGAAGGAGTACAGATGTGGCCAAAAGTAACTATCACTTGAGCCCTCGCCCTCTGGCATGGGCAACAGAGCCTTAGCTAGCGATTTGTAAACCAAGTGGGGATGTGGGCCAATTTGGCAAGAGAAGAGAATACTCTCCTGAGAAAATATTTGATCAAGACCAGAGGGTCCACCCAGCCCAAGTTTGGGATTGCAGGGTTCAGCCATACAGCGGTCTTGCAGTGGCCTTCACCTGGAAAGAACTCAAGATTCTTTCAGCCCCTATCAGTACTCGCTGCACTTTCCAAGGATATTTTTGGACAGCAAGCTGTTTTTCTGAAAACTGAGTTTCAACCGTTTACATATGAGTATAAAAAAGCCAGTACGATTGCTGGAGCAAAGAGTAGTCTATGCATCTCACCAAGAAGACAAACAATACTGTAGGCTATGACTGCACAGGAATAATTGTCTTGGATTCAAACAGAGTCCAATTATTTCCTCAAAGCCTGCTGTCGTGCAACACTGCAGAGAGAAAGAACTAGACGTGACAGGGGGCATCAGCAGTGTAAAATCTACATAATGTAGTCAGGGAAAAGTATGTAAGGCAACAACTTCTTCCAAGGTAACCTTGCACAAGGTTTGTGGGACCCCAAACAGTCCAGTAAAGTTGCTAAAGTATTGTGGAAAAGGTGGTTGAACTGGGCGGCTCCTAAGTTTTACTATGCATTTTAGCATTAACGTGAAGCAGGATGTTGTCTAAAAAGACTTGCTCAGCATGTCCTCCCCGTATAAATAAAAACTGCGTTGCTTAACGGTGGACTGTGATATCTAACCACCCCCATTCTCAACTCATGCTGCTGCTTGTCCTTGATTTGCCTTTCTGCTTTAAGTTCCAGTTGGTGTGTGAAAGTGGATGGAACAAAAGTAAAAGTTAAGGATAAATACGAATAGAACATAGGGAACAAGTAACAAAAGAGGACGAAGGTGAGGGGAGAGCAGGGGATGCATGCATTTTGGAAAGTAGTTTAAATATGCCATCTGCTTCAAGGAGAGTGGGTGGGCTTGCTAGGCTTTGCAATACACTTACCAAAGGTTTCTGAAAATGACAAAGCAAGCGAAGTAAAAAAGGGGAAGAACAACATAGTTCATTTTAGGTTGAGGTTAAAAGTGACTGCCACGCAAGAATTAAAGGAACTTCAGTTTAGTTAGGTCTTGTGTCCCACCTCAGCATTTTAGTTTTCATTATCAAGCGATACAGTGGAAGAAGAAGTGAATTTTCAAGTCACAAATGCAAGTAACTGTTTATCATAAATTCTACTTAAAGTGTATAATTCTAATTAGAGGCATGTTTTTATTTTCAATAGAAATCAAATTAATCCATTTTGGTTTTAAGTTATGTTTTATTGGTTGGTTTATTTTTTTCAGTTATAACTTGTGTTATGGGTCACAGCCAAATGAAACGTGTTGAAGACTGCAATGTGCACTGAGACACATCTGAGTTTCAGACACAAATACAGACAAAAGACAAAGAGAGAGAGAGACAGCAAAACAGCAGTCTGTTTCAGTTAGACAGAACACATGAAGACAATTGAAGAAATCATGAAACAGATAAGGACAGATGGTACAGAGGTTAGACAACAGGCAGGAAGCTATACTTCTTTGTCGAGGCTCAAAACTCTCAAAGCTGTGATGACATGGTTGCAGCTGCCAAATGTACCTGAGAAACAACCACCAAAATCTCTAACATTTCTCCGATTCTCTCTAAACTTTGAAATTCTTTAGTAAAGCTTAAATAAAAAATAGCAATTTTAATTACACTAGTACTACAGTATACTAAAACTACATACAACTAGTAACACCTCGTAAAACCTTGATGAAATATCTTCCATAATTCTTTGGTGTGGTGTTAGACTAATACCTTGCATAAGTGTTATTAGGAAGGCACAATTGTGATCATGACAACCTTAACTTGAATAGTTATCCGTTACCTGTCAGGAGGTGCAGTGAACCTGAACAGTTAAAGGTGCCCTGTGGAGTTTTTATTTTTATTTTTATTTTTTACCAACAATCACACTATGGAGCAAAGCAGGTTTGCTAAGAAAAAATCCTTTCAAAAAGTTTCATGTGGAAGGTTATGCACAGACATCTTTGCTGGACATGTGACTCATTAACAAAAAAACACCAAAGTGCACCTTTAAGGTTGTGGCTCTTAATGTTTCAGAGTACGGAGAAGAAAGAAGAGATGCATGATGGTGAAATAATTAATGTTCGAGCTCTTTTTATAAGAGTCCCTAGCGGAGACTCTTTGTCCTCAAACTTAAGTCAAAAGCACTGGCTGACAGCTTTATCCAAAAGACCTCAGGACAACCTAACATCCCCAGAGAAGGTCCTCGGGCTGCTGTGAACCAAGAAAGAGTTTTCAGCTATAAAACATCATCCCAGAGGGAGCAAATAGTCAGACATATTTTAACAGAACAGGTTTTTTTGAAAATCTTTAAAGTCAAACATCTACCTTACAGGGGTGCACCTGCAAGTTAAAAGCCAAAGAAACGTATCTAAAATTAAAAACATCTTAGGGAGCTGTAGGCTTGCTGTATTTGTCAGGGCATAAATAATGAGATGACAAATAGATTTGTTTCAGTGTACAACTCAGGAGGGCCACAACTGGGGCAGGAACTCATTGGCAACAGACTCTTTATTTAGTGGCGTCTGCGCTGATTTACGTTTGCAGCAACAAATCAAATAGGAGTCATTGGATTTTTCGAATGGCGACAAATCATCGACCTAAAATATCTACCCCTTATTGCCCGGGGCTACTTCAGGCCCTACACTTAATTAGCTATATAATTAGACTTTGCTTTACTGGGTCTCTCAGTGGGGTTTAATCAATGGGAACAAGACAACATATCCACCACTGAGTTGTGTCAGTAGAATGTGGACCCTGCTCTCATTGTCTACTATGACACACTTCTGGGATGTTGTGAATGATTTGACCTCATTCAGTAATGTTACACCCTTAAACATTGGAAAATGCGTCTCATGTTGTAGTCCAGGAAATTTAGATTGTCTTCACCTGACATTTGACCGATTTAAATGCTTTAAACATGGTAAATACCAAAGTTTAGTTGGGTCAACACACATTTGATTTACATTTAGTTTTCAATGCAAAATGCTGTGTTGTATTGGTTTTCATGTTTCTCATTTAATGCAGGAATGAAACATTCCAATATGGACCGACTAAGATTCCTAAGTTCCTAAACAATTATATGTGTTACAAAGTTGGAGACACTCTTCTCAATTGCCCTCATGGCATTATGGCAACTATATTGTGAAAAAAACAAACAGGCAACATATCTGCAAAGCACAAAAACAACCATGTTAGCTACTACCACAAATGTCCTGGGAAATAAAATAATAACTAAGGTTAATAAAAGGGGGAAAAGGCAGCAGCTTCCTTACCTGAGCGCAGCTGCTTGATCCGCCCATTACTTGCACTGGGGTCAATGGGCAGGAAGTCTTTGTACCAAGTGATTTCTGGGTCAGGGTTGCCACTGGCTGCACAGAGCATGGTGGCTGTTCGGGTTCGCTCCACCACTTTGAGTTGAGGGCCCATGTCAATGTTAGGGAAGCCTGGTGGGAGTAGGTCCTCTGTGAAAAGAACAGGAAAAGAAGGGGTGTGAGTCCTCTGACATGCTGAGCAAGCCTTTGTGACTTAAAAATGTTCCGATTCAAAGTAGTTATTTGTAATCCGTATGAATACATTTCCATCACCGCTAGAACTGAGAGCTATAACACAATAGTGAATTCACTAAAAGAAGAAAAAATTAATTATTATGCTGCAGTGATTGAGTCTTTTTGACACCTTTTGCAGTTGTGGCTATCACATCTTGGAACATAAATTGAGAAGTACGCTGCATCAATTGAAATCTAACAAATTTCAATTTCAGATTTCAACAAATCTGGACTTTTTTCTCACTCTTGTTGGAAAGAAGATATTTGGAACTGCATATTTTGCTGCCACGTGTACGACTTCACCAATGTGTTACATTTTAGGATAATTGCTAACTGTGTAGTATACCTTAAGGTTTTCATTTGGTGTGTAATTTTACCTGTCCCAGGGGAAATTTAATTTTACATACAGTATTATGTGTTTTAAGTATTCTTACAATCACCTTTTTTACATTGGGACATGCCAATGTTACCATAAACCTTATATTTATCACATAATTGTACAATACCATTCCCAAAACCCCAGTCACTGATGCATTTGTATTCATCCTTCTGCTTGAATTTCTAATCCCAATTTACCTTCGACTACTGAGACAAATACACCTCAGGAATGTGAGATTATAGCCCGATAATAAAACCAATTGAGGATATAAGTGATGAATAAACATGTAAACTGCATTTCATTACCAACCACGCTCTCCCACAGGGCTGCATCAAGGCATTGAAGAGGTTTAAGAACAAAGACCAAGGAGAGCAGGCATTGTGCTTTCTTTGATTCTCTTTCTCGGAAAATGAGCTAGCATTTTAATGGTTAGAGAAACCATCCTGTGGCCTAATACCAATAGCAATACCAACAAGCAAATAGAAGATCAGAAGGGGAGACAATAGAATGAATACAATTACAGGAAGAAAAGCCTGGTATTCCCAGTAATTTTACCATCTAGTTTCCCCATTTTCAGTGAAATAAATTACACTCAAATCGATATGAGCTTATATAGAGCTCTGCAAAACCACTACTTGGTTTAGACACACGATAACCCCCAATTGTCCACGACTGTTTACCAACTGAGAGATGTAATTAGTCAGATTTCACTCTGTTGTTAAAGAGGCAGGAGTTGTGTATAAGGCTATGATTTACACTCAATGACCGTCATAACTGTGACACTAATTTAAGAACCATCACACTTTGCCAGTTTCAAAGATTGTGGTAGTGTCCTTGCAGCTAATACTCATGCATGATTGAGAGATTATGGAGATGACAGTGTAATATGCTCTGTGGTCATTGTTCTCCTACTGCAGACTCCCTGCTCTCTTGGGGCAATTAGCCCCATGGGTCAAATCAGTTGACCTGGCCCCGACTGGAGCCAGAGCAGTGACTCATTTTTAGATGATGAGAGCCAAGGGGAAGTACCCCGAGCCGTAATATGCATCAGAGGCCCATGGCCACATCACAACTCGGAGAAGATTGACTGACTAAGATGCTGGCCAGTGGCGCAGTAGAGGTCACTGTTCATCTGGAGAGCCAATGACCTCATGTCCACTCTGTAGACATCATGGTAGTGTGGTCTGCACCCGGGGAGTGCTAAATTAAGGGAAATTAGGACAGTGAGTTGATTTGCAGTTTTAGAGTATGTGACTCTAAAAACAAGATTAGTCTGTCTGCCTTTAATTTACGGGGGAATCTATCCTATATTGCATCACTTTATAATGATGGATTCAAGGGATGCGTTTTTCAAAATGTTCTATTTTTGACCCTGATTTTTAAGTCATAACAGTTAGGTATTGCTTATTAAAAAGATGGCAAACTCACAGCAAGAATTTTAACATGTTGATTATTATTGATTAATATAGCTTACATAATGAATTACCCCTATTTTTCTTTTATTAAATAGGCATTTCAATAAATTAGGAAAAGAAACCAAACCTCTGTGTTGTTTTAGCACTTACATGTGTATTATGTGCTTGTGTTGTACAGAGAAAAGGAGTGGTGAGCTCATATGTAATCACATTTTGAAATATTAAATCTTGGAAAATAAAAGACCAGCAAGGAAGAACCAGAAGGTCTCCAAACTAAGTTCAGACAGGTTACCTCTAACTAAGGCTGACATCAGCAGGGGCATGATGAATATTTCAATGCTAGGTTCAAAGAAGAACAGGCGTTTACACTGTTTTGGGCTCCGTGCTGTATCCTCTCCATCGATTATTAATGATCACCCCTGTATAATCCCTTTATACCAAGTTCCCCTGAAGCTTAGAAAAGCAATGACAAACCTGCACTTCACTTTAGAAACTTCAGAATGAGACAGAGTAATATGTTCTCACAAACTCCCTCTTCAGCGTGTCATCAATGATCAATGCATAAGATGCCATAAAAGGTGGTTCTCTCTCATACCCCTCTAGCTACTTCTAGCTCTGTGTTGGAGAAGCATATCTGCAAAGGGTAGCTCTGGCCTGCTCCCTGTTACATCTGATGTATTTGATGCTGCCAAGGCCTATCTGTGCTTCACATCATATTAAATCTGCCTTCACGGTATGAAAACAGAAGACAGAGGCCTACACAGACTACATTAATGAAGCTGAAAACATACGCAGAGTAAGTGGATTTGAGACTAATGACATTAGGCAAGTGACAGAGGGAGTCTGCCTGAAGGAGCAAGGGAGGGCAGGACAAGGTGTGCAAACAAACAAACCAACCAACTAAAACAGCAGTGAACATGACGCAGGGACGGCGGATTCATGGAGAGATTGTGCTATCGTTACAGCTGCTCTGACCTGATACAGCACCGGCAGCCTTTCCTAAATAAATGGCATGTACGCTGGTTACTTAGATCCCTAGGAATAGAGTGTGATACCATCTTTCCCCCTGAAGCTTACAGGCTCCGTCGATAAAGGCGGCCATGCAAAAATAAATAGATCACTCATCGAGGGAGTGTTACTTCAGGGTTAGGCAGCCTGACTGTGAAGGGGAGAAGGGCTGATAGTATCCTAGAATTCCCAAAGGGCCAGTTCCCCATAATGGCGTAGCAATTGCATTTCTATGATGTGCGCTGGGGGTTCTCTGTGATGACAAATCTTCACAGGACAAATAGAATCGATGTGTGCACCTTATTGGTCAATGACAATGTCTGTGTCTATTTTGCCCGGAGCAGGCTTTGTCACTTAGGCTGACAATCATCATACTACAGAGCTATGAGACACACGCTGCAGTTACACCCTGCATCGTATCAAGAATTACGACCACATCACTTTTGATTTTTCTTGTTTTATCTCAGACACACACATTCATTCATGTTTAATGTTCTTTACCACTGTGTAAATGCTAAAGCTAGACGATGACCAAATAATAAACAAAGGAACTATCAAATTGAGTCTGACACGATGACCATCTTCCCGATTTGAAGCATATCAAAACAGGCCTCACTCATTCGGTTACAAAAGAAAAAAACTCAGACTACTCTACATGTACATTTGTTGTAACAGACAAGACGGGGACGCTTAAAGAGAGTCTTAATCACCCCATCATGCGACCTCATCTTCTTTGTTGGGTCACCTTGTGCCACAAAAGCTTTTTTGATGCGTCCCACTGATTTAGAAATTAGTCAGTGCTTGAATACTTGTTGACATATACTGATTACTGGCATCTGGGCAGCTCAGCTTTGTCCTGTTGTTAACAGGATGAAAAATAATTTATCTACCAAATACAAGTTTTCAACAATCAGGAATTGTGGGGGGGGTTTTCACAAGATACATCCGGAGCTATTCAAACATAATTTGGATGGGTGCACGTGTTAATTAGAAAAGGCTTTCAGGTCATGCAAGAGCAAGATCAATAACCTTTACTACAGTGCAGTATTAGCTAGGGTTAGTGTGATGACGAACAGACCATGCCCACTCCATATAACAGCTGGTATGATCAGCTTGACTCCAAAGCTAAGCCTTCTACAGGCTCAGGTTGACCTCAACTAGATTTTGATTTTCGTCATTCTCTTCGGCTTTTTGGGCTTGGCTTGAGTGCCATCATCATCCGTAATTGTCTTTAATTTCGCTATTTCGCCATTTAATATCATTAGACAAGTGGCAGGTGCAAAGCCTTTAATCAGCCTCTGGTTAGCTTAGCCACTGCCCGGCTGTTAATCTGCCGAATCATGCCTGCTGTTGCGTTCTGCTTTCTATCATGCTAAGTGTTGCCCTCTTAAAAAGTCTATCCTTTAGAGTCATTCACTCCTGACTTATCTCATTTTCAGTGATTCACTGCAACTAAATTATTTCTTTTTTTAGCCATTCTGGTATCGTCATAATTTTACCAGATTCCTACAGCACCATATAAAAGGGCTTTGTGATTAAATATGCCATTTGATAGGCACTTTCACTTTTTTCCAGAGAAGCAAAAGTAGAATGAGTGATCCTTCTTGTAGCGCCTACTGCTACTCTGCTATAAGCACTGTATTGTACTATAATTACGTAGTAGTCACCCTCTGTTGCACATGCAGGGAAATACACTTAACCATGGCGGCTGGCATTTCCATTGCGTTTCTCTACCCACTGACGTCCAGAAAGAATAAAGCCTACGACTTCAGTAGTACTGGTTTTTGTCAATTACCTGTATAGTAATACACATGGCTGGTGGCATCAAAGCTGCTTGTTCTGAACTATCATTGCTCTCATAGAGTGGAGTGAGCTATAGTAAGAGAGAGATGGAGAGAGGTAAAACTTGACGAGCTGGGACTGCAGCAAATGCTGTGGGGTGCTCCGCCGTCCCCCGCACCTATTACTCATATTATTATTTTCACTTACTGAAATGATTTAATTTCATCAGCAGCGTAATCAGGTTAACTGATTACCCAGCGCCACGGCACAGAGACACAGGCTTTAAGCAGGTCTGTGCATTAATACCACAGAGAGACTGCTGGGAGAGAGATGGAGTAAGAGCACGGGGAGAGGAGGAGCAAGACAGAAGGAGAGAAAGAGAAACAGAGGTTAAGATTAGAGGATACAGAGAGTGAGGATGATAGTGGGAGAGGATGGAGAATACCGATGCCATGCTCTCTTTCACACACATAAATGCAATCTGGATAAATAGATGTTTGTCTAATGGGCAGACCCAGCTGCTCGCACTCTAGACAATGTAGTTTCATTTGCTCTGCACCTACAAGACAGCCAGAACTATTTACATCAAATAAGCCAGCGACAAGAGAAAATTGCCTGTGTTGAGTTTCTGTAGTACAGCTGGCGTACAACTGTATTTTGGGGAGTCTTTTTTCCTATAATGCATGTGTGCATGAATGGTCGAATACCATGTTTGATATACACTTATTTAGTATATCACCATAATGGTTGAGTCTACAATGTTCAATTGTAAACATGGACCACCTGGGGCACATCCTAAGTATATTATTTGATATTTCCTTGCTTCTCGCTTGAAGAGGAAGTCGTTCTGGTTTGCCATCTTGCAGGTCATCCCAAACCACCAGGACACACGAGAGCAGCATCTACAACATTTTAACAAGATGGCGGATATCACTTTAGATGACACTTCAGAAGCAAGGACATCTCTGTGAACACATTTCCTGGTTTCCTCTTTCTTTGCTTGGTTTCCTTGCCTCTGCATGTATCCTCGGTGGGAGGGACTAAATGCAAGGAAAGGACGCAAGTGAATGGAAACAGATGCAATTTAAGAGTTTGGATGTACCAATATTTGAGTCTAATGATTCTTATTCCAGTGGCTGGCCACATAAGCTTGAGTAATAAGAAGTAAATTTCTTGCACAGAGTACATTCAGCATCATGAACCTGTATTCTTTATGTAGGGAAAGAGATCAATATTGTTTTGTACTCTAGTTTGTGTAAAAGCCAAAAGCTATTGAGAATGTGTGAAACTACCAGTAAACGTCTCGTCTTCATTCCAACAGAACAGTGCAACAATCTGTTTCACTTAGCATCTTCCTCTTCTGTGGTTGACAGCTGGCAATTTGTGATACAGCCAAATGTATATCTTCCAACCAAACCAAACGGTAGTTCAAGAAAATTCTGTACTTTCCCTGTCTTCAGTGCGTCTTTCTGTGACATTCCCTGCATTCAACAGGATTTCTGTTCAATTGCTTGAGAAATATACAAAGGAAGACAGGGGAACAGTGACATAGAAACGTCCGGGGACAAAGAAAAATAGCAACACGGGAAATCTAATCACAGTGTCTCTGGCCCCAGCACCGATAGCCCTCTCTGGATAGCCATCTCAGCTGAATAATGGTTATTATACAGCCAGCACTCAACCTCTACCACCCTGCTCTGTTCCCAGAAAGACGCCTGGTGTCCCATTGGTATTCTCCACACCTAGCACATCTAGCCACCAAGGGCAACATTTACATCAAGATCTCCAAAACACAACCTCGGAGAAAACAGTCTGAAAGACCAGATGAGAGAAAGTAAGAGGGGGAGAGGAGAAGGAAGAGGGAGAGAGAGAGAGAGCGAGAGAGAGAGAGAGAGAGAGAGCGAGAGAGAGATTGGGCACTGAAAGTAAGGCAGGAGTTTGCAGTATTGCTTATTGCCCTGCAAAATGAGTTTGTGGGGTCAGCTCTCTGACCATATGAAGACTCCAAAGGTTAAACCAGCGTTTTACTTTTTCTTTTTGTTGGTGCTTCATATGCGTTTACAGAGGGAAACGGTTAAGAACTTAAGGGAACTTTTGGTTGACTTTGTAAACTGAGGCTGAGAAAAAAATAAATAAATAAATAAATTTGTGCAAATGTGTTTAAATAGGGGGAAAAATTGAACGAATAGAAATCACCATAAAACTTCCTCAGCTTATTATTTAGATTAAGACAAACCTTTTTTGTATTACAAATTTTCTCAAATGTCATCTTTAAACATGCAAATGAGGCATTTGCTACTTAAAATTGTAATAATTTGCATACAATTAGAGGCAAGAAATCTGAACATTGGATCAAGCCAGGTTCAAAATTCATGTTTCATTGTGATGATATCTTTCTTCACAAAGGGAATTTTGGATTTCATTTTTTATCACTACACAAATCAGAAAATACTGATTAATAAAAAATAATCCCTGCTTTTACGAAGAAAATGTTACATAAATAAGGTTATGAATGATATATGAAAAAACCTCTGTTAAAACCATCAGATTATAGATAGGAATGAAACTGGGAAGTTTGGTGCATGCAAGTGCCTCTGAAGTCGAGATCCTGGCAATGACCATAAGAGAAAAGCCATTTTGAGAAAACTGCCTTTTAACATATGTATTGTAAAATTCCATACATTTTAGACAAAGGAAAATTTACCAGTGCATTGAAAAAAAGTGCTGTTGACCCTTATGTTTGAAGTAGCTAGAATGGAAATGTGAATATAAGAGAATGGGGCAGCTGTGGCTCAGGAGGTAGAGTGGGTCGTCAAGTACTCGGTAACAGGTTTGACTCCCCCGCTCCCCCCACTGCATGTTGTAGTATCCTTGAGCAAGATACTGAACCCCAAATTGCTCCTGATGAGCAGGTTGGCACCTTGCACCTTCTGGCAGTAAGAGTCATTACACAAACACTGTCAACATCCTTATGATGCAGATGCCGCCATATTCCTAACTGGCTCCCCTTCAGCTCTCACAAACCAATCTTTACTGGCAATTACTGGTAAAACTCATCAGTACCAGTGTGCCGGTCTGGGAAAGTTTCAACAGACTCCAGAGTTCAAAACTCCTGTATGCTGAGAAACAGAGAGATTTATCTGGTAGTGAAAGTCATAGTATGTGTGGACTCATTTGAACATAACAGACATTCATTTAAATGTAAAAGTCTGGCGACCAAACTGACTGTTCTGACGGTTCTGACAGTTGGTGGCTTGCAGACACTTTCCATGCTGCTTCCAATTCTGAACACAGCCCATATTAGGCCACATTCATAAAGCTATCATCGCCACAGAGCTAAACAGCAAGTAGACAGCTTGTTTGCCAAAGAAAGACAGAGATAGCAGCCAAGAGGGGGATAATTTGGAGAACAAATGGCAGCAACCACCACAGGTAGCAGCTATGACCACAGTTTTGTCAAATGTGAAAGCCAAAAGGATCAAGGAAGAGAGGAATTGAATGGCAAATACGAGGTTCTGAACCAAGTAATAAAAAACCTGTTTATGGATGGCATGAGGCAGGAAACAATTTTTTACCCTCAGGCTGAGCAGGGAAATAGTGTGTAGGGTTTGGGTATCATTTCCTGTCCATTACAGGCAAAGAAGGGAACTATAGTGTCATTATAACAGGCTCTCGTATTTTGAGAAAATAAGGTTTTGAAATAATGTCGGCTTACTTATAAAGGAAACGGAACATAATCTTCAGAAAAGGGTTGTTTTTTAAAGAATTTTGTGATGCTAAATTGAAGGAAATAATTGCTTTCTGAAATTAAAGTCTTCTATCTCTTATTATATTTTTCAGATTTTAAGGTCCAGTCCCTGAAAACCTCACACACCACATCGATTTAGGCATTGCGCTGACCTAGCCTATTAAGATAATGATACTGGCCTGAGCTGCTGTACCAGTGTCTACTTTAGAGAAAGCAGGAATTTCCTTTGAATCAATAATCAAGATTTGCATTATATAAACATATTATTTTCACTAAAATTCACAAACAGAAGGAACTGCACCGACTAAGGGGCTGTTTCCCTGGCGTGGTGAGACACCTTGATAGACACAGCACAGACAAGAGAGAGGAGTAATTGTCTAGGACAGCTCCAAAGATCCCCTGCCTGCAAGAGAAGAGGTGGAAGGGAAAAAAACAACATAGAAGGGGGGGGAAAAAAGTCTGTTTATCAGTTTCAACCGGTGGAAGTCTCTCTCCCTCAGTATCTCTCTCTCTCTCTCTCGTCAGGCTCTCGAGGCATCTGGGGTAAGACAGGCGAACTCCAGGGGAGACAGGGGATGAGGCCGGGGCCATTAAAGGAAGTGCCTCACCATAGAGAAATGTCAACCAGTCAGGTCTGGTTTAGTGGTGGGTGGCTTTGAGTGTGCGTCTGTGTTTTTTTTGTGTGTGCGTGTGTGTGCATGTGTGTGTGTGGAGGTGCAATGGGCACCTTGAAACCTGACGTCAGTTTACCACACAGTGTGGGTGGCAGTGCTGCTGCACCAGTCTTATAAAATATGGGCTTCTGTTGTTTTAATTGTTAGCTCTCTCACTTGTTTGCATCTCATTCAATCACAAAAACCTTATTTATTCTACTAAAATACAGTCTCTAACCGAGGAAGGTTGAAATATACACTTTACCACACTCATAATTTAACATATTGTCAAAAAGCTCTGTATAGTTATAGACTAGGAAGAAACCTAGTTAAATTATTCTATGTCTTAATTTAACCAAACTGTGTTGACAGATACAACTTGTTCAAAGCTAATTTTCTGAGATTTTTGTGAACAATGGATATATACATGTTGTATATTACACTTTGGAAAGGAGTGTCCTGTGCAACCTTCTAAAGTCAGCAGTTTAACAGATTTCACATTCAATTACCACTTCCCATTAACAAGAAGATGAAATGTGTTGAATAAGAAGCCACTGTGACTGAACCAATGTCTGGTTGCTTAAACAGCATATCCATATTTTTAGAGATATGTTTCCTGGAGGGATTCTCCCCTGCTGTGCGTAGGGAAAAAATACGAGCTACATGAGAGCCAAAACTTCTCAACGTATTTCATACAACTTTTAAAATGACTTAAGTGTCTTGGATCTTGTCTGAAAATGTAATTCGGCAGCATAGTTTTATGTCATATCGAATTATTGCTGACATTGATCAGAAAGTGTACTGGTGGGTGCTTTGACAGCTCATTGGGGTGCAACATACCACATAAGTTTGGCAATAAATGAGGAGCTATAACAGTCTTCCGACTGCAAAATAACTTTTAGAGTTCATAATTTAAACAGTGCACGATAATTGAGAATGCCTCTCACCTTCTTCACTATTCTTCAGCAGTCCCTACTCTTTGTTCAGCAGCAAGAAGACAAACTGATCTATTAAAAAAGAGTTGTGTCATATGTGAAAAAAGTCAACTTGGACTTTTTTTTTTCAATATTGGATACCCAAACTGCTTTCACAGGGGATGAACAGGGGTTATATGTGTGAGAGAGTTAGGACTTGGTACTCCTGACATGTGGCGCAAACACCTCTCTTGCCAAGCAGAGTTGGGCCAAACAACAGGAGATTTAGAAAACTGAGCTGTTGCTTAGTGCCATTTTCTGCCAAAGCAACAAATCTAACCAAAATAAAAATCCCACCAAACACAGTCTGACAGTAATTGCCAAGGGATTTGGAGGGAAGTGGATGGGTGTGGCTGGGGTGTGAGGTCACTGCCTTGGTGGGCCATTAGCTTAGTGTAATTAAGCCACTGATTACCGATTTGGAGGCACCTTTGGTGAGCAGGGCAACAATTACAAATATGTGGTGGCTAGAAATCAGCTGAGGGCCAGCCAGAAGACTGCATGGTAATTGCTTAGTGTCACTTGAAGATGTGGAAATTGCAAGCCAACGTGGCAGCAAGGGTCAGAGAGGATATGGGCATTCACCAGGGTGGAAACAGTTGGAGTGTTAGATAAATAAGTCACTTAAAAAGATGGCAAGACTGAGAGGATGTGGGTAGAATTTTGATAAGCTGGTTAACAACCAGGAGTGTTAGGAAGAAAAGTGGACAACAGAAGAAGCCAGCTGCAATTTCACCATCATTTCCTGAAGTAAAGCAGCAACTGACAGAGAAATTGGTGTGTAGTCAAATTTCTTCTGTCAGTAAAGAAAAAACCTGCAAAAAATGACAATAAGAGGAAACTCTCATATAGTACATTCTGTGCTAAATGAAAAAAAAAACTGCTTCAGCTGTAACAACCTAATGAAACACCCATTCAAACAGAGATGTGATGGTTAAACAGAGCTCCATGTATTTCAGTGAAAGATGTGATGGCAAATGGGGTGAGTTTGTGGACAGAAGGGAAAGACAGAGGCTAAAGCAACACATGTTGGATGTGGCTTTGCCCTTTAAGGGCCAAGAAGCACAGCGTTCTTTAAATATGAACAGCTGCTGTTAAATCCAGTAGGATCCGGGCTGCACTCCAGAACACAAGCTTTGTAATCATGGAGAAGTCCTGGAAAGCATCAACTGGCCTTTCTCTGACAGAGATTTCCTTCACACTCTCCATTTGTGGCTCAGATAAGAACACACCTTCCATCTCACAAAGAACTGCACTGTCTTGGATTTTGAAAGATGTGTATATTTTTCTTGACTGTGTATTGTGTTGTGTCCTATTTTACATACTCAATCCTTGCTGAGGTGTTTCTTCCCACCATAGAGGAAATGCTCATAATCATGCTGTCGAGCTCATCGTCCAACTTTTACCGCAAGAAGCGTAGGCACGGCACTTGTGAAGCATGCGTCAGTCAGTCTTATCAACTCTGCCAATCCTGCAGGGCCCATAGAGCGACCTCTGTGTTGTACGACTTCAGTCACCTGGGTTGGTGGCTCATGTGTATGCATGAAGCTGGTGGTCCGGGCTATATCCCCTCGCTCCTCTTTATGCATGAGTCGGGCCACTCCAAAGGTCACACCGCCTCCACCACCAACCACCCCTTTCTCCCAACTCTTATTTCCTGCTTAGGTGTGGAGCATACAGTGCTATACCAGTAGTGTTTGGATTGGTGGTCTGGCTTCTGTACATTTTTTGTGATATTGGAGGCTTTTTTGACAGCATATGCCCATCTTTCATGAAAAGTACTGTTCCAAAATGATTTTATTGTCACAATTCTTGGCATTTTTACTTTTTTATTTTTTGTTTTGTTGTTCCGTTAGATTAGTTAGAAACTGTTGTGGGCAAGTAAATCCCATGTCCAGCTGCACTGTTTGTCCAATTGCACATTTATATGAATATGTGCATGAAAATGTACTCTGAACAGCAGTAGGAGCAGAGTAGCAGAGAACTGATTTACATTTTCTAAGTCATCCAACAAAATCATACGGGACCAAAATACTGCAGCCAGTTTAATGAAATACAATAAAAGGAATGAGGCAGGAAATCTAACTATTAATATTTATATGACTGAGTGGAAGCAATGGAAATAAATAATTGTTATTACATAACAGCTAATTAAATAGTTGAAAGTCTTCAACTATTTGTTATTATTATACTTTTACAGGTATTTCACATTATTTATTACAGCCATTGAATAGTGTATAGCTGACCTTTGTGATATCTGGGTATTTCTACAGTTGGAACACAGCTATGTCTGTTTTATAGGGGAGAAAAGAGGACATTTGCCCCTGTTAGCTTCTCATTAAGGAACCCATCCTGAAAATAACCTGACATGGGATGAAGCATAAGGCTATCTACAGTCCTGCCACAGGTGGAATCACCAGGACAATCAAACAAGTGAGTCCTTATCGTTGTAAAAGCGTCTCAAAGACACTGATCTTTCAATTTACTCCTGGCCAACGTTGCTGCGAAAAAAGGATCCACTTATCTAAACTTTCTATCCAGTTATAAACCAATCAGCCAGAACCTTCTTCTGCCTGCCCCTCGCTCTCCATCCTTTTCCCCTCTCCGTCTCTTCCTTTTTGCTCCTTCTGACTCTACCTCAGTGTTTTATATTGGCTGTGGCCAGATGTCCAGGGTGGCCAGGGTCGCTCTACTTGAGCAGGAATTATATGAAATTGATGGTGAAAGTTCAGGAGCTATAGCCACCCCTGGCTGGAGGCAAGCTCCTTCCACTTATCCCGCTCCATCAGCACCACCTCCTTTTCTCTCTCCCTCTTTCTCCTCTATCTGTCTTGCCGCCATGCAGCTTGTGTCCCCCCTCCTCTTCTTCATCCTCCAATCACACATGATTACTGCATTACAGGTTCGGAGGATCAAAGGATTCAAAGGCCATAAACTCATCTGAGTGAATTTCCTCTGGAGGGAACCTTTTCTACAAGAGAGGAAGACAGGGTGAGAAAGATAGAAGGCTGGCAGTCGTCTGGCAGGCATACAAATGCCGATATGGAGGTATGAAGTGGGGAAGAGGGAGGAAAAGGTGAAAGGTGCATAGAGAGATATCTTGAGTGGAAAGGGAGCACCGGAGTCAGTGAAAGGCAGCAGTGAGAATATTTCTGATGAAGAAAACACAAAACTTCTTAATCCACCAATGAGATATCAGGGTGCATGAGGGCCATCCACATGGTCAACATCCACTTATTGATTTGTTGTTCGTGCCAAGCCTGCCCTATACACCAATAACAGCCAAAGAGCCCAAACATAGCAAGGAGTGGCACCTCATTACAGAACAAAAGAACTTTGCTGCACACATAATCCTCCAGAAAGCTGTGAACCAAAGAACAAACACAAAGAATAAAACTGAAATGTTGGTCACTGTGATCATGCACACAAAGGATGAGCATAGGCTTTAACACTTGTAAGAAAAAAAATCGCTCGCACTGACTAGCTGATAACAGGTGCCTCATGCAAAAATGGGTTTACACCTCCTGGTGTAGATCTTAACAGGACTAAGCAAATGTATTATTTACTGGTGGAGGCGGTGAGTGCTGCTCGGGAATGAGAATTGACTTGTTTGTCAGGGACAAGCTCGAGATTAGCAGCTGGCAAAAACAACAGAGGGTACATCGCAGAGGCTCAATGTGGACTGAATCACATGAGTCATGTCAGGGTCTCGGGGTCTAAGGCTACGGTAAGACTCACGCTTTCTTTCTCTTCAATCTAATTCCACGCATTCACTGTATATATGTGGACACTTTCATCCTATTTCATACAAGAAAAAACCTTTTTAACGAGCCTGTCCTGGTTTGAAACTTTGGAGTTTATATCGGGACATGCAGTCAAGCACTTCAATGTGGAAGAAGTCCACATTTCAGCAAAGCCTCCAAAGACTTTGAATGCTTTTTGAATCAAAGTTTGCAGCACAACCCTGGATTCATTGTCCTGAACATCAAAAGCAGAATTTTACTATTTCTGCTTCATCGGCTTCGATATTCCTGCATTACAATATCTCCGTCTACCCCTTTGCTGTACTACTCACCTTCCCGCCACATTTTTCTGCATTTTTTTCCCTCCTTTCTTTTTCGCTCTCTCTTTAGGTGTGTGAGAGTAGTAAGAGAGGGCAAGGGTCACCTCAGAGGCAGGCGGACAGGAAGAGAAAGAACAGCCAGATCTGTTGCTGATACTGCCAAGCTTATTCTTCACTGTCTCATTACAGGGCGGCCACTGCCTGCCTGCCTGCCTGCCTGCCTGCCTGCCGGCTCTCTCTCTCTTTTACTTTGTCTCCCTCTTCTTCACATACACACACACACACACACACACACACACACACACATACGTACACACAGACTTGAACACACCACAAACACTCCCTCACACCGTCTGTCAAACATGCATTCTTGCAGACATATCAGGAAACTAACCCCCTCTCTCACATACAAACACACCTGCTCATGTTTCACTATGTGTCTTATTAATTTTTCATCCAGCCTGCCTGATGCCCTGGACTCACTTCTTCCTCTAAAATAAACACAATAAAATAAGCATTCGACCCTTCAACACCAAACACAGCACCGCATTAGCACTACAAAGAGAAGAGGCGGAGGAAAGACTGACCGAGAACAAAACAATGCAAAAGAAAATAAATAAGGATGTACAAGTAGGTTTTAGGAGAGAAGAGTTTTTTTTTGTATTTTTCTCTATCTTTAACAACCATATATGTATTTGTGAGAAATTTAAAAGGTAGTTACAAAAACCCAAGGGGTCATGAATGTACCCAAGGGGAGTATTTCACAAACCTAAATGTGTATTTGTGCTGGTGCTCGTTTGGTACGTACCGGGGCTACTGATGAAATGAACAGCAAGTAGGAGAAACTTTCTCTATTTTGTCTCTTCTGTTAGCATCTCTCGTTTCTCAAACTGTCTCTACCTCTCTGCCCTCTTAGCGCGGGCTCAGACTTTTAAAACCCGAACCAATTTTGAAATTGGATTGCATCACACACACAAGGAGAAATCTCACATTTTCTTAACGCTGATTGCAAACATACACACACTAAAAGCTGTGAAGATCAGAACAGTTGATTCAATCCCCCGTCTCCTTCTTTCTTTTAGTCTCCCTCTCTCTATTTTCACCTTATTATTGCTCAGTATAGCTGATTCCTATCCAAGTATTTCAAAGAAAGGTTTAATATATTTTCATTAGGATAGAAAAATTTAAAGAGTTAAATATATACAGTATATCTTACTTTTCTGCAGATTGTTGAAAATCTACTTGAGATATAGCTGGATCACACCCACTTACCCACCAGCAAGTGCACACATCACCCTCCAGTTGCTGCTGTCCACTCCAAAAGGCTGAACTCTCTAACCCATTGCAATACACAGAAAGAAGACTGATAGAGAATAACTTTGCAAGAGAGAAATGGAGGGGAGACAGCCTAGAACATGATGGCAGAGATATTGTGTGAGAGAGAAAGGTAGATGGAGAAGAGGGAGCAGAGGTGAAGGTAGGAAATAGAATATCTTAAGGCTTGGCCCGGAGCCACTTAGGGTTTAAAGGTTGATTGGTCTCCAGCTCTTCTTCCCTCTTGCTACCACTCACTTTTTTTCCCCCTCTCATCTTTGCACCTCTGTCTGCCCACCCCACCCTTTCGCAACCCTTCTCCCACAAAAAGATAGCTAGAATTCACTGGCCTTGATCTGTTCACCGACTGCATGTATTAGGATCCGGAATCTCATTAAAATTCACCATTACCTGCTCCCTTCACAAGACAGCAGCCAATTAGCCGACAGCCTGATCAAACAGCAGGCACGCTACAAGCCAATCCCCCCCCGGGTAATGGTGGGTGCACTCCCGAACCTGACCGGCAATGACCTGTGATCTGTGTCAGATGGGCGGAGTTTCTGACACATGACTTGACATGGCTGAATCCAAAAAGAAATGGTATTGTGTTCTCTTTGCCAACAATTGTGAACTGAGAGTTGAGATCAGAGTCTGGCCTGAGAGAGAGTGAAGCAGTCTGAATTTTCCTCCTAGTTTTACATGTATAGCTAATATTGACCTGTTTCTACCCTAGCACAAATTATCCTCAACAGGAAGCTTTCACCAGAGACAGAGGAGGATGAGGACAGGGTAGGGTGTAGGGGTGAGGGTAGGACAGGGGCAGAATGTAACAACTACATTTACTCAACTACTGCACACAGAAGATATTCCAGGTACTTGCACTTTTACTTTAGTACATTTTGCCCACCTTATGAGTCTATTCCACCACATTCCATAGGATTTGTCAGACAGCTTTAGTGATTACTTAATCTTTAGGTTTTTTTCTTAATGCCCATCGTGTTGGGCCTTTAAGACAGACTGTCTGGTTACGTTGCTCCTCTTGTAACTAAGCATAGTTACAAGACGAGCAACGTAACCATACAGCACCTTGTCTTGCCTCAAGTTGGATGAGCAGCAGAAAACACCTGTTATCGAGCTCATGGTTTCTTTTGTTTCTCAACTCGAGTGTAACGTAAAGGTTATGCGTGGCCACTGTTTTGTTTATGTGTGACAGAACAGAAGCCGTACAGCCAGGGGCTTTGTCAAGATTAAGTGTTCGTAATAGACAACGAGAATTGTGGAAAAAACCCAGACACGTATGGCTGTGTGTTTTGGCTTAGCTTTACTGCCTTCTGTTACGCTCACAAAGCTCTAATCAACCAAGAACTATAGAGCCAAACTGTTGAAATGAAAACCATGTGTCTCCAAAATTTTAAATTTGAGTGTTCCTTAATGGGTTGAGCAAATTTTACAACTTCTTTATCTAAATTACTATTTAAAAATCTCTTGGTTTAGCTGGAAAACAAAGCTTTGGTCACAAAGCTGAAAACAGGGTTGTATTTCTCAACTCATGAAAAGACGCATTGTTCTCAGATGACAGCAACACCACCAACATTTGATGATCTCAAATGCATTGCTGCAAAATATAAAGTAGTTAAAATTGGTGCAACAACAACACTCACTTCAATGCAACTATAATATTGATCTAAAAACATAACAGTAAGTGAATTGCGCTGATAATACTGAAAATACTTTCTACTTAGGCAAGGAACCTCACTCATATTTATACACTCCGGTATCGCTACTTTTATTTTAAGTAGTAAAGGATCTGAAGACTTCTTGGACCACTGGGTTTGGATAGGCTGCATATGAAACTAAAGAGAAAAAAAAAAAACTCTAAAAAATAGATGATATCAAAATCAGTGTGGTGGATTAAACCCAGGCCTGCAGCTTGGCATACGCAGAGAGAAAGCAAGATGATTGGAAATGTTTGAGAGAGAGTAGGAGAGTGATGAGAGACAGAGGAGAGTTTATTTGATTGGTTCCACCTGCTTGGGAGTGGCAAGAGAAAGTAAGCATGATGTGAGCGTGACTGGCTGAGCGTGCACGCGCAGGTGCACGGCTGTACATGAAGGTCATGGTGAGGTCTGGCATGTTGCACTCACATAAGGCAAGACCTGAGAAGTTAACTGTGTCTATGTGTTTGTGTGTGTGTGTGTGTGTGTGTGTGCGTATCAGGGGTGACTCTCTGCTGCCTGCTGGTTCAAACAGCCCACAGAATATTTGAATGTTACTTCACAAGAATAACTGTATCTCCACGGCTTCACCGCTGAGGTTTGACTCAACCAACATGATTATTTCTGCCTCGAGAGCGTCCCTGCCAACTGTGAGCGGTGGGTTTTCCAAACACACAGATAGACACATCATATTTACAACTTCTTCAACATAAAAAAAAAATGAATATCAGACCAAATCTCATCAATCACGACTTTGGCTCCTTGGGCTGCCTCAAGGGAGAATCTATTTGCAACAGTAAACGCAGGGCTAAAGACTGCAGCAGTCTAAAATACAGGCACGAAAAGCACGATACTCCCCATGATCTCCTCACAACAGCATGAGCTGACAGTATCCCAGTGGCAACTTTGCCTTCCTTTTGACACTCTACAACACTTGCCTGAAAAAACAAAACAAAAAAAAAAAACGGCAAATCCTAAAAACAGAAGAAAAAAAAACAGACCAAGCTGCAAATTGTGTCAGATCTCAAGAGTGTGCTTCATACGCTTGTCGGTCCCTCTCCAAGGACTCCCAGAGGACTGTGTGCAAGTCTTAGTGGAGCCAGATGGCCCCCATCTTAGGTATTCAGCTGAGGCAGTGGAGCAACAGCCAAAGAGGTGTCACAGTCGATGCTAAACGCACCCTGCCATCGCCACCAACACACGCGCCCATACACATACACACAAACACGGAGACAACAGAAGAGAAGGTGGGGTTGTGTCATTGTCACAGTAGTGTATAAAAATGTATAAGAAGATGGGGTGTCAGTTCAGTCAGTCTGTTGTGTATTTTGTCTGAGAAAGTGTCATCTATACGTGTGTGCCTGTCTATGTGGATCGCTGCTACTTCGAGTGATATATCCTCATCTTAGTATTCATGATGTGCTCGGCAGGTTTCATGTTTGCGAGTGCGTATCCATGCTAGCATTACACTGATGCATAAGCCACGCATTTTTGTTCAAATGTTGTTATTTTATTTGTTTGTGTGGGACTGTTTGTGCATGCAGCTGTTCTTTTCTTGCAAATATGTGCCACAGCTTTCCGGCCAAGTCACCCATCGCAGCGACCCATTTTCTGCCTCTCCAGATCCCAGACCACAACCCCTCTGTTTACTGTGGATGTGTCCCTTGTGCCTTGTCCCATATCCCATAATCCTTTGCCCCGGTTCCAAGAACCCATGTTCGCCTATTGTCCTCCTCACCTGTTCTACATTGCCAATAGTCCGCACACCCCCTGTTGTCTCCCTTCATCTTTGGCCAACTTTCATCCATTTTTTTCCCCCATGTATTTCTCTGGTTTGCTCCACTTCCACCTCTACTTGCATTCTCTCCATACATTCACCGCAATATTTTTCTCAATCCCTTTTAAATTCTCCCCGAAAACCTCTCTCTGCCCTCACACTTCTACGTCTTCTGTGAATTACATTATATCATCCATCTCTTATATTCTCCATTTTTCAACCTACATCTTTCCTCCTCCCTGCCGCTGATGGGCTAATGCAGGGGGGCCCGACCTCATTAAAGATGGAAAACATACAGAACGTACTGCTCTCCTCCTCTGCCACTCATCTTGGACCTTCACCCCCCATCATCACACTCTCATCCCTCCTTCAGTGTTGGGTCATGCCTGGGCAGGAGAGCTGCTGCCTTCCTCTGGGCTCTAGAGGAAACCTTGTCGAGTCGAATTGCAATAACTTTTCATTTTCCTTCTGCTCCTGCGGACCGCCCTGGGTTTGCCCTGTGATCCTTCACACAACTGCACACACCTCTCACGCACATGCCTGGGCTTGAATTTCAAAATTTGATCTGCTTGTTCCTTGTTCTCAATTTCTTGTTTTCAATCAGTTTCTTTGTACAGCACTTTCTGGACTTGATTTTCAGAGCGCTCCATGAATAGATTGGGTTCTGACTATGACTAAAGTGTGAACATGTCACATAACTTCATGTAATTGTTTAGAACATGAAACAAATGTGAAACAAATCCCTACACACTAGGTGTAAACCAGCCCAGGTAACAACATGACTGAAACATAAATGTCATTTCAAAGCCTAAGTACATAATTTCAAAATGTATATCAAGTTTTGAAGGGCACCTGAGGCACTCCCACCCCCCTACAACCCAACAACATGCTTGCAGGTTGGGGGGTTTGTTGCTAACAATAACTAACCCAGGATGCCGGGCCAGGCCTCCAGTCCCTGCTCCAACAACTCCCCCCGCCGCCGCCACCACCACCACACACACACACACACACACACACACACACACTCCCCACCCCACCTCACTGCCTGTGGATCTGACAGCCAGGAAGGCCTAGCTTGTGTGCTGCCAGCCAGCCAGCAATAGCTCAGCTTCATCCAGCCCTGGAAACATGGCAGATGGCGGCAGGAGAGAACAGAAGAGAGGACTTTGGGTGTCTGTGTGTGTGTGTGTGTGTGTGTGTGTGTGTGTGTGTGTGTGTATGTGTGTCTGTGTGAGTCAGACAGAGACAGGTAGAATGAGAGAAAGAAAGTGGGAGCGTGTGATCCCGTCCTCCATGACCTCCAAGCTGGAGCTATACAAATGGTGTATTATCTTTGCTGAAACTATACTAGCAGGAGTCGATCAATAAAAGTCCACTATCACTGATTTCATCTACACTTCTTGCACTATTTTGTTATTTTACATCTGTTCGTGTGTGAGAGTGTGTCTGCACACGTCTCCAGACACATCTGTCGGCTGCTGTGCCCTGAATGTGTGTGGATGACCAATCAATCTTTTTCATTCAGGGATCCTATGGGTTTTCATCACGGACAAATAGAGGTTCAGCGCTTACTTGAATGGACAGTTGATTAGTTCCATCAAATTGATGGCTTCTTGATAAACAGCCTTCACACTGTCCATCTGTTGTAGGTGAATATGAATCTATTTCAGGCTGTGATGTGCGCCTGCACAAAAGCTGTAAGAATGAATCCTCCACATTTTCACATATATTCATTTGGCATCTCTTGGGATGACTCATGTAACACAATCGATACGGTTTATACAATATAAAATAAAGTCTTTACAGCACATAGGAAGAGATTCTCTGTATGCTTCTAATGATTACATGTGGTAAAATAATTTATCTTTTAATGTAAAATCTTACATACAGGATTAAATTATTCTAAAAGGTTGTTTTCCAGACACAAGACAAATATCTGTAACACATCCAGAACAACCGAACTGAACAGCTCTTACAGCTAAAGCCAAAACGTCTTACTAGAGCACTACCTACAGAAAGTCCGAGCAAAAAGACTTCAAGAGCAGCCCTCACTCACTGTCAAGAGCAGCACAAAAACTCCAAGGCAAGATGTCATCATAAAATAAAACCCAAGGAGCTCACAGATGTCCGCTTTAATGATTTATTTTGTGGTTATCCCTCTGCACGCTGTTTCACAATGCGAGACTCACCTCGGATGATGGACAGCCTGGCATTGACGGTGATCTCGCCCTCGCTGTTCTCAGCAACGCATTCATAGATGTTCTCGTCACGTGGCGCACGGAGGGGCTGGATTCTGAGTACGGCGCCTGCACCCTCATCAAACTCAATGGTCTGTAGAATAGAGAGTAAATAATAAGGTTAGGTTGGACAGATGTGGGACTCAAATAGCAAGAGCACCGGTTTTGAATTCAAGTGCATGCGAACGCCAGAGATACATGGGTGAGTTTGGTGTCAGTACATGAACAGCTCTTACAGCTAAAGCCAAAACGTCTTACAGAGAACCACTGTTTCATATGTAACTATGGTAACTGTGAAGTCAGTTTCTCAAACTTTATCCTGAATTGACCCGTTATAAGGAAACGCACCCTCTCTATCTCTCGACACACACGCACACACAATTCCGGCGCCGTATCTTTGTGTGTGATGTGTTTGTTTTGGTGTGTTTGCGCCTCATTGTTTTTATCTGTAATTATGCCCTTTGTTCTCTGCAAAGCCCTTTGTTTTGAACTGTGTTGAAAGCGCGTCTTAAAAACGAAATCAGACGAGACTCAGAACGTAACATGTGCTGAGAATGCTGATTAGAAGACTGTAGAAAAAATGAAGAAAGACTCGCAAAAATGATTGCATTTACTCTGTATAAACATCAACACCCTTTATGTTCAAATGATCAAAATCAGAAATGATGAAGGCTTCTCACAGTGACTACAGTATATAATATCATTTCTATTAATTCCACACTGTTCTTCTCGTCAAAGCTGTTTGTGTGCATTACGTTTTTCAAAGCACAGATCGTTCAGGTATAAGCAACACATGACAAAAAGCAGCATTAGCATGACCAAGAAAACATTTTAGAGAATATTGAGACTAATTATATGACTTAATTGCCAATTTCCAGACTAAGACCTTAACTGAACTAACTGGTCATTAGCATCAGGGTGTTTTAATTGTTGAGAACAATACAGTGTGTCTGAAATAGCCTGAAGTTGCTAATAACTTCATTTAACCAGTCAATCAAAATCTGTTTTAATGGTTTCCTCATTACAAACAGTTGAACTAATATAATAGGGACATTTTGAATATGTCTGTTACGAAATGTGTTGCCAGTGGGTGTTAAAAGTGAGGTAGTTTTGACAAAGTTTGATCTCCCTGAAATCTTCACCAGCAGACGTATAGCCTGCAACAAGAAGAAGAACCTCAAGAGTTAGGTCAATGACTAGAATTTTAAGTGCGGCATTTCTGAACCAATCCCTCGATGGTTTTAATATAGCCGGTCCGGTCATTTCCAAACTTAATCTCTTTAGGTGGAAGAAGTGTTAGAGAAGACGGTCAGCATGCCTGTCAGTCTCACGGCAAACCTACTCTTCCAATATCCATCACTCCTTAGAGGAGTTTAAACCGCTTCGACGAAGGTTTCAGAGCTGAGATCTCTGAGCAAAGCATGACTTTGAGATATAAGTATAAGACTTCAGCAGCCCTGCTGCTCCTCTGCTGCACGTCTCAGGGCTGAGCCGCTAATTAGGCAAAAAACACTGCAGAGCACGGCATCGTGATCGATATCAAAGCAGCTATCTAGAGGGTAAAAAAGAAAAAAAATCATAACTACTTCAAAACCCCCTTTACAATTTTTTTATTTCATGCTAAACGGAGGAAGGGAAGCGTCCGATCTGGCGGGCTCCTTCACGCCATTGGCTTTGTTTCCCACTTAGCATGCAGAAGAAGAGAACATACAAACACATCTTGTCTTTTAATTTTGTCCTCCGTTGAGATGCTGCTTCTCCCCCTGTTGATGCTGTTGTCATTGTTTTTTTACTTTTTAGCCCCCTCCCCTGTGGTTGTGTTCATGCTGCAGCGGGTGAGTGTCTATCTCTGTGCACTGCCGTCATTTTTAACGAAAGCAACTTTTTAATTAAGAGACACTGAGCATCAATCAAGACTTTTAGAGATGCCATCTGGGACGCCTGCCGAGGACTGAACAACAAACATCATGAATAACTCACAGACACATTCACACAGATCGGGCAGTAAACGGAAAAAGAAAAAAAAACAGAGCTGGAGACAAAAAATGTGGCAACGGCTGATTCAGTCAAGTGCAAAGAGGACAAGGCGGGAGGAATGGGAAAGCTCCGAATTGCTTTACTGGGCAACTGTAACTAATGGTGGAACCGCGCATTGCTCAGAGGTTAAAGAAGCCAGTCCATGAAAGATTGGTAGTTGTTGTTCCAAACTATTGGTGAAAACGGGGTAAAGAAAGCAAATGAAAATAGCCTTTTCCAGGGGAACCAGACCGCAACAGAAGACTGTGCTTGTAATGTGAGGAGAATAGTACTGGGCAGTGCTGAAAAACTTTGGAAAAGAGTGGAATGTGGGGGGTAACGTAATTTAAGATTCATGTTTTAACCACCCAGCATCGTAATATGGTCTATAAGTTAAAACAGTAAACATCAAAATATATTTAAAAAAATATATATTTTACTTGGCTATGTAGTCAAAAATATTAGCAGTAAAAAACGTACTTTCCAAACACCAAAATCTTTCAGCATGAGCAAATTTTCCAAATTGCCCTCCTCACCTGTAGAGTACAGCAGTGCTGCCTGACTCACCTCTATACGCTGGGAGTTGACCTTCTTGCCTTTCTTGTTCCAGCTAACCCTCGGCTTGGGGTCGCCCGTTGCCTGGCACACAAAGGAGACCACGCCCCCTGAGACGCCAATCTGGTCGTTGGGAACTTTAGTGAACCGTGGTGGTGCTAGAGACAGAGAAAGAAAGACATCATCATGAGCCATAAGACAAATTTCGAACCCACACAAGCCTCCTATTCTGTATCTTACTCTCTCCCTGTAGCAGACGCCCACACGCACTGGTCTGCAGGAGTGAGACGTCTTGGACACTTTGTTTTTTGGAGAGACACCAAATAAACAGCTAGACGTTCAGTCAGACAGACAGATAGCTCGATGTCTATCCATAATGACATATCTGCATCAAAGCAACAGTGACCCACAGTTAAGACCCTCAGTGACAGGGCAACCTCTTTAACCGCTGGGCGATGTCGTCATTCTGAATCACCCCTCGCAGTAAACACTTGGGTTGAATTAAACTACTGTGCCCTCATCTAGTACCTCAATTTCAGTGCTGTGTAGCTCTGTGTGTAGATGACAGCGCTGTGAATTTATATGTTGATGTTGTGCCAAGGTGCTGATGATTAGTAGCTCAAAAATATACCTCCATAGGGAAACAGAGTCTGGCTACTACCAGTACAGTAGCAGCCCCATCAGAAAAGAACATTTAGTGGATGAAGCAAGTAAAAGTGAGTTTTTATTTTAATTTGACTGTGTTCAAATGTGTGACTCATTTTCCTGTTTAATAAAGTATAGCACTGACAAAGCCACAATCAGTGGTTAAATTCTCACTTGGACCACATGCACTAAAATGTTATACTCTCATAGAGACCCTTTGATTAAAATGTCCATCAAAAGTTAGTCATTTTGGTTGGTTCGTGCTGTTTTTTCACTCATGCCTTGCTTGCAGTAGGTTTGAAACAACATCACGATAGAAAAAGGGAGAGAGAAAGAAAGAGAGAGAGAGAGAGAGAGAGAGAGAGAGAGAGAGAGAAGGAGAAAACAGAGTCCTGGGGAACTCGTTAAATCTGAATCATACAGATATGTGGGGATGATCAAACGGCCAGCGCATAACGTCAAATTAATAATTAAGGGACCACGGGCCGACACCAGTCTCCAGGCACTGCTAAACACATATGAAGGAGAGTTCCTGCATTCATTATCGGGTAAAGAGAGAGAGCGGGTGGGTATTTTAGAGAGAACGAGGCAAAGAGGAATAGTGTCGGACAAGGGAAAGGAAGGGAAGAAGGGTGAGTGTACTGCTTCAGGACAGCAGAGGCATCACATGCAAAGTTAATCTCACAGCCTCCAACTAACAACCTAAATATTTCTGATGCAAATATTACACCGAGACACACAAACTGGCTTAGTTAGAGTTGGTGGCTAGTTAATCTCAAAAGCAGTTTTTTTCAATTTCAATGTCCCTGTCATGTTTACAAGTGTATGCCAATGTGAGACACACTTAACCTTGATTTTACAAGCTCAGATGTCTGTGAAAGCAAGATAATGGCTGATAGAAAGCATACAGTATCCGTTCATTATGCTGTCCATGGTCAAATGAAGATAAAGTGCTTTCAATTAAAAACTATTGCTGCTGTGATACCATGTTTCCTCTTTTTCAGACTAGAGAGCTGCTCACCTACAGATGAGAAGAGATACTCTCAGCTTGATTTCTGCCTTCTATTGTGCACGTTTTCTCAGGTAACTTGGGGAATTTGATCAGGAGGCAGAGCATGACGGAAACTGAGATTAAAGGTGTAATTACACAGTATCTTCAGACATCTGAATCAAAGTGCTACTGTAACGTCATGGCATATGCGAATAAAAATTGCCATGTATGATAAAACATCGTACTGAATGTCGGATGTTGACAGACAACACACTGAGCTAAATAAATCAGCCAAAGGGCAACGACGAAACTCTTCCACTTTTATGAGAGGTATTAAAGGGCTGATTTGCTAGCAATCATGTTAATGTGTGAAATATTGATTCCCCGCCGTCTGATGTTCAAATGAAAGTTTATTGATTGTTGCATCTTTCAGAAAATATATATTTAAATCTGAATCTACTTAATCTAATCTGTTGAAATAACCCCGGTGTAGTCACATTCCCCGACGTTTTGGAAAGGTTTCATAACATAAAATCTCATTGATTGATTATATCTAATGTAAACAACATTTACAGTGGGAGACATTGCAGTTATATCTTAGTTAGTATGGGAAGTTATTTTATGTATTAAAGCAACATTATGTAGAAATATGCCCTTTGTGCATTTTGGCACCCTCCAAAAGTGCCGCACCATTGTTGTAAAAACAAATCCCAGGTCTGTAACAATTTGTCACACGTAATGAAGCTGTTATTTTAAGGTAAAAAAAAAAGTTATATGATGTTGCTTTAAATGTTGCATGAAAAAAAATCTCAACAGAAGAACTTCTGATCGTCCAAACTCTCTGGGAAAAGGCCGAACTGGAGTATTAGCTGAAGACGTGTCCCTCACCTTTTACACGTGTTTCAAAATGCATCATTAGCACATGAATTATTAAGGAAAAAATACCTTCAAGATCAAATCAAGGCTGAAATAAATCACTATCTATCATATATTTCACAGTAAACATATATACTGCATGAAGGATGTGGGATGATATAAGCAGGGCAGCTTTTCTCCAGCTTCAAGGAGGCTTTATTTGTCTGGTGCATACAATGATCCCTTTTGGCATTTTACACTCTCAGTTTCCATTCTGATACTACACAACACAGCTCCTCTGCATTTGACCTCCCCTTACAATGTGCCCTCTGTCGAGACAGAAGAGGGATTTACACAGAGCAGGCCAGTGGCAGTGGTTCTGCTGAAGGCCAGCGCTCTTTGATTAGTTTTCCCTGAACCATTCGACATTTTCACCCAGTCGCTTTCTCCCTCTCCTTTTTCTCGGGCTTCACAGGATGAGAGAGATGTACAATCAATGTGCCTGCCCGCATGTCAGTCCGAATTTAACTCCTGACAGATGCAGGATTTTCTCATAATGTGCTGTATATGCTTTTCAACGTTACCTCGGGAAGGTTTGAGGAAAGCTAGGGAGCTAGGAGGAAAAGACATTGAAATGAAAAGGAATGACACAGTAGGGGTTGACAGGAAGAGGAGTGCAGGAGGAGGTGGTGAGGTCAGCGGTAAAGAGAGGCAGGAAGGGGAGAAGCGAGGAGGTGACAGGGTGTCCTGGGACTAGAAGACGTGATGTGAAGAGGGACGGCAGGACAGACAGGGGAATATTTCATCAAAAGAGGAACTTTTTCCAACTTTTCTCCCTTGCTCTTCTATTTACTTGTAGTTTTTCCTTTGTTAAACCAATAAATGAAAAGATGAAATTGGCAAGACCTTTGTGTTTGAAGTTCAGAAACTGGGGGGCCGGTCAGCTACAGTAAGTGACTGAGTGTGATACATAATAACCCTTTCATATCGTAGACATGCCTCTGACAATGGCCAGCGTTCATATGTGCCTGCTGACTCTTGTTAATCTCTGGACGTCACTATTCAGACAGACATGTTTCTAAAAGTGAAGTTCCATACAAACATTACTGCCAGCCACAAAATTACACATAATTATATGACACAAGTACCAAATAAAGTGTAGACTGGTTTCATTTACAGCTCTGCCGTCTCTTTCTCTCATGTGCACTGCCTACTTGTCTTGGGACTCTTCAGGTAGTGCGCTTAACATTGTTTGAACATCATCAGCATTATTTAACTTTCCATCAACCCAAACTGGGTAAAGGGTAGAGACTATGGCTGTGGGCCATGAATGCCTACTATAATGCCATTACTACAGGTATGCGGTGTGTGATTGTGTGAACTCTGATGAGCGTAATTAACCTTTTTTTCAATTTTCCTCAACTGTGTGCCTCTGGGCTTGTGCTGCCAGTTACCGTTGACTTCGAGCCTTTCTTTTTTCAGATTTCCAACCTTGCCACGCAGTCAGTAATTGCAGGGTAGAAAAGGTTGAGTGGTGTCGGTGCTTAAACTGCTTAAAAAAAATTCCCCAAAATGAGTGATGGAATAGACCACACCATTATCAGCAGATAGGCTTAATCACACTATTTCATGCACTGACTGGATTCGGTATCTACATTATGGAGAGAAGAAGTTGACACACACTGGTTGAAACATATTCATATTGTACGTAAAATCACCTCAAACCAACTTGTCTATAGAAAAGATGAAAATACCCCCTTTATTCAAATCCAGTAGTGCTTTTATCCTAAAAATTTGGTGTGGCACTTTGTGACTAGGGGTGTCACAGTTTTGTGGTGACAATATTTATCTTTGACATTTTGAATTCTCCTCAAAAGCATTTCATAAGTGCTCGGAATAGGCAAAAAAAATCAAACAATGCACATTTTTGATAGATATTGTTGGGGTGACAATTGGCACTTTCACAAAATATTAACAAAATGAGGTTTTTGATAAACAACCATCAGTGGCAAGTATTAGAACAAGTTGTTACCAGTCTGGTACGTTCAGAAAATGATATCATCAATCAACACAGCCTTTAAAACCAGGAAGCTACAACACTTGCCCTGCCGTACCACGATATAATATCTAAAATCTAAAAACAATATATAGTCCCATATTACAAGAACGATATATTATATATTTATTCCTCAGACCTAGTCTAGTCATTTTTCATGCAAAAATGTCAAACATTTGCTGGTTTCAGCTTCTTAAATATAAAGATCTGCTGCTTGTCTTTGTCATTTCTGATAGCTAATGAAGAGTCTCTGGGTTTTGGACTGTTGGCTGGACAACAGAAGCATTTTGAAGATTTCACATTGAGCTCTGGGAAATTGTAATGAGCATTTTTTCACATTTCTTGGACATTTTATAGACTAAACGACTAATTGTTAAAAATAATAGGCTGATTAATCAACAACTGACTTTCGAACGTCCTACCTACGTTACTCAGAGATTTTGCGGTTTGATTCCTAACAGTGCCACCTATTCCAAAAATGTACACGTTCCTTTTGCTGTAAGGTGCCTTATATAAAAGTCCCCCACCAAACGGTGTGTGTTACCAGAGATGACATTGAAAGGACATTGCACCCGCAGTCGCTGTTTGTCCCCTCCACCAAAGTCTCTCTCTATTCCCCAAGCGTCCCTCAGAGAGACCGAGGTACAGCACTCCCCAGATAAGCACACAAGACCCGTCTTTATCTGCCTGGCAGGGGGACATGGCCTGAGCTAAAATAACCAGCAATGGGGGCCCGGCTATCTTCACAAGGCCCCGAGAATAGAACCAGAGCCACGCAAACGTGAGCAGGGAAAAATAAACCTCACACTGTGCACACAGACGCTTGTTTAGCTAATACAGCCACCACCTGCTACTGGCCGCTACCTCTGTTGGGCCTGATAAGACAGAATCCAACAGCACTGTGATTATAAAGTGGCGGAGAGTGGGAGGTGGGCATGTGAATATGAGACGGCTCCATTTACAGTACTTTACTGTTGTCGCTTTGTAGGGTGGGGGGGTGTAAGAGGTGGGAGGGGACTGGCTATATGACTAATACAGTAATTGATGGAGAAAAGCTTCCTGGGTCATAAATAGGAGCCATTATCCGCTGAATTAGCAAAGTGGGAGACAAAATGACGCACTGCCATTCAGTGATTTGCGAGAAAGGCAGAGAATTGGGAAAAGGGCACGTATTACCCATCTTGCTACAAATAGGTATCTTTCACAGCACATAGAGACCTTCTGGTACTATCAGAGGTCTTACTACACGCAAAGTAATTCCACTCTCTCCTTCCACTCTGCGACAAGGGTATTATCAGGGTGACAATGTAGATAGGAATGACACCAATTTTAACAGTTTTTTACTGTTGCACCCGCAGTTGCTCAGGATATGAGCAATAAGTTAAAAGCGTGTAACTTATTCAACATATTTTCATCCCACTCAACGCCACTTTATCTCAACAGACACTCGGCTGGCTAAATGTACCAACGGACATTCTTATGTCTTTTCTGGTGCGTTTACTATGTGGATAGAGCAATACGAACGACTGCATGTCACTGATTTAAAGAGGGAGTTTACTGAAGCTGATCCTGCCTGACATTAAACTTAATTTTCGTATTATCCAAACAGCAGCCACATGACACACACTCAGGCACTGTCGAGACCAACTACTTAGGAAAAACAAAAACAGGCCTAGAGGGTGGAGTGATTTGGCACTGGAACTTTGGACATTTCCTCCCCACGTACATTTGATTTACTTTGAGGCATTTGTAAACTTTCTAAGGTGCCGTCACTGTTTAGCAGTAATGAACCAGCTCACACACACACACACACACACACACACACACACACACACACACACACAAACACACAGGTATAGGTATATGGATGCAGGGATAGACGTAGAGACGGATAGATTGATTCAGCCAAATGTGCATTCAAGGAGATGCACTAAACAGCAAATACACAAACACACAAACAGACACACATACTCTCTCTTTCACACTTGCACACATCATGCACCCTCCAGGCCTAAACAACCAAGTCCCATCAATCAGGACCAATTCTCACAGGCTGACTAGGCAAGCGCCATCACTATGGTAACCGAGCCTTTACTCGAAACCTGTCTTGCTTTGTCTTGTCTGGAGGTTTTCGCACGCAATCACTGCCAACAAAGACCGGCAGACTGCTGCAAAAAAGACTTGGGCCAAGCAAGAAAATAGAAGAAAGGACGGGCAGAAAGTTGGTCAGTCTGTTTGCAAGTAAAGACGGACAACTTGGTGGCATCCATACGAGCCAATTTAGAGGATGAAAGGGATCTTGAAGGACAGAGTTAACAAGTTTTTCAGTCTTTCAACACGGAGGGCACCACATTACCACGAGACATCATCTAAACCTAGCGGCAGCTGTATTAATGTGTTTCCTAGGTGCTGTTGAGCAGTACAATTAACTTATAATAGTGACGCTGAAGGGAAAAGCATGTAATTCTGTGATTGTGCTGGTGAGGTGTGAATGAAACTGTGCTTAAAATAGACGTGCATGCTCTGCCACTCAGGATAAAAAAATGACTGTCTCAGTTAATCTCCGCTGCAGCCATATTCCACAGGGCATGTTGGGGTCAGGCTCCATTCCTGCCTAACCCTTACCTTGGCTGTGCAAGCTTAAGGGTTAATGAAACAGTTGCTTTTCCAATTAAAATATAAGGAAGAAAGGCTAATTGGGATTTGCTCTTGGGGCAGCTGGGGTTCCAAGCAGTTGTCGACGTAATGATTCACAAAGCCAGTTCGTGCTGCCTTGACTGTACACCCAGTTCCCACAGCGGAGAATTGTCCATCTTGTAACCTCAAAAATCATATTCTTCTTTCAACAACTTGATGAAAAGGCAGGATAATATTACACATTTTATGTAACAAGTGACAATATCTTGACAAAAGAAATGCTTTGATTAAAAGCCTTATATCATCTTTCAAGACAATTCTCAAAGCAATTATTTTCCACTGCCGAGAAATGAAATTATGTCACTTCATAACGAAATGTAGTCACTTGTTTTAAGAACAACAGATTTCAAGGCTTAGCAGTGCAGTGCATGCAGTGAGTGAAGATGTTTTTTTTTATGTACAAACCCTTCCTCATTGCATCATACAGTGTGCCATCTATGTCGACTGCACTCCAAACAAACTGGCAGGGCTCAGGCTTTGCAGTCCATGAGGGACTTGTGGCAGGATGTGGGAACCCAGAATAAAATAAGTTCTGGAGTGTTAGTACCCAGAGGTGAAAAACTTTGCCCGACCACACTGCTGTCACAGCGATGCTGCATTTCTAAAAAGAGTGGCACACTCGTAATATGCACAAATTGGTCCCATTGAAACCGTTGTTGAAGGCTAAGGAAAAAAGTGAAAGACACTAAGTATGCTTCTGCCCACTGGAAATAAATAGGCTCGATTCCTCAGAGAGAAAGGGGGGAAATTAAGCTTAAGTGTGTGTCTGATTTTAAAATGGCCATAGAGCAGACACAGAGGAGGTGAAATGGGAACAATTTTGTGTCATTTAGAGACTCACTTGAGGAAATTGACACTTGTTGTTCCATTAAATGAAGAGGACACCTCCAATTGCCAAAGGTGTTTTAGGTCCGATCACAACAAAGGGCAAGAGTATGAAGACAATGGACAAAACAATCTTCCCTCTCTCCATTGAAAAAAACAATCATTGTGTCTTTCTCTATACTCAATCCAAGTAAAGCCATATACAAGGCAAAGTCTCTGCCTGTGCAGTCTGAGAAAGAGGGTTTGAAAAACAGGCATTGAGGAATATCCTTGTTTGGGGGGAGTCAAAAACCTTTGAAGGTCTAAACTTGCTCAACAAAGGAGGCAATTTTAAAAGCCACCTTGGTGATATGTTAAGTTCCTTTCTGCTAGAAAGGGATATCACTATTCACGCACTTCAATCACTCGTATTGTTCTGTCAAATTGAGTTTATATAAAATCTCTGAAATTAGTGGAGCGTGTTACTGAGAAGAGACTGAAAAAGAGAGATGAATGCAAAAATGAGGAGAAATAAGCATCACCCACGCTGTGGCTGCAAGGATGGAGGACAGCTATTTGATCTATTGTTCTGACCAAAACTGTGCTTTGAGAGGTACATTTCAATCAAATAAATTACACTGACTGGATTTGTTCTTGATAATAATGCCAAAACGTTTCATCTTCCTTCTACGACAGCACCAATTTGATAGTGGATGGGCAAGTACGCTGTCCTGCGACCTGTGGTAATCAGCCATATGGGTTAGGGCTGCAGTGTTGATTGATTGTTCTTTCAACACTGTAAATCAGTGCAATGGGGCTAGATAGGAGTTTTTTTTCAGCTGTCTTGTATAGCAAATATTAGCACACATGTCCGGCATGAAAGCCTTCTTGGTTTTTGGCTTCAGCAGTGGCAAATTCCCCAAACTGCCAGCAAAAACATGCCTATTTCCACATTGACTGGAAAACACTTTGGACTTTACAGGAATGTAAAACTTGAAGTTTTTCTGAAGGACCCTAATAAACAAGGATAGACAGTTTCTTGCACGGCTAAATCAAACTTTTCCCTCTAACATTTGTAAGTGTATAGCTCTGAGAATTCAACCTACAACAGCCCTCAGAATGTAGACAGTGCCAACAGGCTACTCGAGGCAGAGATTCATTCCTGCAACTCAATTAAAAATTAACTTGTTTTCTTCTCATTTCAGAGAAAAACAGGATAAAGCAAGGGGCCAAGCATGCAACAGCAGGGCGCACATAAAATTGAATTTGACAGAATTAACTTGACAGTGTTGGCTCAAACATAATTTGAGTGGAAAAGATAAGGACTGATGGAGGGAGAAGGAAAAGCAGAGAGCAGCAGAGAGAAACAAGGAGAGAGCAGCAGAGAGACTGAGATGTAGGGAACAAGAACAAGAAAATAACGGCTCCACTAAGGGGCTTCATTTTTTTCAAATTGGCAGCTTCAAAGGAATATAAATAATTGAACACCCTCACCCCATCACAGCAAGTTCTGGCCAATTACTATTAGGAGTACTTTGCCAAGAAAGCTGCTGTTGAGGACTCTAAAAGGCCAAAAGAAAGAAGAATGAGGAAGCGAGGCGGAGGTGAAAGGACAGGAAAAATGCTGACAAATAACCCTGTCTCCCGGTCCAAAAACACAAACCGAAATACAAACAAATACTGCAAGATCCCAAGAGTCACTTGACTTGAGAAAAGTGAAGACATTGCAATAAATCAGAAAAGAATGACATTTTCTTTTGTCCCTTCAGTGAAGAAAATATTAACTTAGGACTATTAAAACATCAGGCATCAAGGGAAACATCAGCCTCTCTTTTCCTCCACAAAAAAAGAAAATCCTGCTTCTTGTTGCACCTTTCTCAACTCCCAAAGGTCAAAAACAGAACACAACTGAAAGGAAAGAATTCCCTATGCCAATGTGATTCTTATAACCAACTTTGAATACCCAATGACAAAACTAAGGGACTTGTCATAATGTTAACTGTTAATAGTGGCAGAGCTGTTGGTGCAGACGTTTGTTCATGTTATTATGAAGGGCCACCAAATATCATAGGTATCATCTGGTGGTGGTGGCAGCTCATAAATCAAAGAAAACTAATAAAAAAAGATGGTCTTCATGAGACTAATAACTTAACTAATTATCTACACATTCAATATTCACTAAAAAATGATGTTATCAGCTTCCCTGGCAATGTCAGAAGCTCAACTGTTTTGTGGTTGGAGTAAGAGAATGAAAAAAAAAACCTTTTGAAATGCTGTGTTTGATTCAGTTCTTTTACCCATTACTGTCTGATTTACTGGTTTATATATTTTACACTTACAACGATCAGTGGTGTTGGGTCTTTGTTTTGATGCTTTTTTCCCCTTTAATCACGACTAAAAAGCACCCAGGGTTACAGTTTTGCATAAATTCTATTAATAGTTGACTTGATTTCCACTTTCAAACAATTGCTATTGTAAGTCAACATTCAATTATAGGAAAAGGAAAATAACTTTGATAGTGCTTCGTTTAAAAAATAAAGGAAATATTTGATTGCTTGCCAATGTTCTGGAGCAAAAAAAAAAAATGGATGCACATGTACAGCATGGTGATAGGTTGCTGGTTTGGTCTATCTTTACTGTTGCTTGCGAATCAATTTATATTATTGTATTGTCACTGGGTGTGTATCAGTCTGAGTATACGACAATTAAATTGGGTTGCCTAAATATTTATTTTAATATTTATCTTGTACGTGTTGACTGAGTGTCAACATGGCATTGAATTATTTATTATTGAATTATTATTTATGACCTCTTGGAAGACAGGCCGTTGCACTAAAAGGTCCAAACAAATAATAAAAAATATATATGAATAACCCATGTTCACACAATTACTTTGGGTTTTATTTATAAAGCTAAAGCATGACACTGCCATCTAGTTTTATAGCTGTGCTACAACAAATATTTTACATCTACTCGCTCAATATGCTACAGTCACATTATGACAAAGCTCAGGTGACACACACATTAAAATATTACGCACACAAACACACATATATGCATGTGCCTGCATACAAATCACATGCAAACATGCAGACAAATGCAGACACACGCAAACATGGATCCATGCGTTATCATGGTTGGGGGTGGCTGGATTTATTGAGCCATCTTTCTTTCTCTTTTGATTAAAAATGTCTCCTTCTCACTATGATTTATGAGTGTAAATGAAAAGGGATGGAGGGCAGAGAGAGGGAGGGATGTGAGAGGAAGGGATGACATCATGCTTTCAGCTGGGCCATTTTTGCAAAAGGGTGGCATCCACTGTGCGGGGGTGTGTGTGTGTGTGTGTGTGCGTGTGTGTGTGTGTGTGTGTGTGTGTGTGTGTGTGTGTGTGTGTGTGTGTGTGTGTGTGAGAGAGAGAGAGAGAGAGAGAGAGAGGGGGACAAAGTGTTGATATGAGGTGGGGGTTGGTGTCCCCCACAATACTCTCAGTCCACCAGGTGGGAGTGATTATAATTGGACAACTGCACCACTGGGCTGTGTGTGTGTGTGTGTGTGTGTGTGTGTGTGTGTGTGTGTGTGTGTGTGTGTGTGTGTGTGTGTGAGTGTGTGTGTGTGTGTGTAAAAGAAAATCATAGAGGGCCAAAGAAGGCAGTCTGTGGGTGAGCGCATATATTTCCAGACATAATGGTGGGCCGACGCTGTGTGGCCCCAAAAAGAGATGAGAAAGAAGAGTGAGAGAGTGTGCCTGACTTGCGTGTGTGTGTGGCTGGGAGGGAGGGAGGAGGACAAGGAAAAAAACAAATGAGTGAACATGAGCAAGAGACAATGAGACAGAGTGAGAGAGCTTGACAAAAACAGCGATCATATCCACAGGCAGAGCAGACAAAGACTGGCAGATACTGACAGATGGGGAGCGGGCCCTGCTGTTAGTGCATTTACAAGTGTGTGTGTGAGCGTAAGGGGGGGAAAGCTAATCTCCATCAAAGATGAAGCAAACTGCACTGAATGTTATTTAAACCTGAGTGAGCAAACCAGTCGAAAATAAGTTCAAGTGGAGGAGAAAAACTAGTGCTGACATAGTGTTCGTCATAATGTTGATGGACAACATGTTAAAAGGAGGTGCACGTCCATCTTTGCGTTTGTTTCATTCTGAAGATAAGTGTTCGGCCTTGCTGTCAGTGAGGCAGACGAGGCAAAAAGGAGGAGAACAAAGACATCTGTTTGACATCTGTCTGAGTGCAATTTTTACATGTTTTCAGCCAACTGGGCTGAAAGATACTCGAATTATGCTGCCAGACACTCAAACCACCATGCAATCAAGAGTAGACAGCTCTGTTGCAACATGAGAAAAATCAAGTCCTCCTCATGTTATCTTGAACCGCTGAGAACACACTCACTGAATGTCAGAAAGAGACGAGCCAGAAGACGGACGGAGAGAATATGCAATTTAAAGAACGCAATTTATCTTGCAAATTACCTTAGATAGACAGAAACTGTCTTAACTTCCTCAAAATTTCTGTCGTGGCACCTAGACTGTTGAACAGTAAACCTGAAATGTCACACTGGCTGAATCTGTTGATATTCAAAGTGCCATTTTAAGATGTATTTTTATTCTCTTGCTCTCAGTCTCTTCGTTTGGATCTCATTTCATCAGGTTTTTGCAGACTTCATCTAGTTTTGCTGTTCATTTTCACCTGAATAAAGCTAATTTGAGGCTGAGTATTCACATCCCTTTGTTGCAAACTTGTTTTGTTATTCAACAGCTATTTAAAGAAGCCTAAACTAGAACTAGTTAATATTTTATTTTTCACCCCAAACGTCCTTTTTTCTTAAAGGGATTCCTTTTTTCTTTTTTCTTAGCGGGGTGAGATTGAGTCCAATCAGCAGCCCTGCCTTACCTCAGACACACACAACACATAGAAAAAAACAATGAATTTTTCACGGGCATCACACACATGTTGCATGCAGGTGGGTGTACGGTCGGTGAACACGCACGCATGCCAACAAGCATAAACTTGTCGCTGACACACTCCAATGCACGTACTCATGATGATCTACAGACGGACCCACATTCACCGCGCCATACATGTGTATTTCTTCACCATACTCACCAACACACTTACCCACACACACACACACACACACACTAGCACAATAACACACAGGATTTACAAACAATGAAACCCAAGGGGGAGCCTCACCACCTCACCATCACTCTTGTTCTATTTCTCTACAGAGCCTCCTCTTTGTTTTCGTCTCCTTAATGCTGCTCTAAGCCCATCTTAACGGGGAAATGGTGCGGAACAAATCCTAAGCAGGAGTTGACAGGGTGGGATAAGAGACTATACTGACGTTCCTCTGTTTCTAACACGGGAAGTTAGGAGGACAATTTATACAGACAGGAATCTTTTCTAAATGGTAAATATTTTGCAATATCACATGTTAAATCTTTTCAGCAGAGAACATGTCCACCAACAGCTACATGTCATTGCCTCTGAGCAAAACGACTGAGGCCTTACATGCTAAATCATCTTTAGTATAATTTCAAAGACAAACGCAGATATGAGAATGGCACTTACTCTTACAAGTCAAACTGAACTCTCAACATTGCAGCTAAATTCTTATTTGCTGTGGCTGCAGCAGAAGCAGAGGCAGAGGCATTCTACAAACAACAGGCCTTTTGAGATGAAGACAGCCTTTCCGAGATAAGATGTCCACAGTTTAAGATAGTAAACATGCCTTTACAGGCTCACCAAAAGCAAACTGAAAAGGACAGTAGCAGGAAGCAGCTAAGGTATCTTCTATGAAACGAAGGAAATGTTCACCAAAGCTAATGATCCCCTCTACACAAGTTTTAAGGTGTAATCTGATAGGGTTTTCTGCAGATACTATTCTTTCTCCTTCATTAAAAATACCAGAATATATGAATATGCTATTTTTTTTTATTTCACATTTTTAAATGCTGGATACAAGATGTCTCTTACTTCACTGTAAAGTCAATTCTCAGTGTATGTACACTGGAGGCTTTAAGTTTCCATATCATACTTATGTTTGCTTAATATTAGACCACAATTGGCTTCCAAACTATTTGTGATGTCATAAATCATGCTCGCAGGCCAGCCTCTTAAAATCAGATTTTCAATGAGCACAGAGAACATTTACACTTTCAGCAACGAATGTGAAATCAGCCATCTAGTGTCAAACTCTGCACATATATCATTCTACAGAGTGAAGCCCGAACACTCAACTGAAAGGCAAGAAGACAAAAATATTTCTGGAGGGGGAATTTAAATTGCCCTTCTCTGCCTCTAAAGGGCTTTACATAGGACATTTATCAGCAGTAGCACGGTTAGTCAATGTCTTGATACTTACATAAGGCGTGGGAGCCGGTGAGCAGCAGTGATAGCAGCAGAGTGGTGACAGGCAACAGGAGTGGCAAGGAGAGGCGAGGGGCACCGATGGTTGCCATCTTGGCTCCGGTAGGGAAAGGGGGGCAGGGAGGGGTGGGGTGGGGCTGATCTTTGACCTGGCTGGAGCGCCGAGGCCCCGACTGCGCAGGGAAGGTTGGGGTCTTCACGCAGAACGGCTTGGCACTCTGCAAAAAAAGGAAGAAGAAATGTTTGTTATGTACTGTATGTACTATGTACTTTTGCTGACCTTTATACTGGTTTTCACACACCCAGATCCAAAATCATTTTCAGCTCTGCCAACCTATAAATAAAAGGATCCATGTAGCCTGAGCCTCTTGCAGTGAAAAGGTGATGGTCCTGCTCACAATGACAGGACAAGACTTTTGATAAGCACACCAGGCCACTCTGCTGCACTCTTCACAACGCCTCATTGCTCCTGACACATACATAGAAGACAGGTAATGTGTCAGTGCCACTACTGGAAGCAAAGTGTCACATCCCCCATACCCTTCAACCTTCCCATCTCACAACCAGCATCTTCTCACACCCCTTAATTAGCAAGGGAGTCACTGTTTTCTCTCTTTTTTCTCCTTCTTAATCGCCTGATCTTGTCGTTATTTGCTTATCGCATTGCCTTGTAATTACACACAGGCACCCAATGATATTCCAGGCACCGTCTCTTTGTTTTAGTCAAATTGCCATTAATCCCCCAAGCTACACAGAGGGACTGGGGACGCCTGCCACCCCCCCCACCCCACACACACACACCAATTCTTTCATTGATATGTGTAGTGCAGCACAGAGCCACCACCAAGTGGTAATACATACTCTTTAATTAAGAAGACATGACTAAAGAGACAAAGAAAGAGAGAAGTGAGAGATATTCATGACGTGAATGTAATGAGTTTGTCAGTTTCTTCTTCTTTTTCATGTACGCTGAGCTGATACCGTTATCTCGACTATCTTCCAGTAAAGTGTGGAGTCTTGCTCAAGGACACTTCTACCGAGAGCAACGTTTGTCTCAGCAATCAAGCTGTAAACACGAAAACACCAAACTGTCCGTTCTCAAAGGAGCCAGATCACAAGACAGCCCACGTTCAAGCCCCTGTGTCAGCAAGCATCTGCCCTGCGCTCGTGTCCTTGTGCAAGACACTGAACTCCTCCCAGCTCCGGGGGTGCTCCCACTCAGCTGAGCCAACATGAGAGGTTAGGGCAAGTCTTTAGAAGTGAGATTAATTACCTGCACACTGGGTGGTTCACAGGGCACTGTATAGCACAAACTGTGCAGACTGTGTGCTGTTTATGGCAGATGCCTTAAAGCAACTTTTTGTCTGGGGTAACCTAGAGGTTAAAGATAATATTCTGTCAGCGCAGGTTTATGGTTTTGATCCATGAAACAGCCACTTTCAAACTGTCCCTGAGCACTTCATAAAACTTTACCTGCTAACTCACTGGAAGTTGCTTTTGACAAGTGTCAGAGGCTGAAATGTGAATTGAGTGTACTTCAAAAACTGCATAACTGACTGACAGTTACAATCTCTGTCATTCAGACGCAGTCAGGTTCAGAAACACATAGGCTAAGGCAAATTGACAGAGAAACACAACGAAAGGATTTATAGCCAGAATATTAAGAGCGCACTGATTGTGAAATTTTGGGCTATTACCAATGTTTAAATGACAATTTGCTCGATAGCCGATGACAGTGTTTTTTTTGTTTGTTTGTTTTGTTGTTGTTGTTGTTATGTATTCCTCCTTTTATGCCAATGAGAAGATTACTGAGCTTTAAAGTCATTCAGCCTTTTATTACATAAGCTATAGAAGAGCACAAACTTGATTATATCAATTTATGAAACAACCTTTAATATAATCCTGTCACATGAAAAAAATATCTTTTTTGAAAAGCAACTGCTTCAAAAGCCTTTTTAGCCTGCTACTCAATGATACGATTTTTTCACTACTTACACAGTAACTTAACAAACGTTTTGCAGGGATATCATGAGCCAATAGCTCTTGATGGTAATAATATCGTTGTTTCGAGAGAAACTGGAGCAACATTCCCTCAGCCAATTCAATCAAACTCCTACGACTAAAACTACTACACCTATTATTAATAATAATCATGATAATAGAATAAATCACCTGACTGAAAAAACTGTCAACCATGTCAGGCTACTAAACTGTCAAAGGAGTTGGAGGTTTAATATATGCTGCTGTTTTAGGTGGCTGTGTTTGCCACCGTGGCCCTGTGCTAGGCAGAAAACGACGGCTAATTGCAGTGTAACCAAGCACCTCAGACAGCAGGCATATACAAGCGCCACACCCTTCAGCTACTGAACCATCCACTGGCTAGATGAAACAGACACACACATGCAGCAGTGGGCACAATAAAATAAAAACCACAAACACAGCAAAGATAACCCCATATAGTATATGAGACAAAGATACACATACAGTGTAAAGCTGCTGGCCTCTGCACACTTTCTTTTTTTTCCCCACAAACGTAGTTCAAACAGAGAAATCCAATCCGACTCATGCGCACTTACAAAAACACAGAGGGAGAGATCAACAATAGGGCTTTTGTGGCGACGCCATGCCAAAACAGAGTGGGTGTCTTTCAGAAGCTCAGCTCATCTTTCAGCACAATACTATAGACACACGACCAACATGCGCGTCCTTGCTTGTTTTTTCTGCTTTTCTTGGACTGGAGGGCAGGTGATGTCATTGGCGAGAACCGAGGGAAATACAGAAACATGAATAGAGAGGATAAGGGAGTATCGAATTATGTGGGGGGTTTCTGAATGATGCCCTGATTGTTCAGACTGTAAACACTGGTGTAGGTAGAGAGAGTCTGGCCATGCCTGTAGGGAATTACTCTATCTATGCTCACAAAATGCCAAGGTTATGATTTATGGTCCTACCCTTAGGGCATGGTTTTCTATCTCCACCTTTGGTTGCTATACAAACTTCACAACACTTCACAATTACAACTATTGTTGTTGAACGACCTCGCTAAACGTAACCTAAGGCCATGTGCGGGCTCCGGGTTTAACCACAGAGAGCATCTACGCTCTTTTTTGAACTGCAGATAGAAGATAGAGATGTTTAGATAGAAAGATAGGCTGCATACATAGCAGCACGCATTCTTTATTGATCCCTGAGGGATAGGGGAAGGTAAAAGCAACATTTTAGCCTTAACAGCAAATGCTGCTCCAAACAGAGATGCCACTGGAGCATTCCTTCGCTCAAGACATCATATGGAAAGCACAGCATGTCTCTCATGCTATTAGCACCTCCATGGGAAAACCTGTCAACTCTTGCTAAAAGCATTCATCACTTTCCCTCTAGAAACGAGCAGAGTATTTAGCATTCTGGCAATGCTAGCGGAGAGGCCAATCGATTGATAAACCCTCACCATTACCTCAGCTGCTTCCACATTATAGGCTGGGATTGAGAGGAGACTGCTCATGGTCATGTGTTGCAGAGTTTAATGCGACTGGATGACTGCAACAACTTAGCAACAACAAGCTAATTTCTTTGGTAAATCAGGCTAATTAGCAATAGCTAGTGATTGTTGTGCTTGCATAAGACAAGCATTGGAAAAGTAAATGCACTACCTAATCGTTTGCCACCACAAGAGTAACTTATTGCTGCGTGCTAACCTACCAAAAGAACTTTCGATGACTTGTTGGCCTATGTAAAGTGTGGGGAATCATCTTCAAATTCTCAATGGTGTGATATGGATGGCAGGTAGCCTCATGTTATGGACCTGAACAACTAGCCTACAAGTTGCCCTGTAGTAAAGTACCAAACATACAACCTCAAAGTGTTCAGTGCAGCTGCACAGATGTTAATTTTAGCATAAAAGGGATCAGTAATATGGCATCCAATGGAGCATTTCTTTCCTCAAAGTTGGTTAATCAAACCACATTTAACAGGTGAATCAAAAATGGACTCATATTCATGCAATTCCTATTGGAGACTCCTGTTATCCAGTATTTGCTAGTTTGTAAATCAGAAGCATTTATATTTCTAGCTTATTCAAAACTCATCAGACTTCATCAGAAGTCTTCCTGCCTTTAAAACAGCTTGAAGCAAATAAGTGTGAAGAGATGCAATGAAATAACTGCTGCTCATTTTTCGTTCAAACGGACAGCCATAATGTGACAAAGTCTATACAGTCAGTACAAGTTATTACCACTGATGGGTGATGAATATAATGTTGGAGCGACAACTTCTTTTCCCCTTTGAAAATTGGCCATCACTCCAGATATTAGCCAGTTGCAAGGCCTCTGTAATTACAGCCAAATAGGTTGAGTGGTGGCAGTCACTGGCTATCAGGGACTCTTCACTTTGACATGGTCAAGCTTTAAATTCAGCTCATTTCCCCATGAAATATTGATGCTAATGCATTTGATTGCTGAGATTGAGAAAGGCAGCGAAGGGAAGGGGAGACAGGAATTTGTGTCATAAGCATGAAATGAGAGGAGGACCAGTAGATATTAAACTGTGTGCACATGCACACCTCCTCACACTCATCACAATGTGCCAGGAACAATTAAAAATGAACAGAAACATATAAAGAGAATGAAGATACAGGTAAGTATCGCCTCAAGAAGACCAGTGACCTCAAGACATTAAGCTTTCCGTCCACTTGTACACACTGTACTGTTAAAAAAGTTCTTCACATACACAAACACACACACACACACACACACACTGTAAAGATGTGTTCATGAGGAGAAAAACAACTACTTATCACCTGAGGGACCACATTAATAGTCTCTTTTATGAGGTGAACAGTAAGCTCACTTCACACACACAGTTAAAAAGACCTCAGTTTGGTTGGGCTTGATGATCAAAAGTGAGTGTTTGATGTCTTGAACTTCAAAAAGAATATTTTCTGTGTTTGCCTAGTCCCAAAAAAAAAGTTGGACTCTCCACAGGAGTATGTTTTTCATGCATTGTTTGGTTTCTGGAGTGTGTGTATTAACATCTAATTTTTGGCTCCAGGACTCTGACAGGCCCTCTTCACAGCAACTCTCTGCTGCAGCCTGGTAGGGATGTTGTTAACTCTGCAAGGATGGGTATTGCCCCATCTACCCTTAGAGAAATCTGTCAGATGTCACTGGATTGGGAAGAGGTAGTCTTCAAATAAAATTTTCAGCAAATGACCGAACACATTACAATAAAGGAAGGTTCAGTTTTAATTATTATTATAATAATGTACACTAGCTTAGGGTTTGTAACCTGTGAGTTAGAGACTAATGTGAATGCAATTTCCAGCCAAGGACAACTATCATTTTTCCATAACGGGTACGCAGAGCATGTGAAATGAGCTGAGACCTAAAGGTTAATTTTCTTCAAATGGGGACATTATTTGCAACAAGTGCCACTAATGCTATAAAATCAGTGTTACCAAAGCTTCCTTTAATTATTCTATAATAGCACTAATGCCACTTATTTGTTCGCCACTTTGGCAATTTTGAACTCATATGGTTAGTGATTATTTGAGATAAGACAGGATAATCCCTTATTAGTCCCACAACGGGGAAATTTGCATTATCACAGCAGCAAAGGGGATAGCAAAAATAGAGTATCAATTAAAAACAGTCATCATAAATAAGTAGAAAATATAAAAAAAAATAAGGAGAGAAAGCAGTAGGAGCGATATAAACAATAAAAACTCCAAAGATATTTACACAATTGCACATTGACGAAAATACTTACACCATTGCACTTAGCCACGACACTACAAAGCTCTGACTGACCTTATGGTCCTGATACTGTGCATTGGCATGTGATTTTATCTGTGCATGTTTCAGGCAAGCAACAACATCTCTGATACTAACAGTAGCATGCACAAACACTATGCAGAGCTGCGGTTGTTCCTTTAACAAAGGTGTGGTAACACAATGGCATCAAGGAATGGATGTTACAATGCAGCATCCCACCCAGAAAGGTATATGTAGTAAAAACAGTCTGAACTTCACTTAAAAGGAGACATTTGACAATGTGGTGCTTAACATAAAATCTACAGGAATCCCACGAGATTACACTTTATCGTCGATCCTTTATTCAAAATAAAAAGGGCGAAGCTGATTGTCATGAAAATGAGCCAGAGTCAATTGCTGTTTTCTGTTGGATGATGATGGAAAAATACAGATTGTTGAGGAAATGCTGCCTTTCTTACCATGGCCGTCTCTCCCTCTGCAGTCTCTCACCTTAGATGAAGTTTTTATGCGTCATACCTGAGTTACAGGTCTTTTACCTCAACCAGTTTACTGTCTTTCATTGATTCATACCCTACAGAACAGCAACAACACAACAATGTAAGATCAAGGTCCGATGTAACAGTGTGTGGGCATACGTGTTTGTGTGTTGCATGTGTGTGTCAGTGTCTGTGCTTGTTAACTTGCAACTCTGTGAACAATATTGTCCGTGTGTGTATATATGTGTGTGCATATATATGCATTTATACATGTATGACACATTTATGTGTATTAATATGTAGATATAGTACTTTATACTTGTAATGGTTTCTATTTGCATAGCCTATGTGTACAAGTTATTTTCTTTTCCTCTGTGTCTTGCATTTGCATTTGGATAGGTGTATGGTAATTTAGTATGAACTCATTCATGTATACCTGTGTAATTTATTTGCTTCTGTATCTGTGTGTAGTTACTTGTAAGAAGTAGAGGTCTACCCAGACACACACATACACACACCTCAACCTCTGCTTTAAAACGAGGCTATATGCAACCATTTGTTTTTCACCATGCTGAAATCCTAATAGTATTGATTCCATGTGTCATTGGAAAGTCCCCCTTCTCTTGCTCTCTCCTTCACTCCCTGCACCTTTTCATCCTTTCTGCATCAGAATATTGGCTACATCTCAAGGCAAAATCTACCACGAGAAAAAGGAAGGCATCATCTAACAAGCTTTGGTCAGGGACATATGGGTAGTATAAGCGAGAGAGGGTGTGCGTATGTGCGTGTGTGAAGGTAGGTGTGTTCGGCTTCTAAATATATCCTCCTGATCAAACTAAGCGTCCTTCAAATCCTCCGTCTCTGTTTTCTTATTCTCCATCTAACCCCCTCCTCTCCTCTCCCTCATTTCCTCTCTCCCCTTCCCTTCCCCCATGAACTCATGCATACTAAACTGTGCTTGCATTGCAGATGTTTGGTGGGGAATCACATGAATTTGCATGGAACTGCAGGACTATTATGTAAATGCCCCAGTGTGTATCTACCTCCCAGCTTTACTCTTTCATTGCCATCCACTCCATCCTGAGAGATCCCTGTCGGAGGAATTTGAAACAAGGTGCACCTGACGTTAACCCCGCCAGTGGAAGAAGAGGCGCTTATGCAAAGAAAAACATATTCATACATGTTGAAAGAAATTGTCTGTAACATTCACATCTGAAGTATTTTGCTTCAACTGTAAATGCAGCAGTAGAAAAAAAAGGCACTCAACGTCTTCACTATCATACAACAGGTAGTTTGGTCTTTGATCCCTGGGACAAAAAAATAAAGCATATGATAGGTGCCACCCTGAATACTTTGACTGACTCGTAGCCACAGAATAAACCACAGAGAATATTGTATCTGAAATATACTTTCTGTTATTGCAATGCATGAGCACCTTTTTCTGCCTCAAGTGAAGGTTGTTTGCATAGGTGGGGAGAACTGCACCGCTGTGACCTCATTAAGAGACTGCAGAACGCCCTGCCCTGGCAACCTCTCCTTGGAGTAGCTTTCCCATGAGCCTTTGCCCTCAACTGTTCCCAACCTCCCAGACCTAGAAATGGTGCTTGACACCTCAGAGACACCTTGCGTCGGCCATCTGCTGTCCCCCTGGGAGCACCGTAACCTTTCTCTGGGATCTTACGAGCCTTCTCAGCTCTGTTTTTGCCTTCCAAAGAGACTTGGCTGTAAAGAACTGATGATTAAGTTCAGTTTTTTAAACTTCGAAGTTTCAAACTTTTCTTGTGAAATGATTGTTGGCATGGAAGTATTGAATTTTAAGGGTCACTCTTAAAGCTATGAGTCAGCCAAAGACTCAAAATTGTTCTTTTTAAAGTTCAGAATCAGTCAGTACGTTGTGTGATTTTTGTCTCATCAATGTTCAGGCTGCCTTTATCGCTTTTTTAGAGAATTGATGGACTGTTGTGTCTGACTGCTTTCAAAGGGAACTGGAGGTTTACAAAAAGATTTTGAGACCAAATTATTAGGTGCCTGTTGAATCTTCAACCTTTTGTTTTTCTCCAGGTGTTGCTCTGAGTTCGATCGGCAGGAAATGGGTTTACTCTGAACATTATGAGGCTGCACTGTCCTTCCAATAAACACCCAGGGCTGTGAGGCTTTTAGCTGAAATCCACCTCGGTTGAGGCTGAGTGCACAGCAACGTGCATCAGGGTCGTGCAGTGGGGGCGAACGGGTTGGCAGCTGGGAGGCTTGAGCTGCAAGCTGACCTCCTAAATGCGGACTTTATTGCACAGCCATTTTGTTTACCACTAAGGGGTGACACACTATCTGTCTGCTGTGTAACCTCGCCATACTGTGATGCCACAATTTGGCAGACGTAATCCACACACACCAGACACACACAGGCACACAAAGAGGAACACTTGTTTTTATTTTCTGCCTCTGCTAGTCCGTCGCACAGGCTGCCAAGGATCGTAAAAGCCAGAGGTTACAGGTGGTGCTGTCTGTGATGGCCACATAGAGTCTGGGAAGAGGTGCTACATTTAGGTATTGGGGAGGCATTTAATTATAGGACACAGTACAGGTCACAGTTGGAAGCTGGAGAAGGGAGGTGAGACAGGGGTTGTGAGACAGTCCTTGACAATGAAGGGGCAGTTGGTTGGGGATGCATGTGTGTGTGCAAGAGAGATTGCAGTGGTTAGGAGAACTTGGAAAAGGAGGGGTGACACTAGTTCCTGGCCCTCTGCCAACAGAGCCAGACAAGCGTCACACCAACTGGCCAGAGGCTTAAACGCCCTTTAAAATTTGCCACATGAGGGGAGGGGGGGAAAGAAGTTTTTGAAGGGCAGCTGGGACAGTTGTGGAAGTACGTTTCATATTCACTCTGGAAATGGGCTGCGGATGGGGGGGGAAATGAGATTATTCTAAGTGATCGAGGAGGAGGCGGAGGAGGAGAAGACTGGCAGACCAGGGTGTTTAGAAAATGTCTCCAAAAACTCCTCTGTGTAATTGGCAGGGCTCACCGTGCAACATTTGCTGTGTGGTTTGAGAAGTTTCGTATTCCAAAATGAGATGCGTACCATTTGAAAAACTGCGACACCTACACAACAAAATGACTGCTGGCATGTTCACAAAACTCACAACTGAGTGAAACTGCTGCTATCTTTGGCCCCTTGCTTTAAAAGTTAAAATCTTAATAATGAATCTTATTTCATACAGAAATCAAGTGTGAATCTTTTGCTGAAACAAACGTACGGTGTATTGAGAGCTCAGTGTATTAGACACTTGTTATTAAGGAGGTGCTCGTCCTGTAAATATATGAAATATTGTGTGCTAAAGAGGGCTGTACAATCATTTAAAAAGAGAGACTATGAGTTTAATGCGGCAGATGATTAGAGGAAAATATTCTACACTGAGCCATCAAGGGCATGTGAGGTTTAAGAGTGTTTCTGTTTCTGCTTAATGGGATGGAGGTTGAAAAACACAGTTGCAAATGCCAGAAATAAAACCTGAATTACTTGAAAAACTCCTCTTCTGTGCAACTATGCAGATTTATCATACAGTATTTGTGGAGCTAATAGTTAGGCATTTGCGCAAGAGGTCAGAGTTCATGATGGATAGCTTACATGCTGTGCTCTGAGAAGTACAATCACTTCTTTTAGAGGAGAAGCCTTTTGAATTTATTTGCTCTATTCATTAAAAAGAACATAGACAGGGATCTCAGCTGGCAGCATCCAATAAATTAGCTCCATTTTGTGTCTTTTCAGACTCAGGTTTCAAAATGTAATTCTCACCTTCTTTCAAAGCGCTCATTCAGTTAAATATAATATGAGGCTGCATCCTTTGCCGAAGCAATGGCGGCTTTTTTAGAGTTCATATCTAAGGCTCCTTTTGTCCTCTTTCGGATTAATCCCACATGTCTCAAGAGTGGGAAAGAGAGAGAGAGAGCGAAAGAGCCACATACAAAACGAGACACTGATATAGAAACACACACTCGAACACACGGGGTAAGGTCTTTTGGGTTTGTTGATAACGAACCCCTCTCTACATCAAGGGTGGTCATCTTTTTTCGGGCTCCTTTTTTTAAGGGAATTAATTGAAAATCGAGTTAATCCTGGTAATTTGCTTCTGAAACTGGGCCAAAGCTCATCAGCTGGCTAAGTAGTATTTAGTAACCTCACAGTGGTAGCCAGGGTTTCTAAGATTAATTTTTTCCCATGTGTGATTAGGTTAGGTGTATTTTAATTTGCACTTCTCTGTGCTTATTATCTGATTATTGACTAAAAGAAGGTGTGAACACGAAAGTTATTGGTCTCCCAGAAATTTACATTCAAGGTACTGCAGCAGACACACACAAGACACCAGTTTCAGTCAACACAATATTGCCATTGCTGCCTCGTGGGATTAAGTTGTTTACACGTTACATTTTAGTCAGTATGTTCTTGTACTAATTTGCAAATTGCTGCGTTTTCATTACGCCTGATTGGAGTAACTGGATCTGATTATATGGTTCTATGTACAAGAAAGGAGATAAACATGCTACCATAGTAATTAGTGTTGTGAAAGTGCATGTGTAGAAGGCTGTGGTTAGAGCCTGTTTGGGCTGGAGGTTAGGGAGTGTCTGAACCCCTGTCAATCACACAGCATTGTAAAGATCAGAGACAGATGGCGAGGTTGACCCACACTCTGTCTTCCTGCCTGTCAGTCCACCCATCACAGTCCCACCACCAGCAGCACTTCCACCAAAAGCCTGGGCGAGACAACTGTTTTTTTACAACCTTTAAAAAGACCTGAGGAACAGACAGCAGCAAATGTGGCACTTTGACTCGGGACTTTTTAATAAAACCCAAAGCCCTGCTTTTCCAATATAAGGCGGCAGGGACGAAACTAGACAATAAAAGAAAAAATACTGACTTTAGCCAAAATAACAAAGACAGGCAAAGCAGAGATCAATGAACTCAACAGCAACACATGGGGAAGGATCGAAATGTTGTGCTTACACTGCTTTTAAACACCTTAAACAGAAATCTCAATCAGACAGTTGTGAAGTCTTTCAAAAAGAAAAACCAGGTCACCATGGACAGTCACGTCAAAAGAGGATACTGACAATTCAAATATATTCAGGGGTCCCACACCTTCTTAAACATCAGACTCTTTTCAAGGACTTTCAAAGCCCACTTCCCTAAAATTCAAGGATCCAACATGGCATGGTATGAAAAATGGCTGAGGTTCATTACAGCTACATCATAAGAATTTTTATAATGACAACTAGCAGGTTTTACAGAGTCTCACAGACAATAATTAAAGGAGAGAGAGGCTTGAGTGTGTTATCACTTCTAAATTGTGCAGTGTTACAGCGATGGCAGAAAACTGGAGGAGACACACATGCAGACAGCGGAACAAAGCCTATTTGCTCACATTATGAGGAAAATATCTAAAGAACTTTAATTTCTACTCTTGCTGAATATATATAAATTCAAGCACTTTCAATGACCCTCTCTTTTAAAAAAAAATATTTTTTTCCCCCTGAAATTCACAAACTTTTACGGATTTCAAGGACCCATGGGGATGTTAACAGCAAACTGAAATGAAACAATAGTCCGAAAGAAGAAGCCCAAGACTGAAAATGTCCAGTGAAAATCCCCTCAGTGTTTCTAGATAACCATCAGGCAGCCGGGTATAAAAAAGTCCTGTGTCCTTTCATCGAACATTGAGGCACAAAACTGCCTCATGTGACCTGTTGAGCACTGAGCCAGTGGCTGGCAGATGTCGTACAGTCGAAGGGGGTTTCAGTGGGAGGCAATGATGTGGCATGATCCATATTAATGTATTCCTCCACATCTAAATTACAGGAGCACAGAGCCAGTGTTGTGAACTGCTTCACTTTCCTCCCACCCACCAGAATAAAGAGTTTGTTTGTGCGGCAGACAGAAGGTTATTGTGGACGACAGACGTGCACGTGGATATAAGCCAGGAGAAAGGCGGTGAGGATAACACAATGGCGGTTCCACAAAACCCGCTCACACACGTGCACACACACACGCACACACGCACACACACACACACACACACACACACTTCGACGATAGAAAGAGGGTGAATACAGCGGCCACACATGGCCTTCACATGTGTGTTCAATGCTTCTCCCTCACAGCGTGTCCACAAATTCAGCAATCACTTCTTTGAACACCCCTCCTTTCACTCTGACCAATGACCCTCCTCCAGCACCATCCTTTTAATCCCCCACAACACCGCGTCACTCTGTGTGCCGTTGACTTGAAAATGAATTTCAGAGGGCTCGGGGAGGGATGGGAGTCGGGGAGGGTGGTGGGAGGTTTTGAGGTCAAAGGTGAGAGGTCAGACAGCTGGTAAACCTCTTTAAACCCTCTTTTTTCTTTTTAGCGCCACAGATTCCTTCACAGCAGGGTACGGCTAACTATAGCCATCCATCTCTGCCTGCTTTAACTCAGACTGATGCAAAGTTTTTGTAAACTTTCTGTGTAGGAGCCACACTCATGCTATGGTAATCATATAAAATGTCCTTTTCAGGAGACTGCAGTACACAAAATCAAATTTATTCTGCGCTATTCAAAACAGCAACACCCCAGCAGTGACGGGGCAGGTGGGGGGTACCGGGTTTGTTTGTTTTTCTGTCTGCAGTACCCACGCTGATTTTAAGTGGTGGAAGAGTGGGTGGGGGGGCTTTTAAGTCCTGCAACTAATGCATAAACAAGACCCCTTTCTCTCTGTCGCGCTGTCTTTCATTTTCTCAGTGTTTTCATTTTACCACTTTGCACACCCATGCTGTGTGTATTGTTGTGCTGTGTGCCACGCGGCATGGAGTGAGGGGTAGAGAGGGAAAAGAGAGAGAGAAGAGAGAGATGGAGTGACAGAGGGAGAGGGCAGGGGGTAGCTCTACTCTTCTGCTATAACTATAAAAGGACTTGAACACAGTTACCCAACCACATACGCATACATATGTACATATGCATTAAGGAATATATATAGACATACTTATATGGTTGGAGAGGTCAAAAGAAAGAGGAAAGGAGGCAAAAGGAAGGAGAGACAACACACACAGACACCAGGTGAAACCACATCCAGAGTGGATGAGTTTGATCGACGAGCGAGTCTGACAGGCTGAAGACGAAGCTCTGGGAGGGATGGGCTGGAGGTGGTGGGGTCTGAGATGGGGGGTGTATAGACTTAATGGAGACAGATGAATGTATCATATTGGCCCCAGACAAGGCTGTGGAGCCACTGCCAGCCACAGAGACCTGAAGAACAATGAGTGCTCAGAGAGAGAGAGAGGGGCGGTCAGAAGAAAGTCGAAACAGAGTTCACACTGCAGAGTCAGTGCTTCGTGCAGCCTTCAAGCACTTAGCTCAAGAGCACTTTGGCAGTGATGGTGGCTGCTGTAATTCCTGCTACCCTTGAATCAGCAGCTCACAGCTCAAGCAGACTCTCCTGTCTCAGGTTTGAACCAGAAACCTTTCAGTTTCAGTGATTTACATTAGTCAAACCAGACAAAGCCGACAGAATCTTGGCCCACCACTCTGCATGGGCTGGAGGAAGCTGAAGATACACTTGAGATGTTTTACTATTGTAATCCAGTTATGGATTACCATGTTCTCACAATGTAATCCCTAACCAGGCTCAAGCTTGGTCTAAATTTCATGTCAAGTCTCGAGGCAGATTTTCAATTGTTTTGGACTTGTCTGATGGGGTTTTGAATTGGACTTCTTCTCCAGGTTTTAGTCACTGGCGTCGGACATTACATTCTTACGTTTTTTTTGTTCTTTAAACCAGATCTCCGCAGCTTGCATTCTCATTTTGTGAATCTCCCTTGAGTAACTATCAGGAGGTAAACACAGAACTGTGGAAGACGCCAAGACACAGACAGTTCCCAAGAGAAGACACAAAATGATTTCTTCCATTGTTTTGAGCACACCCAGTGGCCATTTTCCATGGTGCTTCTTTGCCAAGGAGTCGCCATCATTGGCCAAGTGTCCTCCTCTAAATCGATTTTATGCAGACAATGTGCAATAGTATTAACTTAATAGCCAGTAACATTGTCTCCTCCTTATCACTTTTGTTTATCTCTCCTACTAGTTCAACCTGATATAAGCTACAATGAGCTACATGAGCTAAATTTAAATTTACAGTATGCCTCCTGCTTCAGAAGTTACCACTGGTCATTTTCCGGGTCCTAGTTAGTCCTAGACAATGATAATTTATGAAGCTAACATGCTATTCTTTATCCTGTTTCTAAGCATCATTTTGTTCTGCATGTACCTGTTCAGCTATACCTAGATGTTTTTTTCATGATGAAATGCTACGTAAATAAATAAGCTTGAACTTGTTTAACTCACTCCACGCTCCTTCAATCAGGGTCAGGAACACAGTGAAGTTTTTTATGAGAGGTGGAATGAAAACATGCACAATCTCACTCTTCTTGAGAACATTGTGGACAACATGCCTTTAAAGGCTTATCAGAAAACTCGATCAGAACATCAGGGAGGTAGACATAAAAACACAGTGGGGAAATATTAAGGAGTTCCAACGATGTCAACACCAGGCCAATTAATCGTGGGAAAAGAGAGAGAGCGTGAACAACAATTGAGAAGAAGCAGAAAAAGATGACATCCATGCCAGGTTGCCGTACCACCAAGCCGCTCATCTTCTTGGCGCCAGGCAAAGGGGCTGGCTTTCATTCAACTAGGAGGCCCATTTCCCCCCCTTGCTTTTTATGTTTCTTTTTGTTTTCGTTATTCACCATAAGAGTTGTGTACAACTCATTTGCTTGCTCGCTTCGCATATTTGGATCACCCTCACTTGACGTTCTTTATTGGATTGGAAAAGATGGCTGGTTTTTCCAAAGCCTCCGGGCCTTGAAATGCATGCAGGCTGGAATCCAAAGCCCCTAATCACAGCTAAGGGAATAGGCTGACTGGAGAGTCACGATTCGTAGCGAGGGAGGAAAGAAGGAGAGAGGAGTGAAGGTGGGAGAGGAGGTGAAAATGAAGAGAGGGAGAGTGGGAAGGGGAAAGAAGCTGGCTATTGTTTTAGGCACTTGGCTAGACAGGGAGTGAGCCAAAAAGCCTTAACTACCTATGACACTATAGCTCTTAATTATATGTACTGTAAATAGGTCTTGATTTAAGTGCTTGTCTGGCGTAAGAGTGTGCTTGTTCTATCTATGTCTGTGTGAGGCTGTGTGTCAGTGTATTTGCATGTACAGTATATTTGTGTATGATATGTGACTTTGTGTGTGTGTGCGTGTGTGTGTGTGCGTGTGTGTGTGTGTGTGTGTGTGTGTGTGTGTGTGTGTGTGTGTGTTTGTGGCCTGCCACTCCGGTACACCTCAAGCTGTTCGGCTGTCGTCAGGCTCACTCAGCAAGAAGCAGGCTGCTCCATCTGGTCAACCCACCCCTCTTCTGTCTTCTCTAGAGACTCAGTGTGTATGAGTGTGTGTGCTGTCTGTGTGTGTTTGCGTACACTAAAGTGTGCATGAGCCTGGCTTTTACTATCGCGTGCACTCATGAATACCCACACATGCACAAATCTGTGTAAATGCTCTGGGTTATGCAATGTGCCTGGACCACCTATCCACTTATCCCTTGTACACACGCGCGCATACGCACAGCAGCTTAACAGGTACTATAAAATTAATCAGTATTCTATTACCCTTTCATCCCTCATTTCAGCCCTGTGTTTGCTGGCATGATAGCAGAAAAGCCTCTGAGGTAAATTAGACACAATGACACAAAATCAGCGGCTGAAGAGTCAACAAGACAAAACCCAAAACCCATGGGCCCACGGCACGCTTGTATATATTGCAGAACTTGGCTCATTCCCGGCTCAGTCAAGCATAATTTATGTGCCGCAGGACTGAACAATAAAGCTGACAACAACTCAATATTTTTCGAAAATGTTTGACAATATACAGTATGGCATGTATTTCTTTCTGAAGTAGCTTTACAGAAGCCACCTTGTTATCTTCTAATAAGAAAAATATACATACATCCTTGTTCCTATTCTTGGCCATTTGTAGTGTTTTACCAGTTTCTTTCTGTTTACTTTCTTTTTGTTCTGCCAAATACAACAGTGTGCATGTGTTAAACATGTCTGCATACTCATACCCCTGACTGTAGTAGGTATATAGTAGCGTATGAAAGTCTGCAGCTATCTGAATCTGTCAGGAGGATGATCAAGGCTTAAAGGAGACAGACAAGCAGGGGCAGACGAAAAATGTGTTTTGTTGCTAGTTTTGTCCACCAAAACCCATTTAAGAATTATTTTTATAATGATATTTTAGCCATTTTTAAAAGCACGGTGCACTACTTTGTTAATTAAAGCTCAGCATGTGACATCTTTATTTTAGAGATACTTGTAAACAAAGACCAAGAAGTTAAATCGGGAAAAAAAAACATGTTTCGAGTTTCACAGAAAAAAATATCTCATTCGGTGAATGGTTTGTGTCCCAGATATCCAATCTGGCCATGGCTTGAGTGTATGGTGAGTGTGTGTGTGTGAGTCTGTGTGTTTGTCACTAACAAGGTCCCCTGGGGCTGCCTCTGTCACCTGGGCATTGCAGCATAACTCGTAGCCAGGTCGACTCATGAATGAACCTAGAGCAACAACAGCAATACAGCACTTTCCACCAGAGTGACTGTGTGTGTGTCCATGTGTGTGTGTGTGTGTGTGTGAGGGGCAGGCTAGTTCAGAGCTGTAGTGCAGCTGGCTGCCATCTCCCTGCACCATGGAAATGTGAACCAGCTGCCCCCTCTTTCCTCATCATCCTCAGCACATACACAGGGGCTATTGTGCCCCCCAACACCCGCACACACACGGACACACAGTAACTACAACTTTCTCTCTGTCCTCTTTTTCATTACCTTATTATCTTCTTTCCATCACTCATTGCCATTTGTTTTCACCACTCTCTTTCTCTCCATTTGGATTGAATGTTTGGTTGCCTGCCAGTATTGGTCATTTAGTATTTTCTAGTATTTAGCCCCAAAGTCATAATCAGCCACATTTGCAAATGAATTAATCTGTGTTGTGCTACTCTCACAGACTGACAGGGATTCAACTATATCCACTTTGTGAAAGCATTTAACATTTTATGTCCTCGTGTCTCTTTCCTGCTCATTTTCATCTGCTGCTGCTCCGATTTGTTTTGGGAGTCACTGAACTGATTACGACCTATCGTCTTGACTAAAAAAGATAAGCAAGAGCCATGTTGCAATACTTACAAGTACTTGAGTCAACAAATATCAACTTGCTCAAAAATCCAACCACACAAATTAGCTCATACAAGAATGTTAATATTTGCTGCAGTTTTCAATCACAGTGAGCAGACATTAGGACACAAAGAGGAAAGAAAGAAAGCTAAACATGCACTGCCTCTTCTAAAAAGAGTAGTCTGTTTCTGTACTTCTGTAGTTTTCATATATCTTAACATGGCTGTCAACTAATATGACTTCGCTCAAAATCGAACCAAAGACGTGTGAATACTTGTTGCAGTGTCGGTGGAGACTGTTTCCCATGAAACACACAATCATGTGATATTTTAAATGAGTAATATTTTATTCATAGTGTAATCAGGCACTGGTGGTAATGTGCTTGATTTTCTCCACAAACATGTTGTTTTGTTTGATGCAGTAATGCAGTGAGTACACCTCAGGCTTTTCTGTTTCATGTTTACACTCCTCTGTGTTTTTTCTTTTCTATTTTTCCATAAATGTTGTCATTCAGCCTCTTCTCCTACTCTGCATGCCCTCCCTGAATTCCTTTGACAATCACTTGTTTTCCTTAGTTTTTCCAAACCTCCCCTGCTGCTTTCCATCCTCATCCTTCTCTCCCCTTCCTCTCATGTTAACATCACTCATCTGCCTGCTTTTTTTTCTCGTTTGTTCTACTTCTTTCCCTCCGTCCACCCCCTGTCTGCCAGCCTTCCTCTGCTCTCTGCGAGCAGGGGAAGAGGAGAAAATAACAACATGGTGACTGGTCTTCACACAATAATGCTAACAGTTTCGGGGTCAGAACAGACACACACACACACACAGTTGTATCTTTCAGGCTGAGGAAAGACACACACCGCAGGAACAAACAGACACTGACAGCAAACAATTGTGAAACAGACGGATCAGTGCTACATTCAAGCAGAGAATCTCTTCAAGAAGCGTTTCCATGATGGGGGAGGCATCCTCCTCCTCATCTTCATTATTGAAAGGTGGAAAGCCTGTTGTTTGGTCCCACAGAGTAATGAAGAGGCGGGAAGGTGGGGAAGGTGGCGGGCGAAGGGGTGGGGAGTGATCAAATGACACCCTGACATTTGAGCCCGAAACAAACGAATCGATCGTGATTCAATTATTCATCTGTCTGTTTACCATGAAAATGGAGGGGTTTGGAGGAAGTGGGAGAGCTACAGAGACACTTAGGGAGAGGCAGGAGAAAGTGGGAGGCTGACAACAGCTCTGATGTGAAAAGTTCCTACTCTAGTCTTACAATAATGATCTGATGTACTGAGTAGAGTTTGCAGCAGCCGTTACACAATTGAGGTATTTCTTATCTGCTATGGCTTCACAATAGTATTACTGTAATAATCCTACAAGTGTGTTTCAGTGGTATTCAATAATGCATTTGTTGCAGCCTTTTTATAGGCTGTATCCTGGGGTATTCTTACAATTCTCCTATACTGACGTAAAATGGGTATTCATCCTGTTATATTACACAACACTATTGGGTATTCTAGGGTCTAGGCCACTATTTACTATTGATTTATCTGTCAACTGTTTTTTTCATTTGTTTCAATAAATCTTTTAGTGTCCATCACAAGTTTCTAGCGCCCAAAATAGCATCTTCAGACTGCTTCATATTCTGTCTGACTACAGCTGGGTTTGTTCTAAATGCAGTACATAAAGATGGAGAAGGTCTTGCTTACACCTGTTGATACAGCAGTACTAAATGGATGTATTGTAAATGACCTGGCTGCATCAGGCTTCAATTGTATTCCCCATTGTTATTATTCATACAGTATTTAATTTACATTTGCTACGAACCCACATTCAACAACTGTGGATGAAGGGCATATATTGCACCCAACAGAACATCTGAAGTAGGAATGGCTTTTTTGGATGCGTGTTACAAAAAAAAGAGCAACAAACTTTTTTCGACCTGCTTATTGTTTTTCACACCACATCTTCAGTGGCATCAGAAACTTGCTGGAGAAAACACTGCCCAAGATGACTAATGAAAATGATTTCAGTCACAACATGGTATCTCCACTGAATACCTCCAATGTGTCGCTACTTTTTTTTTTAAGTTGGGACATATCAGCTTCACAGTGGCTACATACAGTAATAGTAGTAGTAGAGCTAGGCTATAACCCCTTAGCACACAACTATAAAACTATTTTAAAAGGTCCAACACCCAAGCAACAAGGCATGACAAACCACTGACCACACTTCCAAGACTGCATTTCAACATTTGTAAGCGTGGAACCAGTGGATGTTATTCAGGAGATCTTGGGACAATTTTTTGGGTTTAAAGCCACAAAAACTTTTATTTTTGTACCAACCAAAACATGATGTTTTCCAAACCTAAACCAAGTGTTTTAGTGCCAAACCTAACCAGACCACAAGCACATTGTTGTCACAAGATAAAATGGAAAATTGAACCTAGAGACGTGTAAAGTTTCAATATATCTGTGGTTTTCAGAAACATCGTACATTGTCAACATTTAATCTGTTGTTGGGTTGCCATATTTGAGAAGTTGAAACAAGTTTGTGTTTATTTTTACTTGAAAGGTGACTAATCAATTCCCCAAATTGTTGCCAATGAATGTGTTGGTCAACTAATCAATTAACATTTTATCGCTACAGTTCATTATTGATTATTGTAATGTAGGTATAGTGAAACACATCACAGACCTTCTATAACATAGCCAGTGCATAAGTGGGGCTACAAACACACAAAAACACATGCACACACACTGACAAAAAGCTACATTATGCCTTGCACCCCTACAGCCCCTCCATTTTTTTTTTCCAGGAACTCAATATGGCTGCCGTCTCGCTCCCTCCCAGCCTACTGCATTCCACAGATAGAATAGATGGCCCCGCTTAGGATGACATTTTAATGAGTGTGTGTGGGAGAGAGGCTCTGAGAGGGTGACGACGGAAGGACGCACACACGCACTGGCGCATGGATTCACACAAAGACTAATACACACTGACACAAAGAGCTTCTGTGCACAAGTGTCACTCACATGCACAGACCCACACATATATGGATCAACACAAAGACAAATACACATGAATACCAAGTGCTGTCATGCACACACACACACACACACACACACACACTTACACATAAGCAGACATACACATAGACAAGAGTCTCCTATCATGTAAAGCCAATCCTTGACACAGAGGAAAGGGCTTTATGCTCAAAGACACCGGTCTCTGCCACATACCAGTCATTTAATAATCACTGCAAACAACTCACAAGTGCTTACAGGCTGTATCCAGTATGTCTATACTGACACACCACCAGTAACCCTGACGCTAAGCCAGAGCTATAGAAAGAGTGACTGCCATGTTTTGATACCTAAGTATGTTGACCTCTCCCCCGAAAGATATCCACTCCTGCCAACAGGAAGTCACCGTGTATGTTCAGAAGATTGAATAATGAGATTATTATCTTGTTTTGAGGCTTACAGAAACCTATCCTTTTTCAGTTCCACAGGGAGGTCAGAGGTCAAGGTCAAGCTACAGAGCAGCCACACTGGATATATTGCTTAAAATCACTTTGACAGGAAGGAAGTTGGACGACAGTTTTTCAGGGTTCAACAAGTTTGAACTCAGATCATCCATTTCAGCATTTTTGGCATCGGCTAGACCACCGAAATAGAGAATTCCAATAAGTTTATTCAGTGTGAGGGGTGAATATGTGGAAAAATGAGTTAACTTTATACAAAAATAGAATTCACTATAAATTGACTTCCCTCAGGAGAGACTTCATTTTGAGTGATAAAGTAATATTTTTCGCCATGTGCACAATAAAGATGAGAAACATGAGTCTCTGGTGGTCGGCCCTAATCAAGATTTCGTCCCTTAATTTTAAGACGGAAGATGAAGCCTTGAGTCTTACATTAAGCCACACCTATGGTGGTGATGGGATGGAGAGAATGGCTGAAGATCTGGATGTGATGAGCAGTGAACTCTGTTGAGCTCCGGCCTGGGTCCTAGATATGACGAACTGGACATGAATGGGGTGGAGTAGTTAAGTAGAAAGGAGGACAGATTTAAAGTTGGACAGCAACGGCACGATTGGCTGGGTTACATCGGGGCAAAATGTGGTTGGTTTTACTGAGAGAGTAAACGCCCATGGTCACCTAATTAAGAAGAAGTGGTATTATAAATGAATGTGCATTTGTATGTTATCATATTTCAGTTTCTGTCTGGTCCAGTCTTTTAATGAAAAAAATAATAATAATAATACACATTCAGGCTTTTAATTAGTTGCTTTAAATGACATCATTTCACTAACTAAATGTTCTTATTATCTATTATGTTTTCTATTTGTATCCTTTTACCTTTATCACCTTTCAAACTTTAATTTGTTAAATACCTCAACATTTAATTAATGTCATGATCTTTGTTTTACCAAAGCAAGAACATTATGTAGCATACTTCTTAAAATATATATACACTAATAGATTCATGGAAATATAGAAAAAAAGATACAAGGCAGGGAGATGTGTTGACACATCATTTCTTAGAGTGTATCCACGGATAGTTAACCTCAGCAGCGGCAGATTATATTAACCTTTTAGAAGAAGTGTTTGCATATGGTAGAAGGAGAAGGGGCGAGAGAGGGGGGGAGAGCTAGCACTGCAGTATAGCCGATGGGTTGAATTAATGAGATTGTAGGTATCTGCATGGCTGCACATTTTAACTGGACTTTGGATGATGACAGAGGGAGAGAGAGAGAAAAAAAAGGAGACAAAATGGGGAGTGGGGAGGTCAGGGCAGAGCAAAGGGGGTGAAACACACACACACACACACACACACACACACACACACCTCAGAGTTACCTCTGAAAGCCTCTCGTCTTCAGCTCCCCAGTTATAACCTTCAATTAACCTTCCTCCTGAATACAGGAGTGTGTGTGTGAGAAGTCTGGGTGAGTGGAAATGTGTGTGATTGTGCATACGTGCTGGAATATTCTTGCTGACTTTTCTGTGCGTGTGTGTGCCCATGCCTGCTCGTTCGCTCTCACGCATCTGCTTTTACTCAGCCGAAAATCAATTTTTACTAACCCCACCCCCACACTCCTTCTGATCAGTAGGCATCTGAGTCTCATTGAAATTCCAAACACTGAAAACGCACATTTCTTTATTAGTTTAGTGCTGCTGAGCTCTGGACATTCAGCTAAATAACTGGACACACAGGGAAATAGTCTGTCAGTGGCAACATGTCCATCCAAAAGCTACTAGTAGTTAAAACTATATATTTTGTTTCTCTAGGTAAATTTCAAGTCTTTGTCGCTCAGTGCGGTTAGATTCTTCCAAGGCTTTACAACATTAAACAAATTGCCTTCACATGATCTAAACCTGTATTCTAGATGTTTTCCAGACCTTGATTTCATGACTAGATTTGATGATTTGAGTCGCTGTTGAGTTTGATATGTGCTGGCGAGTAGCACATCCACTCTCTCTCTGCAGATGAGTCCACACTACGGATGATATCACAGTATGACTATCAACTAGAAACTGCCTCTGCATTTTGGTGTCACTCTATAAAGCTGCAGGTGGTTTGAATAACAACATTTTAGTCCTGCAACATCACTGTTCATCATTTCGAATACGGTTGGGCAATGTCTACTGAGTTGGCAAACGAAGATGTCCACAGTGAAACAGTGAGATGGACAATGATATTGTTTTGTTGTTTGGTTGTTTCTGTCCCACACAGAAAAAGTCAACTTGCTGAAGGGCAGGGTTTCCCATTCACAGACTTTACTCCAAGTATATTTTGCAACCGATTTTAGCATTTTACATTTTTATTTTTCCACTGCCAACTGGTTTCAACTGAGGATAAAACCGCTACGGATGAAGAATGAATAAGACAGTGGCAGTAAAAAGTCAGTGTCAGACATTTTTGAAGAGTGTGGTGTAAAAGAATGCTGATTTGAAACTTTTCCTTTTCTGTCGCCTCTGTTATCCAAAGCAGGTGAGGGAGGGCTTGGGCCTCATTTAGGAACCCCTTCCCCTATCAGCTTACGGGATGAATATTATATCCAGTCAGGCAGGATGAAGGAAGGAGGGGAAGGTGTTAGATGAACAGAGAAAAGTGCAAATGAATTTCTTTTTTCAACAAAAGACTATGTTCTGCCTGTTGCTGCACTCTTAGCTTCCTCATCACCCAAGGCTGCGACTAAAAATAGCAGGTTCCAGCCTGTTAGCGTGTGTGTGTGTGTGTGTGTGCGCGCGCGCGCGTACTTGGCGCAGCTGCTCAGAGGGAGGGCTGAATCGGAGCTGAGGGCCATATAAACAGTGAACATCTGTGAGAGACTATTCATACTGTAAAAATATAGTAGCCTGTAGTGTGTGTGTGTGTGTGTGTGTGTGTGTCCTCAAATTTGGAGAACCACACCCCACCCTCCAAGTCTCTCTCACTCTCCCTCACTGTCAGACCAACCTCGTTCACCCATCCCCCCAATTCTGCATTCCACCAGACTTGAGGGGCCCTCAATGACTTCCTGACTGCCTCTCTCATTCTCTCTCTCTCACACACACACAGACACACACACACACCAAATGCATTGCACACACATCTCAGGCTGATGTGTGCAAATTGATGTATTTATAGAAAAGTACAGTAGGATACTTTCAGTATGTACACGGACTCATTAGACCGTGTACAGTGTGTATCCATGCATGCGCTTGTAAGCATGTCTTATGTATGTTAATACACACGGCGACATTACATTACATGCATGCTGAGATTCAGAGGCGTGCGAGTGTGTCCAGCCAAGCGAAGGAGGAATAACAGACAGCTTGTACATGAGGCCACTTGTACACATGACTGACTTGTGGTCAACCATCTAGAGGCTGTGTACATGAAAATGCGAAGAATTTTATGTTAAGAAACATGTTTGACAGCGTGAGCTAACCTGCGTGGGACTGTGCCTGGATTAATATCCCCCTGTCAAGTCATTACACAAGACATGGGCTTTCGTGCATGTGTGCGTGCCTGTGTTTACGTTAGTCCGCCAAATGATGGTGGCCATTATGAATGGGTCAACGTGTCGCCCGCTCCAATTAAAAGTTTTCTAACCTGTGACAGTTTGCAGTTCGATAAGAAGAAGTCAAATGTGGATCAAAAGAAGCTGCACCATGTACAAAAAGGGGATTACCTGCAAACAGGAGGGATGTAATTTGTTGTAATAGGCTGGGGATAATTAGCCATATGCACGACATTGTCTTTAAGTGGTGTCTGAAGGGGGGGTGGGCAGGCTCCCTGTTACATTGTTTGGAGGTTAATCCAGGCAGGAGGTCTTGAATAGCAGCCAGAGGAAGAGGATGCATTTCTAGTGGGGTTTTTTGCTTTTATTTGCTTGTTTGTTTTTACAACCTTCTTTATTCACCTGTTATAAAGGACATAGGATTTCTGTGTTTTACAAATGATGAATGATATTTCATCGATTTCAATATAAAAAATGCTGATAAAATTCTTGGTATTGTAGGTTTGGAGGTGTTTGGAGTTTGCATTGGTCAAAACTTTTTTAGTATACTGATGTTAATAAAGTTGGATTTGTTTAAAGACTGAGCGAGACAAGAAAGGAAGAGACTACTATAACATCTGCAATCTTTTTTGGCAAGTTTGCCCAATGAGACAGATTGAATTCAACATAAAACTCACAGTGGAACAGAGAGAGAGAAAGATGAAAATTGACACAGACACACCATGAAAGATCAACACAAGCGTAGGCACTGTACACAGCCATTTCATGTCCACCATCGTCCCCTCTTTTTGCCTCAATCTCTCTCTCTGTCTGTGTGAATAAACAATTCATGAGACGCTGAAAATTTACACGAAAAAACTACAAGCAATATTCGACCTCCACTGGCACCACTCAACGTCCACTTTACATCCAAGGGGCAAGGGAATGACAGGTCCACTATGGAAATCACTGAGAGGGACAGACACACCGCAGGTAACCTTTCCCTCCAACCCCACAAAATGGGTTGGAATAAGTCTCTTTCAAACCTTGAAAATCAAAGGAAAAGAGCAAAAACGGTCCTGTGGTCCTCAACCAAGACGCACGCAGGTTTTCAGCTAAAGTCGAAGCTGCATGAGAAAATGTGGTGAATTTTCTTTTTTCCAAAAGTTATTGCAACACCAGAGTGTCCACTGTGGCCCTGATGTAAAAATTTGACTTTCCATTAACTTCCACAAGGAGTTGGCCTCGTGCAATCACCTAAAAAAATCTTTCCTCGCTGCTATTTGATATTCTGTTCAGTTTCTGAAAACGAAAGATGTTTTCCATTCATTTGGACTGTAGAAAGGTGCAGAGAAAGAATAAAAGAGCTGCAAAGTGCATTCTTGTATATTTCTCACGGAGAAAGAGAGCAAGAGAGAAAGGGGGAGGGAGAGAGAGAGAGAGAGAGAGAGAGAGAGAGAGAGAGAGAGAGACAGTTTGAGAGCTATCAAATGAGAGCTTTAGATGAGACGTAGATGGTAATGGCCACCGATCCTCTGCTCTTTGATCAGTGTAAAAGCGTCGGAGATGTTCTGGACTCTACCGCTGCTTGTTAATTAAAAAGATGGGAAGTTGGGGGGGAATTGAGAAGCACAGCAAGTGTTTGACCTGCTGGGGAAGAGAGAACACAGCAGGTTGTGAAGCAGAGGATACATTTTAGATTAGACAGAATTAAAATTATTTTTCGCCCGTGCATCCATTTTGAAATCGTATCGTCTGTATTTACATTATTTCTTTTCTGCACAGATTAAAACTTGGATGTTCCTGGGAAAATATTTTAAATTTAAAGTGTATGTGGGTATAGGATGAACATTTGTATGTGCACGAACTGTGAGTGACTGTGTGTGTGTCATGCACAGCTCCTCTGCACTGGTCTCAAATTTCAGAGAGGAGGCCGTCTGCAGGATTCCTCCCACATGCTGCAGAGCTGCCACTGCATCCTTTAACAAATCAACACAATAAATCACAGCTACAAGTACGTTTTTTTAGCATGATCTGCTCTTTGCTTCCTGAGCTGAGAACAGCACTGGATTCAGCAGCTGCAACTTCAACATGAAACAGCGAGATCGACTGGTTGGCAGCCAGGCTTTCGGTGTCATTAAGGTGAATGTTATTTTGGCTACTGTAATCGAATTGCATTCTTGTTACCGTTTTTCTACTTGAGCACCACCACCGTGAAAGGGAGAGCGAGTGACGGGGGAGGGCAGGGGACACGGAGGGAAAGGGAGGAGAGAGAGAGAGAGAGAGAGAGAGAGTGAGCGAGCGCCGGCCGAGGAATGCAAAAGGGAAAATAAAGCTGAAGAGAAGAAAAACAAAGAGCAGAGCAGGAGTGAGACAGAGGGAGAGAGAAAATCAATACCTTGCCTTGAAGAGAGGCCTACACCAAAGGTGCAATTATGCTAAATGTGTTTTGTTTACGCGGCAGCAGGCCGCGGAAATTTCACAACCGGGGGGGCTGGAGCCAAATTAAAACATTATGACTGCAGGGTATAAAAACTCTAAACAAATTCATCCAGAATTCACCATCTTGCCACACATTTTCTGGCATTTTTATAGGAACATAAGATGACATTAAAGGCAACAAAGGCCTCTATATTAAAGCTGTTTTTCTGTGTCTGACCCTTAAAGCTGTTATTGCTCCAAAAATATACATTTTTTTCTCCCTCCCAGTGTCTGCCTCGATTCATGAGGCCCATTCCTTCTCTTTTTGCCTGAAAACACTTGATGGTACTGTGCTGCTACTGCAAAACTGTAGCACAATTTTATCCAGTTTCATTAGATACAATTAAACTTTCATAACATTGTGTACATAGATGCTACATCTCATACGGTTATGCGCAAGGGTGGAAGCACTTGCTCATTTACTTTCAAGGAGCCAGTGAACTTGACCCCACCACCACTACAGCGCACAAGACGTTGAGCAAGAGATTCCACCCCAAACTATTCCAGAAGAGAGCTCAGTCCTCCATCATCCATCTGCTGTGAACTGTTAATGTCCAGAGTTACTCTTCGTTTCTGTTTATCATATTCCAGTGCGACTGTTCTTTGGTGTCCCCTTGTCAAGGTTTTGAAAATATATTTTATTTGGAAAAATGTATCTCTGTTTCTAACAGGCAGCTCTCAGGAGGCAATGCTTGAAACTGGATAAATCAAGTCAGACCGTGCTTAAAAACAGTCTGCATTCTCTGCAAATCTTCCCAGCTAAATAAAAGAAACGGAGATAGAAGTCTTTCACAGTGTCGGAATAATACCACAGTCCATGGGGGACTAAGTAGTGCAATAGCTGTCAGACTATATGCAGCTGTGAAGCAACTATATGCACAGTGTTTTACTTTGTGTGGGATTTGAATGTGCCCAAGTTTAGACACCCACATCTCTGAATAGAACAAAAACCCTTCCTACATCTAGCTTTAGTCTGGTCACTGTCATTATCCAGTCTTGACTCACACTGGCTTACAGCCCTAACAATCTGTGTGCTTCAAGATCTACATCTGAAGACCATGTGACAGTGGTTGAAGCCTCAGAGCGACAACTGGGGTATAAAAACCGAATAACAACATGGCCACATGAAGGTTCTTCTTGGATGCCAGGCTACAATGCTGCGGAGTGCCACAAGCCTTTTCAGACGCTGTAAATTGAAAGGGGTGAGGGTGTGAATATAGCTAGGTTGGCTTCAGAAAAAGCCGCCACACCATAGCACAACTACATTCCTGTCACAAGCAACCCTGAAATTGTCAACAGCTGTTTTGCACTGGGCTTCTTCAAAGGGTTCCCGTCCTCTTCCCAAATACATCAACAGCAATGTCACGATGCTAATCCAATCAACGGTCTTCTCTGAGGGAGTGACTTGTTCGACAGTGTAAAGTCGCTGTTTGTCAAAACTGCGGCCTGCCGTGAAATTTGAGCCGACGTGTGAAGGACAAGATGACAGCGTCAGGTGACAGTCACTGCCAGTGTGCCGTTATGGATCGTCAATGCTGGGAGTGATATGAGCAGTGAGGATCTGCAAACTACATTACCCATCGTGCTTAACTTGCCAGCAACCACCACGGGCCAATTTGAGGGAGGAGAGAGAAAGAGGGGGGAGAAAGAGCTCGGTGGTGGCACATCATGTCGAATGAAAGCTAGGCTGACATTTGCTGGCAGGAATGAGGAAACCAAAGCAAACGTCGAGAGGTGTCATCTGATTTCTTGTGGAGTGCCAGGTGATGACTCGGGTGCTGCTAAAAGATGAAAGCAAAGGGGAAGATAATTCACCAGGTGTCAACAACACTACAACCCGGCATGACATCACCCCAGAAAATGCTAAAAAAACATGTCCTGACAAGGCAAATGATACCGCACCATGTTGCCATGTTTACTTGAGAGAAGAGTTCAAACAGAATCAAACAGGCCTGTAATAGTCCAAAGAGAACCTCTGAATCAGGTGCAGGCGGGAAGAAATCAAATCTTGCCTCAACTGCATATAGCGCTACAGATCACCTGCCGCCTTTATCAGCTGATACTATTTCCATCTGTGGCCTTTAGCCCATTTTCACCCACCACAGAGGTCATCTAAAGGCAGCAACTGCAGTTGAGGCACAGTAAGCAGGAAGAGGGGCTGCTGAGGTAAAAATGGGTTGATGTAATACATTAAGCCTGAAATGAGGGGGAAATACTTTGTCATTGAATAGGCTATAAGGGAAGATTACATCTGTAGAGCTTTTCACTTACATTGTTTCATCCCTCAATGGTGAGGGAGGGGAAGGTACGGATAAGAAGGGGATGGAAAGGGGAGAGTTGAGAAGGGGGGACATGTGGGGTAGTTGGCTGTGTCCTTCCAACGCCCTATCCTGCAATACGCTGACATGCTAATCTGAGAGTGGTACACAATTGCCCACCGGCAAAGTGGAGAATTATTAAAATCTGATGAGGCCCACATCAAACGATGAGGTCAAAATATTAGGTCCATCACACTCAAAGTATTTTTTTTTGGTGGCTAACTGCTCAAGATCACTGTAATCATGTCTCCTTGTCAATTTCTCTTTTTTTCTCTCGTACTTTCTAATTTGCTTTGTCTCGCTCTCCTCACTCACACGCGTCCTTCTCTCTTGTTTTAATGCACTCTCTTCCTCCCTCTCCAGTCTTCTCCTTGACAGGGCTGGCAGACTTGGTCTCAGAGGATTCCATGCATCTACTGCTCCTCCTCCGCCTCTTCCTCCTACACCCTGCCTCCATCTCCCTCTCCTTCGTTCCGTGTAGAAAAAGAGCCCGCTTGTAAAGCAGGCAAGCACACACGCATATCTCTCCACTCCTCACCCTCCCTGCAACCCTCCCTCCTGTCTCTGCACCCAGTGTTGTGCGCCCACGCCACCCGCACCAACAGGTCAAGAGCATGCAATCGCCTTAACTAATAACCTGCACCGACTCAGATCAAGCGAGATCATGGACTCTGGGTAAATATATCTCAAGTATTTGGCTGCTATTCAGAGCCAAAGTGCAAATTGGCTTCATGGGGGGGTGGGAGTGGGGGGGCTTACTTTGGAGCCCACTGCATGCTGGTGGGCAAGGATTTGACCTCTTGACAACATCTTAAGCATATCAGATCCAATTTGCATTGTCAAAAATGAGCAAAAGAAGATTTTAAAATTGTGTTGTACCTTGCGTGGTTGTTGAAGGGCAGAGCATCCTCCTGTTTGTTACTCAAGAGTCAATTACAGTGTTGTTTGGCCAGCAGATAAATTGAAGCCAAGACGACTAGGGGCCAAAGTCACCTTCGGAATAAGACTTGTGTGCGGGCGTGCAGCCGGGTGTGCTAGGTGGTTCTAGTTGAATATGGGGGAAGGTAATGGGCTGTTGGGGAATCACATGTGAGACTAAGCGGGAAGCTAATGGATAGCTTGCCCCAAACTGGTTCTCAACTCTGTGACCCCTCCAGTTGAGCGGGACACATTCCTCCATTGTTCACCACTCACGGTTGGAAAAGGGAAAGCACCTCAATACCTAGCCAAAGACACAGACACACGCAAGGTTCCAACTGTGAATTGTACACACAATTTCACATGCACCTTGGATGCTGCTCCAATTTATGTGACCATCACAAACTAATACAGACGCATGCAGACAGTTGAGTATGTGAAATATGTGCGAACATGCACACATACGCACAGCCGTGCTGCTGCGGTTAGTCCAGAGGAAGGACACCCTCATCTGTTTACAAGCTTGTGTGCCCGTACTGGCTACAGCTATTTAAGTGGAAAGCATCAAGTAGAGGTTCCAATTACAATCATGGCAGAAAAAAATGAAAGGTGCTTGAACAGGCTAATAACCACTAAAACACCTCTGTACAAATGCGACTGATCTTGGCGCATGCAACCAAAAGCTCATTTCCCATGGTATGCCAGCCATTTTTCACTGTGCATGACTTTAATCTCATTGACATCAAAGTCATTAGCACGAGGGAAGTTGTGTTGTAATTGATGCATATTTGGTTTTCACAGACTTGAGAGAGAATCTGAAGCATATATGGTGGCTTTAGTAACTTTTTAAGGAAAGGCTGCCAACTAGTAGAGTCTTACTCACCAACCACAATCAAATTCCTGGCTTTAACCATAAACCACAGGGGTCAAAACTATCTAACCATGACTCCACATGCGGCTGACGCTCTCTGGATTCCATCTAGTTAACAAAAGCAAAGCCTCGGACCACCATCGAGCATCATCTGCAGGGCTTTTTTATGTGGATATGCACAAGATCACACACACAGCTATGCAGGCCCTGCAAGCTGTCAGAGGCACAAAAACACACTCGCAGGCATACACACAGACAGAGTCATCTTAGGTTACTGATACCCTCTGACAAAGTCTCCCCAGACCCATTTTATGTGCTGTAAATTCTACACAAAGAAGAGGAGGGAGGAAAAATCAGTACATTTTGTGTGAAATTCCTGCTTTGAAGTGAGTGACGCACTTTAACTGAAGCAAAATAGCTGACTTCAAAGAACGGCCCAGGTTCCTCAAGGTTCCTCCTGGCTTCTTTTTTTTAACGTACTATGTTCAACTTCACTCTGCCTGAGAGGCTTAAGGTTGGCTGTCAGTGTGAAAGAGGCACTTTAGCAAAATTGTTACACTTGAAATTTCATCCAAATAGTTTAAAAGTTGCTGCTTATTGCATACAGAAAAAAATCACCTTCCCGGCTCTCTCCTCAGCGCTCATTTCCTTCCCTACCACACCACAATTATACATATGAACTCCAGTGCCAGAGAAATATGTTAAATTGTAGAACCAATGTAGCTCTGATTCTTACATTTCTTATTTGCTTGCTTGTGTCAGTAATTTAAGAATTACATTTTTTCTGACAATATCAATGTAAGTCAATCTGGATAAGCATATCAGCCAAATGCTTAAAATTCAAAATGTAACTTCATCCCACATGTCAGCTCTTTTAAGAAACACATGTTGTCCTCCCCACCAGCTCTAATTCAAAAAGTTTAAAAGCCTGTCTTGGGAGCAAAGCTGCAAGAGGCCACAAAGTTTCTCACCAAAGCCCCACTTTGGATGGACATGCCTTTGGTACCCCAGAAGAATAAACCATTACAAATGGCCTTTGACTGAACATAAATATGACACCCTGGCTCATGTCTCATCTCAGTTCCCTTTTAATATTCAGATCCCATATGACACAAACAGAAGCAAAGGCCACCATCCATCATATACAAAGCTGCCTTCTTTCTTTCTTTGAGTATCTGCCTGCACTAAAGCCAGGCTGTATTTCGTAACACATGCCATTCCCATGCAATTCTCCCAAAGGCGTCAGCCAAACAAGACCCCTCTGTGATTTACAATGGAGGGGCCCATTTCATTATTAACTGGCTAGGCTCACAGCCTGGGGGCCAGACCATTACCTCCACATGGGGGTAGATGCCACAGGCAGCGGTTGGTCTCTCCATGTTGTAAAACAACACGTTGTAAAAATGATAGATAAGGTATGTATGCAAGCTCAGGGCAAACTTGGAGTCCTTGGTGTTCCAAAAGCATTGCTAAACGTTAGCTTTGTGGTTGACCATGGCCTCAATTGTTGTAGAAAGCATAACTTAATTTAATGTGGTTATTGACGATGACTGCACATATATGCAACACAAAATCTGTTATTTGGTGGACACTTACTCAAAGCATTACCATGAATGCATACATGTTTAAAAGGAGACACTGGGAGGCTATGTGCCACATTCTACCCAGTATGCTTCAGAAAACAATCCCCATAGCCCCATACCATTTTGCACCACTGAGTTAAACAGTTGCATTGCAATGAGCACATCAGTCACCCAGTGCTGTGCAAACAAGGTAACTAAAGCTGAGTTAGATGGGCAGATAAATGATCTCGTTGGCTGGATGAGTGGTTCTAGGCTGGCCAGTTCGGCATATCTCCTCTGGCATCAAATCCTCCCCGAGCCCTGGCACAGGCCTCACCCGCGGCAGTTGGCAAGCGGGGCGACGGCCATCTTAGTGATTGCAGAATCGGGAGCACCCCTGTGTGTCTAAAAGACACTTTGGCTGTAGTTTAAAAAGCCACTAAACCCCAATCTGCTCCTTCCTATTTTTGCCCTTATGGTATATCCCTGGAGGGCACTGGTTCAAATTCATTAGTCCTCCTTTATCTCCATGAAAATGGGAGACCCTCTGCTTTCCATCTACCTCCTGTTTCTAAGCTGCACTCTCCAGTTCCCTCCTGCCTGCTCTACTCCTCCTCTCTCTGTGTGTGTCTCTCTTTCTCACTCTGTCCAAGTCTCTCACTGTCCTCTCTGCTTTCATTGTTCATTCGTATTACACTACCCTAACCCAAGGGCAAGTATGTTGGGGCTGCGAACAGCAACCCCATTTCCATGCCAGACCTGCCTTTGTCTCTCCTTCTGTCCCAGTGTTTTTAGCCTTAGCTCCCTCCTGTGGAGACTACAGATTGGGGGCTGTAAGATGACAAATGTCATAGGGGCAGCCTTGGGGGGATGGGGGCGGTGGGGGGGATTTATCTCCAAAAACTCCCACCCATCCCTTTGGCTAAAAGGCTGAATCACAGCAGTGGACATAGAGCATCGTTGCTTGGCTTGAAGTCTTTAGCTCTGCACTCCTATTTTAGCTTTGTAGCTGACACTTTTATTTAGAATAACTTATAATGAGCATGCAAATACCAAATCCTGCAGATGGTGTTTTTTGCTTAAGGACACTCACTGGGCAACCAAATAAATTGGTGGTAACCCTTACCACAAGCTATCCTGTTTTTCTGAGGGACTGGATTTAAGGATAATGCTTCCAAATTGAATTATCTAGTGCATTTTGTGCTCCTTTCTGCTTCCTGACACTGTTCCAGCTGTCTTCATCGAGATATATAGTATACGATGTCTCCCTATCTCTGAAGTACATTTCTCGTCCTGTTCCCACTTGGTGGCATCAGGCTGCAAGCATAATCAGAGCCGCGCTGGCTCCCCGCTTCCCTCTGTGTCAACACTATCTCGCCGTATCAGCGGCAAATAGACAGACTCTGATAACAGCCTTATTTATTTCCCTTTAAAAAATCCATCTACTTTACTCCTACTCTGCTTGCCCAATTCCCTCGTTCACCAGATAAACTAACAGGTAACTGCTTACATTTTACACTCCATACTGAAGGAATCTAGACAACACTTAGAATGTGAAGGTAGTGGTTGAGCATCCAGGGCATTCCCACAAGACTTGTGGCTGACAAAACAGACTGGATTTTGGCCAGAGCATCACATCAGCCACCACTCATACTGTAGGACAGTCATCAGAATATCAATATCATGCCTTATACCAACTGGGACATCGTAGATGAATCCGGAAACCCAGAATGCTGTTTTAGGTGGGTTGCAGTGACCCTCTCACAGCAGGGGGTTGATGAATCCCCATAATGACCCTGTGGACATGCCACTCCTGAAAATTAGTTTGAGACGCCAAATCAGCTGTCCTATTGTCTAGTAACCACCTGGCTGAACATCTACAGCCAATGTCCAATGACAATATTGCAATAAGTCAGGCACCTGTTATCCAACAAATCTTGGAAGTGGTCTATTCCTTTTATATAAACATTGGAAATAAGTAAAATGAGTAGATGAGTTCATAATCAGCTACTCTGATCTCTTCCGTCACAAACCTCTACAAACCTACACATGCACAAAAAATGAAGCGGTTTAGTGTCCAAGGCAATCTTCCACCTAGCACAAAAACCAGATGAAAAAAAAATAAAATCTCCAAAACCATTATTCTGCCATGGATTTGATCCATAAACAAAAGGGTGACAGCAGCATGGGGGTAGCCCCCCCTTCCCACCCTCTGGTAGTGCTAATCTCCCCACCATGGCTGGTAGCTCTGATTGCTATGTTGTCATTCTTCCCCTAGCCTCCGTCACTTTTTAATCAGGATTATCTTCTCTGACACTGAGACTCAAGAGTTAATTAGGGGTCCAGCCACTGCAGGTGCTGGAGCCCTACTGGAATTACTCGGATTATTTTTATTCTTCTTCTGGCCTAAATTATCATCATCTCAGAGTCTGCCAAACAGACAGACAGCTACAAAAAAACATATCCAATAACCTAATGGTAGCACTCTGGCAACCACTTTAATGTGTTGGTCAATACTTCAGAAGTACACACCCTAGATTAAAAAAAGTGTGTGTGTGTGTGTGTGTGTGTGTGTGTGTGTGTGTGTGTGTGTGTGTGTGTGTGTGTGTGTGTGTGGATTTGGGTCTTAGATAAAGGCTGCAGTGTCAAGGTTCTTTGGAGTCAATACCATCATTTGTTGTGTCTATGCTTGCATGTATGTGTGTGGCAAATGCACATCAGGACCATTTCCTTATGTATACACACACAACCACATATTGTAAAGCAGCTGTTTTGGATTTATCCTCCTCCCAAAAACAAATGTCAGAGAAAACAACTAAATCTTCAAATTCTCAAAAAAGAAGATGCCAGGTTGCCCACTCTGTTTCCTGTCAGCTGGAATACAGTGGAGAGTGCCTGTCTCCATCTACATACAAATGTCACCTTCTATCTTCCCAGGGGCTTGGAAAGGTTTTACTCTCTCCACCGTGATGCGCTTGACAAACCTTTCTTCCCCGTCTGGGAGACAAGCTTGTGATGCACAGTGAGAAAGTGAGAGGAAACTCAATGCATTCTGCCTCTGGTGCCTTCTCTGTCTTCTTTCTCTTTTACGCGTCACTGGTACGCTGTAATTTGTGTATCCAGACTGGAGTACATAGGCTTTGTTTCCGTCTCACTGAGAGATGAGGCGGCGTGCTGTTTGAAAAGGCTGCCAGAGTTGTAATTACTGAGGAAGGCCTTATGATTGGGCTTTTTCGATGGAGGGGTTTTGTTGTGGTGGAGAAATTATTAATACAAAATAAAGTATTTCAGCGAGCCAAACTGTAAACGGAGAGGGTAAGACGTGAAAAACACCTAAAAACGGTCGGACGTTAAATATCTTGTAGTAAGAGACAAAATGGCATCATCTGCATACAAAGCAACCATCACTGTCTCAGAAAGCCCAACCTGGCAGCACTGCTAATATTCCCAGAGATGCACAGGCAGCCATTTTCTGTGGCTAAGTGGCCCACATAGTGAATCTGCGCCATCTCTCATAAACCGGGACGCGTATCCCCTGATGCATAGGGATGAACAATCAGCCTGACAGGCAGGTAGTTACTCCTTCTTAACCCCGGACAGCGCTGAGTGATGCAACAGAACAGCAGGCCCCCTCCCATTCCTCCTCCCCTGCTTTGCTCTCCCTCTCTCCCAGCCTCCTCTCCTTTCTGTACCCTTCCCCTCTCTCTCCTCAGCTCTCTTTCTTTCTTCCTAGCCTCCTATTTCTCACACACTCCCTCTCTTCATTATTCTCTTTCCTCTCTCAATCCCCCCTCCTCTCTCCGCTTCTATTCACTTCCTCCCTCTCTATCTCTCTCCTTTCCAGAAGCCATGTTTCCATGCTTGCATTACACACAATTACTTCCATCCATCAATTATCTGCCTACTCCTCTTTAGCTACCCCACTTCCCTTTCTCTACCCTATGACAACAACCCCCCACTACCCTGCATACACATGTTTCTTTGCGACCCCCATATCTCACCTCCCACCCCTCGGGCAGCTGAGTGTACCTCCCTACGCACTTGTCCTCCTTCCCCTTCTCCTCCTTTCTCTTCCCTCAAAGCTCAACCCCCCCGCTCACACCAGATGTCCCTTAAGTTTGGGTGAGGGTGTGTATGTGTGGAGAGGGCAGGAACAAAAGGACAGGCTGGGGGGTCTGGGGGGCAAACTAATGGGTGGGTGTGGGGGGGATCATCTGAATGGGGCGAGCCATCTTGTCCTGGGCATTCTGTGCGCACACAATAAGCACCATCGGATAAACAACTTTTAGAACAAGCGTACACACAGAAAAACACTCAATTCTCTTGGTACCATTTAATACTAAAAATATGGATAGGGGGCCATGTTTGAATTAGTAAAAGCTGGTTATTGGACCAGTGTCTGTGACTCTTACCATGACCAGGATTTTTATGAAAGTCAGAGTAGTCTGAGCGATGAAATAAAAAAACACCATCACAATCCAAGATCTAAGCTGCGATGTCATGGAGACGATAGCCACACTTGATATAGCCTATACATTTCTCCATTTGCACCATTAAAACACAATATTGCATTAAAAATAGTTTAGTCAATACTTTCTTGGCACAAGCTCCTCATCCGTCAAGCTAGCTGTAACTCATGTTGCGTTTTTGAAAATACATCACCCAAGAAATAGTCACTTGAAGTAATTTGTCCAACCAGCATAGCCATCTAGTTGGCTACATCATGCTCTTTATATATTCATGTACTGCAGATCTGCTGGCCAATGAGGTTACGTTAAGTTTGGAGACAGAAGTAAGAGGACATTAAATACAGCGATCTCTATGATTTGGCTGAAAAGAAGTTCGATCACAACAGAGAAGCACTGGTGGGAGGAAGCAGCAGAATCAGGATTAAATCCGTTCTTGACATTGTAGACCAATCACGTGTAAAAGTGGTAGTGTTCCTCGGCTGCTGTCATGACTGTCAAATTAATAGAGAGCCAATCACATTAATTGTAGGGGCTTTTATAAATACTGGACTGACCAAAGTACAGGGAGTGAGCATGAAACGGTTCACTGTGTTACTCAGGGAAACTTAAACAGGACACACTCCTGCTGATAGCCAGGGAACGAGACAAGTGACCTTCCTTACCAGTCGGCTGTCAGGCACTTAATCTTGGAAATGTGTTCAAAAGTTTATCGCCTTGCAGGGCTATAACAGGCTCAAATTATAGTGCATGCACAAACAGAAATAATTTTTTGAATATTTTCCACTCCAACGCATCATGCCTCACAAATATACACTTCATACAGATGGCTCAACAGGCTGGCGTGAACCATCTAACGGCCTGCATGAGCAGCGTTTAAATGAGCTAACTGCAACCTGTTCAAACCCTTCAGGCATAAGAATGGGGGCCCTTAGCCCCCCCACTCCCACGTGTCGAAAACCTCACAGGGGTCAAACTGCCACAGTGCAGGGCAGTCCATTCTGCCAGACCTAGTTTGCAAAGAGGAGGAGGCAGACACCCCAAGGGGAACCTCTGTGCATCAATCTGGGTGAAGCCAGCTGGTAATCACACTTAACGCAGGAGCAACCCCACAGCAAGTGCCAGGAGACGACTAGAGGAGACGCAGACAGAGAGGCAGGACCAGACATGTCCATTTGATGCCTGTCCCAGACCGAGTGTTAATTACTTCTCACCATGAAACACCAGTTCACATTAACTGCATAACCATAGAGAGGATAGGATCAGGGCCAGAGGGAAAGGGGAGTAAATGGGTGTTTGTGTGAATACAACAGTGTTTGGTATAGTCTCCTCTCAGGCTTTAACAAACTATGTACTTGTTGTTCAAGTGTGTTATATCTTAAGGGAGGCAGACTTGAGTGAATGAGGGAGTTGCAGGCATCAACAGAAGGTCTGCTCCTGCTCGTCGTCAAAAGCAGATTACTGTCACTTCATCAGAAGGAGCTGGAGCGAATCATTTTTGTAAAAACCTGGAGGTACCAAGGGAACGGGCAGGAGGCTAGGGAGGTGACAGTGTGTCGATGTATTCCCTGAGGCTTTACCAGATAGTCTGGCAGGGATTAGTGTGCTTATGTGTATGAGGGGCTACCTTCACTTCTGCACACAATAACTTGACGATTGCAAATACTACGATTAAGACTCCTTTTTCACCTGGCACATGCAAGGAGATACAAGGGCAAAAAAGCATGTTACACATTAAACTCAGGTGTAAATGCAGGCAACTTAGATCTTGAAAAAACGTGCATATGAATCTAATCCTGATCCATAAGTAGGGGTGATGTAGACAAGACACAGCGAGGAGGGGAATTCTGCATTTTACATACATGCAGAGTGTTTAAATGTAGGTAGGAAAAGAGAAAAGAGGGGTAGAAAGACAGTAAACCAAACAGGAAACTAGAGAAAGTGCGGTGCTGGAGAAAGACAAATTGAGAAAGGAAGATATAGGGATGAAGAAAAACCAAGAGCGCACAAACCCAGTTGCCTGACAGTCAGCCAAGATGCAAGATGGACTCTAACTCAGCCAGCAACGGATCAATCCCGCTGAGTTCGTACACCTTATCACAGCCTCGTCTTATCTGGCCCCTCCGTTACCTCTGCCCGAAAACCATGGCTGGCTTGTTTTGGAGCAGTGACCTTTTGAGTTCAGGGGAGACGGTGTGTAAAAATGACTGTTGGGCACTGCCAGGAGGGTCGTGGCCATTTTTCACCTCCAATGAGGTCTGCTGAGGACAGAGCTACCTATTTTAGACCCAAGGCAACCAGCAGGGGTGTCTGAGTGAGTGGTCAATAATTCCTCTGCCAGCCACCCGTCTCATGTTTCTCCCCCTATGGCCAGGGTGAAAATGTAGGTCTATGGAGTGAAAATGACACACAAGCCTCTGGACGTTTAACCTTGATGATGTTTCAAATTGTTGTGACTGCAATGTTCCGGTTTTCCTCTTTGACTGCCTGGCTATTTTTGTCTTGACAAATAATGCTACCCTGGGCAGTGCCGATATTTTTATCCGAATGCCTTTCAGTACTGAGAGATACAAAATGGGAGGCCCCAATGACTTTAAGGGATCCTCTAATGCATGTGATGGTTAGTAAGCTGCATTTCTCATTGAACCACACTACAAAAACCTCTATCTTCTGTTCTCCGTGACTGCAGCAGATTTCTTGTTTAGTCTACAAGGTTGTCCAAAAAACCAAAACCCAAATTATCGTCATTTACTATCATACATCACAAATAAAAGCAGCACACCGTCGCATTTAAGAAACTGGAACCAGCAAACATTTGATATTTTTGCTTGAAAAATTATTTGGTAGTTAATTTTCTTTTGAATAATCAATTAATCGGGTAATTATTGCAGCTCTACTGCCCTCATCTATTACTTACTTAGTCAAATTTATAGTAATCAGGTGCATCAAATGATGTGTTTTGAAACAGAAAGCCAGATTGTTGTGGAAAACAAACACATTTTTGCACAGAAATGCCGAGAAGGTTTTTCCAGGTAACCCCAGCTTGAGAGTGCTTGTACAGACAAAAGTCTGAAGTTGACCTGTTTCCAAATTCAAAAATACATACCGTAGTATATACTGTACCTGCAATTCTATGCACCACAGAAACACAGAGGAGGAGGAGCAGGGAAAGACATCCTTCAGGTTGCGCTAACATTCAACATGGAACAAAATAACAATCCGAATGCCAAAAGCACACAGAGGAGTAGATTTCCATTATGCACTTTAAGAAAATATGAAATGAAGACCCATTTTATTTTGTTGCTCTACATTCAGGTTTGGTAAACTTAACACTGTGTGTGTTTACAGACTCTCAGATGCAAAATGATGTTTCTGGCTTGAGGGCTGCAATAATTACTTTTCATGATTGGACAAAATCTACTACTCACACAGTATAAACCACAGTTTATTGCCTGAAGGTCCCCCCAGTTCTTAGTGTTGCCAGAAGTTGTTCTTGGACACGTAGGAACTCAACAAAACTACTACTCTAATACATGGAATGTCATTAATATTATTTAGCAGTGTAAGAGCATATCAGCTGCCTAATGTATGAAGTAAGTGCAAATAAAGTAATTAAAGAATATGGATAACAAGGCCATTAACAGATCTTACAGTTTGGTTAAAACAAAAGATTTCCAGTATTCTAGCTGCCATCAGGCCAAGTTCTCCTGTGGCTTCATGAACTTCAGTACAGTAGACTATATTACATAACATAATCATAAAGCATTGGCAGTTTTGCTGGGGCTGACAATAGTTACCGGAGCCTCGTGATGACACTTAACTGCAACATCCAGAAACACTGAAAGTTTACTTCTTACTGTAGGTACTATTGTTTTTGTACTTGTGTGCACATCAAATGTTATGCTATTAAGTTGTTACGTGTTATTTTCATTAAGTGTTTCCCTGGCACGGTTACGTAGCAGTAAAATAAATGTGAATGACTGCGGATGGCTAACCCACAAAGCAAAGAGGAGAGGAGGGGGCATTCGCTACAAGACACAGTAGCCCTTTTGACACAGAGACTCACACTGAACCAAGCAGCGCATCATGATGTTGACATGTGTGGGGGTTTTTTTAACGTGTCTCCCCGGTGTCCACCTGTTAATCTAAACATGTATCTGTTGACCGTTTATAATCATATGGATGCTGTTATAGTTTGTTGTGATTGAAATCCTAACCCACCATGCATCCGGGAAAGTGACAAAGTTAAGTTTTTGGCTCTAAATTACATAATCACATTATCACTATCAGTAAACAGCGGACGCTGTCTGACTCTCTTTATTTTGATGAGTGAAGAGTCTGTTTAGTTGTCAGACTGAACACCATCAGACCGACACACCCCTGATCCGCATCAGAGCTGCAGCGAAACTGTCCCCCCTCTCCGCATCTGTAACTTTCACACAGACGGAGATGCGGAGAATCTGCGCATGAAACCACTGAAAGGGCAGTGCGAATGGAGCTACTGCCTCCTGCTTTCACAGCCAGACTAATTGCACCTCATGTCGATGGAAGAGCACTGATTTAGCACTCAGAGCATATTAAAATGAATAAACACAATTAGCTGTGAGTGCAACAGCGCTTCTGCACAGCGCACATTTCTCTCGAAGATGACAGTCACTTCAGAGCAGCTGTTATTAACCGTGTTGTTGCGTCAAGTGCAATGTGACTAATTGCAAAGCTCTTGATGGCACCAAAATGCGGAAAAGAATGCTCCTAATTTGGATTTGAATGAAAGGAACGGGGCACCAGGTGGTAAAATAGTGGGTAACTGTACAATTGTACAAAACCAGGAACTAAGGATAAATACATAAAGTTAATTTGTACAATTTGCTGATTAATGCTTTGGTCTTATGACTGTTAAACAGTGTGTGTCATTTGGCTAGACCTGTTAGAAAAATAACAGTAATTGAGGGATAAAATCCATTAATCGATTTTTGGAGAGCCTGTGTTTTAATTATGCAAGAGTATGGTTGACTTTTGCAAATGACAGAGAGTGTTTCACTCGTTATTTTCAGTTTCAGTACAGCATCTCAAAAGCTTCTAATAATAAACGCCTCTTAAAGTATCGAGAGCTCTTCTTGATTCGAGACTATAAAAAACTATTATCACCCAATAGCCTATGTTGGTTGTACGTCAAAATGTCAAAAACGCACTTGATGTCAAGAACCCCAAAGAACACAAACTATATAAAACAGTCAGGAAGATGACAACTTCTGAGCTCTCTCCTAAAGTAAAATACATGACTTTGAATAGCTTACAGGTAGTGTGTTAGGCCTGTAGCTATCTAGAATCTCCTTCTCGTCTCCCCTTTGATCCCATTCAAAATGAGAGTATACACCCTACTGTTGAGGTAGGGGAAATAAAGGAAAACAGCTCAGAAAGTAATAATTGCAAAGGAAATGAATTTCAAAACCCTGAGGAGAACACTTCTCCAAGACCTCCATACTTGGGGGAAAAAAAGCATCATATCCGGGGCACAATTCAATTAGCTTTTCTTCCAAGTGTAGGGAAAGGAGCTCCGGGGAGAAATCAAAAGTTTCGTCCAATAAAAGAAGTTTTCAAGGATGTAATGTTCTCACTGCCCCCTCCTCCACCTCCTCCCCCACTATTCATTACCACTGCTTACAAGCTCGCCACTCACAAATGCATCGATCTGCAATTTCGACAGACAAAATAAATAAATAAATAATTAAAATTAAATAAAAGCGCACCTCGCTGATGCTGCTGCGACAGACGCCGGTCACGCTTAGCCGACCGTGCCTGGCAGCTTATCCTTGGCATTTTCATTGCCTTTTTGTCTTTCTTGCCCAGTTATTTGACAGTGATCAGTGGTGATAAATTGTTCAATTAAAGCCACATTAAGAATCCAGAACACACTTGACGCACAGCCTCTTGGTATACGTGTTGTCCAATTACTCTGAAGGACAAGACTCCTTCTTGCTACTGACAATCAACATGTGACTCTCATCATAAGACAAATGGGTTTATTTATACAACCTAGCAGGCTGATTGAATGGTGGAATGGAAGACTGATGATTTGGAGTTGCAACACAGGTCAAATCTGAATATTCATCACACATGGAAATGCATCTCAGTTGCAGAGTTCGTACAGAGTAAAATTCAAGCACTTTCATGGCTCAAAACTAACTATATACACTGTTTGCACTGGTGTGCCAGTGTTAAAGGCACCAATAAATGTTATTTTATTTTTTTCATTTCAGTCACAGCACATGCAACAAGAAATTGCGACAACCTCAAGAATATTCTTTGAGGCAATATAAATCAAGCAAAATTTTTAGTCGCACCTGACAAATTCTGGTGTGCGCGTGTGACCAAAACAAGTGCACCCTTGACTTATCTAAACCAAAACTTTGCTGATTCTCAAAGCCTTTATCATCACATGAAAAAATTTATGCAATCATGAAAAATAAAGTTTACAGAATTCCTTTAAGAATAGAACAGGTTAATAGAGGAGCACATTTGAATTCTTGCACACTTCTCACCTTGAAAACATACTTGTTAAAATTAAGCATTTTCTAAACTTGGTAAACGTTTGGGTGAATTTGTGTTGAGAATGTGTGTGTGTTCATTTTGAGAATAATAGAATAGAAAGTCATGAAAATTCATTCTCTACCACGATGGAGGAAAGTTTTTTGGGTTCACAAAGATGGTATGTCATGCCTTGTCTGTCAGCTGTATTTTCTGTGCTCCGAGTTACTTCTCTGCGATTTTTTTATTAATGTCAGGAACCAAAACAACAGCGTTTGGACTCGTCTGTTCTGCAACCCCCCCGGTAAATGAAATGCATTACTAATCTTTTTTTGGCTTGCAGTTGCTGTTGGGGTGGGAGGGTGAGGAGGAGGGAGGGGAGGTGTGCATGTTGCCTGGGGAAGCTTTAGCCTTAAATGTTCTGATAAAATTAAGATCCATTGCAATTCAAATTGGACTCACTTGACTTACCGTAGCCTGCCTCAACCAAAAAGAAAAGCAAAACAGGGCCATAGCCTGGGGCTGCATCTAAACTTTCCAGCACAATGAGACAAAAGTTACTTCTCAAGGCGCAAGATTACCCTGAAGTAATGCTGAAAAATTAAAAGGATATTACATAGATTGGAGAAATAACTTGTAGGAGCTCTTTGACAAAGCTCAGAAATGCATACAACTATAAAATCACTACAGCATTGTTACCTGTGGTGTAACACGGGGTGGAGAATATCCCTAAGGTTGATTTCTGAAAACAGTGAGCTCTCTGCTCCTTTCATTATTCACATTAACCGTTTAATTTGTACCTCTAGGCTAATTCCCAGCACTACAAATGAACGTTTGCCCTGAATCACATCAGCTGAATATGCACAGGGAGAGATGTTTTCAAATGCAAAAATGCATTGAGGTCAAAATCTCAGCTGGATGGAGGTTCAGGGTTGGATCTTGGGGGGGGTAGTGAACATCTGCATTAAGGCAAAAATCACTGACTGCAACATGAAAGGCAAAGAAATGCAAACGCAAAGAAAGTTGACCAAAAAAGTTAAAGCAAGTGGGTTTAAAAACACACTGAGCACAAGACAGAGCAGCAGCACCTTTCCTTTCTCCGCAGAAAGACTGAGGCTTACTCGCATGAACCAGACACCCGGTGGGTGAAAACGGTCCAGCTTCATGGCACAGTTTAAAAAGTGTTACTTCCCTCCACTCTCGCCGCATGTACTCGCTTTCATTATGAAGCCTTCAACCAGCTTTACGAACTCCTATCAAGCGTTTCGACCGTTAAGAAGCAGAAAAGTTGCAGGCACTTACTTCAACGGCGTGACAAAAGTATCTCCGAGTCTACCCCCCGGTTGGTTTACGGGGGGGGACTGCTTTTAAAATCCGTCTTCTTTGTGGGTGAGCGGTCGTATTCCCTCAGAAAAAACACTTTCTTCGCATCTTCGACGGTGGGAAAAAAAAATATATATATTACCGTTATATCCCAGTTTGTTCCGCGGCGGAGCAGTCACTTGTTAACGGAGCGAGCGAGTATAAAATACTCATTTTATTCCCCCTTGCGTTTGTATTCCTCTCCCCCCCAAGATGAGACGCTCCGAGCCGGAGTCTCCTCAGTGAGAGAAAAAATAAAATAGCCTGTAATAATCCGTGCGCGACACCGCCGTGCGCGGATCTCCAAACGTGTATCTCTTTATTGGTGCCTCTCGTTATCTCCGCGTTCCAGGTTTTCGTTCCCTTTCTTCCTAAATCCACCTCGTACGGACTGGGGGTGGGGAGACAGGAGTCAAATACCCCCCCTCTTTTTTTCCCTCCCCTCTACTGCAGGGAGAAAATACGGAGCCCTATGCTGCGTTCACTGCCGCCTCATAAACTTGGTCTGTTCACTTCTCGCGTATCGTAAATCCCAGCGGTTGGTGCGTTCAAGCACGTTCAGTCGGAAATCACAACACAACGGGACCCGTAACGAAACGAAATACTGCGGCTCATCTGCTGTTTTATAAATCTGCGCTGCAGTGGCAGGACGAGTAGGGGACACATATACAGAGCAGTGGTGCAGTGACATACAGTGAAATGATCAGAGGGGGATCCTGGGAGTTCATATTTCACAGTTTTGTACACATGAACATGCTTACACAGAAGCGAGTAAAATGTGTGACTGAGCCAAATACTGAAGTATTTTTACAATACTTTCCAGTTTTAGTTTCAAAATAAAGTGCCAATATTCATTTTGCAGAGCCCTTTTTATTTATTATTGTATTCTTATTACTGATGCATTCATTTACACCTCAAAATGTAACGTTTCAAATAGTAAATGTGGGTCACATTTGAACTTTTTTCATAATAATATATGAGGCCGACTTTATATACTGCTGGTTGGATTTTCCCCTGTGGATTGATGAAGTGTTTTTGAGGTTATCATATTATAATTTAATTTACTCTACTCTGGAAATTGAGTCATAATTTATGTTATCAAATATAGTGGGGTAAAAAGAACAACATTTCCGTCTGAAATGTAGCAGAGTCGAAGTAGAAAGCAGCAGAAAATTGAAATACTCACTTAGGCTAAAGCACACATACTGTACCTTAAAATCCTAGGGTACTTGTAGAGTAGAGTACTTGAGTAAAATGTATTTAGTTACATTCCACCACTTGCATTTGCATTTCTTTAATACTATAAGAATGATGAAACTTGACCACTGAGAGAGATGGTAGTGGAAATAAGTTGGTAGTCAAAGTGACATTGCAACTTATATGAGCCCAATTACTACTACAGAGTTGCATCTTTAATATGTATTTATTAAGGTTTCTAAACTCTACAGCACATCAGCTAAACTGGAATTGCTCTGTGTGACATCATCACAATTTGGAAAAGTTGCTTAGTTTTAATTGATTAATGAATATGTATTATTTCTCAGTGGCCACTCGACCATGACATGTCCCAGTTGTCCTTGTTTCCATTTAAATTTCAAAACTAATAGAATTAGCATAAGGAGTTTCAATTTCAGTAATAATAAAAAATAACCTTTTAAATCAAGTGCAACAAAGCAATGGCAGAAAAACAATCAGCTGTAATAAAGATGATTACGGGTGATTACTCACGTGCCACAATTAAGAAAGAAAATATTGCACTGATTTACAACAACTTCTTTCACTTTGCTGTAAGTGAGGAGCGGTTTGAACATGATTTCACCCGTTCACATTGGCTTTGAGCTGAAACAGCAATCCTGATTGGCCGGTGGGATTTGAATTTGAATGGTGGCAGCTGGTGTCCACTTTGTCCAGCAGGGAGGCGAGAGACACAGGCTGGAGTCACATCAATCAACTGACCCACAGTCAGTTACCACCGGCCAGCAGGCAGCCAAACGTTACTACATGTGCAGCTGAGGCCAGTTAAGGTTTCTCTACTTTTGTTTTGAGATTATATGCTAATCCCAAATCCAGTCTGGCTCAGAAGATATAGTGGAAGTGACTTGCTGATTCCAGGATTTACAAGCCATCGTGGTCTCTGAACTGAAAATAAACTTGTCCTGCTGGTCAGCCCAACTGCCCAGCTGAAAAATGCTGATAGCTGTCAGAGCACCTACCGGACGCATTAAAGTCCAGGGTGTATGATGTGAAAATTGAAGGAAATGAGATTGAAATAGTCGGTTCTTTTGAAGGGGTCCACAATTTGTGAGGCACAGTGCGTCAAATGAAAAGGCTCTACCCACCCCTATTGGAGGGAGAGAAGCAATATATTTTGTGTGAACTTTTCAAGGTATGCAGGCAGTAATGGATGGGAACAGGCCCTTTTTAAAAGACCCATCTTTGCTGTTTGTTGGCAGAAAGCCATCCAGAGCCACAAGCAATCCTCCACTGCCCTCTCTCTGCTCTTTGTTTAAAACCCAGCGTGACATGTAACACACCATAAAGAGGTGTAAGGGGGTGTGTGAGGGGATGGGGGCGAGGGGGCTAATCAATTTAACTGGTGAGTAAAAAACATGTGTTTATGTTACGTAGATTTCTCCCTTGGCCCCTTATTCACACTACGGCCTCTTATTTAATCAGGCTGGTAAATCTTAGCGGCAACCCAGAGCTCTCACCACCATTCCCCTGGTGGCGTGAGCCTTAACATGGTAAATTTCACTCGGGTAGGGAAATGCGCTCAGTGGCCGAGGCTAGTGCTTTGGAAGGATAAAAAGAGCACTTACCGCCTGACATGTGCAATCCATAACAGAATAATGAGACTCCTCCACACACTAGGAGCCCTCTTCCCCAGCTCTCCTTCTCTCCACTTTTTGTTTTTCCTTGTGAGTGTTCATAAACGCCATGTAAATTCAGGGAGCGGAAGATGTGGCGAGTGCTCCAGGGAGAGCGTTTAATCGTTTGCGTCTTGTTACGGAATCGTGTAACACAATGTACTGTGTGAAGATGCGCCCAACGACCAGTGAACCTTGTTGAAACTACTGCCCTCCTTCTGTCAGCTGCTGTGTCTACGAGTGAAGGTGATCCCCGCAACAATGTCTGCCTGTCACTGTTGTCCAACAGGAAACACAAAGCCATTTCACGGCTCTCAAATTATACAGAAGTGCTACTACATTATGTATGCAATATAGTTATTTTACATGATTTTAAATGGCTTGGAGTCATGAAACTCAGCATTAACAAGATATTAATATCTATACACACAGGAAAGAGAAATAAATTGCAGACTGTAATTCAGTTTTGAATTATACATGTAGTTCTCATGTTTATACTTTATAAACCATAATGAAGAATGTCAATCTACTGCTATCAAGATATGATCCTCCTCATATTTAAACATAGAGTGACACTCAGTAGAGCGCATACTCATGCATTTTTCATCAAGATCAATGCATTATTTCCCTCAGAAATTAACAAGAATGTTAAAAAATTTCCTATCTTGCAATGTTAAAGAAAGTTATAATCCAGTATCTGTCCCTTTATCCGCAACTGCACCAAAAGTTAATGGGGTCTATTCTAGGCTGAAATCCATCCTCCATCCAAGTTTCATGGAAATTGATTAAGTAATTTCTGTGTAATCTTGCTGACAAACCAATCAACCAAGAAGCAAATGGACACAGGTGAAAGCATAACCTTATTTGTGGAGGTACAATTATAATTTTAAGGGAATAATAAAATAATGTTCACTGTTTTCTTTCTGCAGTGACCCACATTTAAGATCTTCTTTGGTTTTCTCCCCTTAAAAAGGCAGAAAACATGTAGAATTTGGTTTTACACACACTATTCATATACACAAAGAGATCTATGACACCATTAAAGGGTCAGCAAACTGTATTTTCTGAACACAATGGGGAATAAACAAAGTTTAGAGAGGTTTTTCCTTCAATATATTACTGCTGATATTTACAGAAGCAGGAAGCGCACATCTCAAAAGCCAACAAAAGCGTACAATGTCACCAACTTGTCAACGCTGCCAAAGTTTGATCAGATTTACAAGCATACTTATAATTCTTTCTGTCCCTCTGTCCCATTTTTAACTCCATGTGAGACTGCTACAAAAGAAGAACGTGGCTTCTCTCCTTATTGTCTCCCTGCTCCCCTCCGTTCATCTGTCACCCCTAGGGGTTGAGGCACAATCACCTCCGATAGCAGCGGGCCATCGCTCACTCTGTCCCTGGAGGCGACAGCCCACTTACTGCCAGCTCGCGCTCAAATGGAGGACATTTCATCACCCCACCGAAAACACAATTAAAAACAAGCGCACGCCGCAGTCGGCGGCCCTCGAGAGCCAACCCCCGTCGCAAGTTTAGTTACTCTGAGCGTGCCTCACCCTCTCGGATATTTACTCTCCCTGTTGTTGAGTGTTTGTCAGCGAAGTTGGAAAGTGCTATGTGGCGTTTTAGGGCAAACAAGACACTGGAAGGAAGAGAGAAAGCGGACCAGCTCTCAGTGCTTAACGCTCTTCTCTCTGAGAGGCATTCACTGCCTGTGGTGGACATGTAGCTTCAACAGTTAGCTGATAAGTGGCTGCGCTCTGGGCGCGAATTTTTTTTTTTCCTCCCTGAAAGCCAAAATGGAGGATAGTGTGTTGGAGTTTTTGTGGTGATGGGTAATTTTCTTATCACACACACACACACACACACACACACACACACACACATATACTGTACACACAAACACACACACACACACACAGAAGCAGAAGCAAAGGCAGACTGACGGCTATTAGAGTGCAACGATGCTCCCTCTTATCTCCCACCACGATACAGATCTACAAAGAGCTTGAGAGAGATTATGAATTCATTACCTTGATACACAAGTGAGCAGTGCGATAGACAGGAGTTGGAGAATGGAGACGGGAGCTCAGTGGGTGTACTGGGAGGGGCAGGGAGGGGATTCATTACATGCTGCTGGGTGGAGAATAAATCCCTCAGCTCTCTCTGCATTTTGAGGAACTTTTGAGCTCTTCAGACGTCTTGTTACACGTAATGCCTTTCTCTGTGAGACGTCAGATTCGTTATATCATGCCTTTCCTTTTTAACTTTTTCTTCAGTGTTTTACATTACATTACTCTCATGCATGTAAAAGGTCTTGAAAGTTAAAAAGTCCATAGTCCGCACCAACAGAAGCTCCTCTCTCCCACGGAACACACTGCTCCTAAGGGCCTGAAACGCCTCGTCAGTAGTCCTTTAATTCTGTGACTTCTTGACCTCACTACGTCACACATTTGCATAATTTATACCTGGCGGCTAGTTTGGCAAGTAAAAAGGAATTAAGCACAGCTGCTTTCTTGTTGTTTGTGTTGCTGGCTCAGGCGTGTGTGAGCTGACCAATCTGTACAGATTGGGTATTCGGGGGAGCATTAAAGCATGTAAAGCTTTTCCAGTAGTAACCCAAAATAAAATGATGAACATGAAAATGAGCATAGTATGTCTCCTTTAAGTTATGATTTACAGATTTTACAACAATACCTGGACCATGCATCACACTATTTCAAAGTGATCTGTGTTATTATTAGTAATATTATTTTGGTGACATCTTCGGTGCTTCTGCTCACTGGTGTTATGTTTTCAATTTTCATACTCCTCAGAGTGCGCCTGACCCATTTGCATGGTTTTGAAGCTCGGAGCAATGTAACCAAAATCCTATTATTGTGCATCCAGTCCGTCATTTGAAGCATCCCAGCATGATGCATGACAAGAGTTCCACTAAACAAGTCTAACAATGGCCTTTGTGGAGAGGACATCATATAAATGTATAAATTATGGAGTGCGATTTGTTAGCATAATGCCTTAGAGTCAGTATAACTTTCCCGTTACCAAACACGCGCTCGCTCCTGCCTCTCTTTCTCCTTCAACTCTTGTGCATCTGCTTTATTTCTTCTAACCGGCTCGTTCTCAATAAGGCTTTCTCTCTGAGAGTGTTTCCCCTCCAGCTCTGTTGAACTCAGCTGACATTTGGAGGCAGGTGAAAGAGTGCAGCTAAATAAACCAAAGAATTTCTGAAGAAAGGGTGAGGGCAGAGGGAGACAAAAACACAGACACAGAGCGAGTGTTTTGCATTACTGTGTTTAACTGCGTGTCCTGTGAATCCTGTTAAACTGACAAGTGCTCTTTTATATTGTGCCCGCTGCCGCTTGCACGGTGCATTTCAATTTCAGTGTTGGCATTATTGGATTGAGCAGACAGTTAGTTTAACTGTGAATGTTGTAAACTTGTGAAGGTTTCATATGTTCTCCACTGGTGTGTTTCATGTGTACCAGTATTTGCCTTTTATGACACACTGTATATCAAATATTCATGTAACTACTTGTTGTGGATGTTCCTACATGACTGAAGCTACTGTATGCAGAAGAGTCTCTAAAATAAGCAACCAAATGTATCATTTAAACGACGAGAGTTGCAAAAATGATAAAGAAAATGTCATTAGTCTGTGTTTTATGTCTAGATGCCGTATGAGATGCTTTTCGCCATGACAGGACTACTAGTGTCAAACACTTTATGTCATTTTAGTTATAAAAATAATAATTTCACAGCCCAGTCACCAGGATATAACGTTGGCAGTTACCATTTCTGTAAACCACAGACATCTAAGGTTGATATGAGCCATTTTTGTGGGCGAGCAATAGAAGCAGTTTTTCTGTGGAAGTTGTACCATCTCCAGTCGTTTTGGCGGCGACCAGAACAGGTATTATAAGCCAAACCACAATGTTTTCCAAACTGAAAATTGAAACTAATAAAGTTGTAACATAAAGAAAATATCTTACCACAGATAAGAAGTGTTAATCTTATCTGTGGTTTTGCAGAAATGTACTTTGCTAACTTTGTTGAATTATAATCTTTTGTAAAAATGCTGATGTACCATGACATACCACTGATGTAAAAACATCTTTTCAGTAGCAGTCATAACATCTTCTAGCCTTACTATGTTCAATACTTCTGCGCTGGCTTGAGTTTTGTGTGGTAAAAGGCACATTCACTGACTGATAAGTACCCTTAATGGTATAGTACCATATAACCATCTGTCAGCAAAGTTAGAAACACATCTTTGATTGTTTGGAAGCCTTCGCTAAAGCAACCCAGTGTGTAATTTATGTTGTGTGTAGCAATATATCATTACTCTGTGTACATGTTGCGTGTATGCATAGTATCCTGTGAATATGTCTTTTGTACGGCCTTGTGCCTCTGAGTGATTTTTAATGTGCCGTGTGTCTTTCACTGTGTGTACGTTCAAGCACATGCGCCTTTCAATGCGTATCATTGTATACAGTCTACTGTACGTGTGTGCATTTGAGTGCCTTTAATGCTTCTCGGGTCAGTGTGCAGAAATAAGCGTGCCTTTCAGTGGGTGTTTATGCACATGCCACGGGTGTGCTTGTGCATCTCCACAGCGCGGAGAGGCTGGTGAGGCCAGAGAGGCCGGGAGTGATGAGTGATGCCAGAGGTGGTTTTCTACCAACCTCTCACTAATGGCCTCCTCAGTGGGTTGGCTGACCGACTTGCTGGCTCTCAGTGGCTCCGTCTTCCTTATTTGGTAGTGGAGGGTGGGGGATGGTGGCGGCAGGGTAGTGGATGGCGGAGCGGCGGTGCTCTGTTTACACGCAGGGTCAGAAGGTCAGAGCACCAGAGTGCCATGGAGCAAACACAGATCACTTAAAGACAGTAAGAGAGGAGCAAGCGAGTCATTGCTTCACGGCCGTCAGCTGGATGGATCGGGGCAGATTCACCCTGAAAGAGTGTGATTGAGTGTGTGTGTGTGTGTGTGTGTGTGAGAGAGAGAGGAAGGTGGTTAACAGTACATACTCTGGTGAAGCCCCAGAAAATAAGAGAGCTCCTACAGGTAATTTCCACACACGTACGCTGTGTTCTCTCTTTACCCTCTCTTGCTCTCAGGCCCTGGACAGTTGAGAGGAGTCAGTAGGAAGGAAATTAAAGGCAACCATCCTTGTAGTTTTGCTCTTGTCCGCTTGACTGCCTGCATGCCTGCCTGCCTGCCTGCCTGCCTGCGTTCCCTGGGCAATGTTTATGCTGTGCCCTGCCCAGGACAGAATAGATTCGCCCACACAGCACTGTGCTCTCAACCAGAACCTAAGTAGGTCTGGCAAGCCCGAGCCACAGTCCCATTCACTCTCACTCCTCTGGATTAGGCCCTACGGCCCGGGGCAACGCTGTGATGACTGCATTAATAGACCCAAGATAGCATCTCTCCACCCCACCCTAAAAATATAAGTCTTTTATATTAGGACACATCAGCAGGTTGTTTATTTTCATCCATCAGCATCCCCAGACTTCTGCAGGATAGTTTGCAAAACTACTTTGCTGAAGTTTGCGTGTCTGTAAGCTCAGCCAAAGCTCCCCAGGTGGTATAAAATGCTGTGCGAAGATGAGTTCAAATTCATTATAGCAGGTTGTCAGAATTGATGGTTGAGCTGCACTGAACAAGTGATGACTGAAATTAAGCTTGGATGTGTTCCAAGCTCCAAAGAGGCACAATGGAAAATTGTGTCACAATGATACAAAACATGAAACAAAAATGCATCACAGTGCATAGCTTTCCACCATCACTGCGAGGAAAGTGTAACAGGCAAAACATCTTTTATTCCCAAATACCATGAAATTTCATGCGCTGGCATAATCAGAGTTACTACCTTCAAAACTTGAGGTGAATTTGCATTTCTTTAAATGCCGCTGCAAATAACTGGAGCATATTTAATTGAATAATGCAAATTCATTGTCGTGCAGTTTTTTTTGTCTTCTCTCTTTATGATGTATATTAGGGTTGTAGAGTATGTTTGCAGTGAAGGCACTGCTGTGATGAGGGTGGTGGCAGCTCGCAGGGCACATTACCCAGCTTGTCAGACTCCGGGTGCCATGCTACGGATAACGCCGCTCTGCGAGAACACAGTGCCTCTTGACGCCAGCTGTAAAGATTAGCAGAGCTTTGTTTAATTGTGCTGCTAACATCCTAGGAGCCACTTAAAAAACGCGGCTCCCTTTTCCTTAAAAAAAAGAAAACTGTCTTTAAAGCTCAGCCAACAGTTGCTGCTGCCTGTTCATTCAGGTGCAAAGGCCTTAGGGATTTGGCCGAGACAGGTACGCTCCGAGTAAAGCGTGCACCTGAATCAGCAGCAACTGCAACGCTCACTTAAATTGCCAACAAAACAGTCTTCTCACTAGCTCGGATAAACATTATAGTCGATGACATTTTGTCCAATTAAATGTGTTTTACCCCCTAGAGGTGAACATCTCATTTTTAGGCATAATACAAGCTGAAAATTGCACCTGCTGGTGATGTCTAATCTAACACTGATGAACTTTATCAGAGCAACACCAAAGGAATCCACAGTGGAGGGTTAATGGTCGGCTTTGGGCAGAAAAAGAACTGAAGCAGCTCAACAAAATTGTTGTCCTGGTTTCTAGAATAGAAGTCCTGAATCTAGCATGTTTCCCTGAGACGTGTGAACACGTGTTTTATCTGCAGGCAAGTAGACTCATCAACATGTAAGGCATGCGAGAATATAAGGCACCAATGCTATTTTATTGTCACTGCTGCCATAACTTGACTTTTTGAATGTGAAACGTCCTTAGTTATTCATATGTAATGATTTCACTTTTCTTTTTGCTTAAAGCAATTTCTAGAGCCCAAAGTGAGACAGGTGCTGCCTGACCAGCCATGACAAGCTGACTGACATTTTTTAAGTTGTTAAGGAAACTTTGGATTCAGATGAATAAATCATCAGTGTGTTAATCAAACAGGTTTACAGAGGACAGCTTTTGAAAATTCCCTTGCTGATGCACGAATGACACACAGTCAGGCAGTAAAACCCATCAGTGGATCTAATGTGGACAGTCTTCCCTCTGTGCGCTTCAGTTTCCAGCTTGTTGAGCCCATGGTGGGGGGTCCAGATGTGCTATCTCGCCTCTGCAGTCAAATGAAGCAGGTCACTGAGGCTTCACTATCATCGCAGCCCAATATGCCAAATACAGCTGTTAATACGAGGCTGGTGGCCTCCGGCGGCGGGGTGACGAGGAGCAGACCACCCCCTGCACTTGGAGAGGGGACGTCTGGGCCTGCATCTGCTCTGACACCCATTAGCCTACACTCATCCACAGTTTCTGCATGTCTACTGCTCTGCCAGCAGCACTAATAATCAAGAGATGATATGGAAATGAGGATGTGGTGTGCAGTGTATGCAATGGCAGCAGAGTCAACTACAGTAGATATTTCAGCTGGGAATTAAACTATGCAGTGGACTGGAGCTGTACAGAGGACATTTTGCCAAGCATTTTGACCTGGTGGTTTAATATCTGGCTGAATGAGATTCATCTTCACAGATGTTTAGTGCACACATCTACGGTAGATGAATCATGTACAGTAACATTAAACGGCCGGGTTTCATTCCAAAATTGATAACTTTATTGAAAATGAAAACTTACGCTTTTTTTAAGGTTGTCTTTTTGTGCACGTTCTTCCTTATCGGCAGTTGATTTTAGAGATTGGGGATGAAGTCAGTTGAAGTGTGATGTAAGTAATTGAGACGAGTGATAAGAATCAATCAGGATAATTAGGGTTATTTATGTTGTTTTTCATGCTTTAGTTTTTGTACTTCTGCTATGCTATGTTAAGGGATGCAACTTACAATTATTTTCATCGTTGAGTCTTGATTAATCGATTGGTTGTTTGGTCTATAAAACGTCAGAAAATGGTGAAAAAGTACCAATCAAACTTTCCCAAAATGACAATGACGTCCTCAAATGTCACGCTTTCTCCGCGATGCAAAGATATACAGTGTAGTGTCATAGAGGACAGAAGAAACCACGACATTTAAGAAAGCTGAAAAAATAGGAAAATTCTCTAATTATTGAAAAACAAAAACAAATACTGCTTCTGAAAAATACTGATTAATTAATATCAAAATAGTTGGCGATTACTTTCCAACTAATCGATTTATTATTGATGCTTCAGTCACGTTGTCCGAGGCTTTCTCAAATTTCAGATTTCCATCTGAAGAGACTATAAATTTAGTAAAATACATAATTAAAGCAGACGATTATTTTTTAACTAGACTCAAAGGCTGGAATTGATTTCAATTAGAGAGGCTGAGGATGTTATTTCACAAGGCTTCTTGTGGATGTCGTGTACACGTGGAAACCTCTTAAAAAATAAATTCTGTACTTAGTGGTATGCATCACCGTGGAGACGAGTGAATATGTATGAACTCAGAAAAAGTCACCTGCCTGAGTACTTTTACTCTTCTAAAGTGATGCGTGACAGTTTCCAGGTCTGAAAAGCACCAATGCGGTTGGTTGAATGAAAGAATTGTAGAAGTACAGGAGGAGCCCCTCAGTGGCAGCCTGCTGTGACAGGTAGATGATAGCTCTTTCTCAGTGTCAGCTCGGCTGTCAATACGGATGGATGGGATTAGCAGCTGGAGCGCAGGAGTATGTGGAGGAAGATGACAGTTTGTGATGTGTCATGTTACCGTGATCATTAGGAAAGGAAAAAATAAGAACACTGGACCAGCTGTGTCACCCTTCAACCAAACTTCGGCAAACTTTCACACTGTTTTGTGGACCCAAAAGTGTTCACATGATTGCACACAGAATGTGCAGAAGATGCAGGGAAAATTCACCGGCTGAGCAGAGGAAACTATTGGTGGATGTGTCTAGATTTCTCTGGGTGGAGCCCAAACATGCACAGCTTCTCAATTCGGGGGTGATGAGATGCTCTGTCACTGCCCCGCTTTGTGAATTACAATTGAAAAAACAGGTGCATATTACCACACAGAGAAAGAAAAATCAAAAATGTTGAAGTGAAATAGATTCAGCAGATAGCTTCAGACAACTGTGCCATCTGCAGTGGTGTGAAACTGGAGATGGACATGGATAGAAAATATCTATAACCAAACACGAAATATGGAAAGGACAGAAAACTGAGGGAAGAATACTGATGGACTGAAAATAAGGCAGACTTGAAGGTTAATAAAGAATAAATGTGCGACCCGCAATGTGAAATCAGTAGTTAGCAGGGTGTGAGCCTCCTTCTCGAGGACAAAATGACTCTCCTAATTTGTGCGCTGCAAAAAAAAAAATTAGCTGCCCACTTACCACTGGGTTGTTTTCAAAATCTCTTTAGCTTCATATCTTCAGCTGCTCCAGCGACTTCTTCTTCTTCTTCTTCTTCTTCACTTCTTCGTCTTCTTCTAGTTACTCGCTCGCCCGTACCTTTAAAGTAGATAGAAAGAGGGGTAGAGGGAGAAAAAGAGGGAAAATGAAAGAGAAACATTAATGAAAGGGACTACTAAATGAACTGCCTCCTCAAGTGGTAGGTGGGGGAATACGACAAACGCTGAGATGAGTTTCTCTCTCTCTCTCCTCCTTGCCCTTTGTGACCACAGGACGACAGTACTCGGGCGAAGAGGAGGCTTGCCGCTGATTGCCTGAGAGCGGTGGAGTGCGAATCTGCATGAAATCCCTCCTGGCTTTTTTTTGATCATTTTCTCCTTCACATCTCTAATGAGCCTGGTCCAAATCTGTGGGTGCGTGTGTGGGTGTGCGTGCATGAGCGTGGTCGATGGATATATATATATATATATTTACAGATTCATACATTAACACGGAGGCATGTATCCATATTTATGTTTGTGTGTGCAAACTGTATATCTACATGTATACTTCCGTGTGATCATACACATGCTTCTGTGCGTTTGTGTGCTTCTTGAGGCCGTGTCTACTGCACCACATCCTCACTCGATATTCAGTCGATGCTCTCAGTCAGGTCTGCAGCTGTGGGCGGCCATGAGTCCACCCTAAGGAGCTTCCACTGAGAAGCTGAGGAAGGTTATCTCCAGTGAAAGGTCGGAGGAGCTCATCATTACCCTTCGCCCAGAGTCTCCTTCTTGATAGCGATATGAATATTATTTCTGGAATGGACGACAAGGATACGATCAATTCGTACGGACACACGGCTTCCTATAGGAGAGTTCCCCCAAGATGCACCGCAGGACTTGTTGTGGTTCTGCTAAATAAGAGTTTTAACTTTGGCACAAAGTTTATGTTGAAAAAAAAAAAAAGGGAGTTGAAAATAAAATATTTATGCAAGCTCTGCATACCAAGATCAAATTACTATGCAGATACTGTAGAGTGCAAGTAATGAGAACACATAATTCATACCAAGTGCAAATGCAATGTCAATGATATGATATTATTATCCGCACAGCGTAACGTGGGCTCACTGTATGTTTTTATGCTTTCATTCTTGAATTATAGCGACCGGCGCTGGTGTCAAGTGCTCTCTGCCTCTTTAAGTAATTAAAATCTGGACGTTTACATCATCTGGGTGTGACTGCGACTGGAAATTGAACTTCCACTTGCAGATTAAATTTAGAGATATTAACCATTTAGGAAATTAAATCGCTACTTTCTCAATGAATTTGACGTTAATAAGAGAACTTTATGGCGTGTTGTGGGAGGAAAAAAGGAAATGCTTGCGAGCAGAAAGTGCAACAAATTTTGTCTGTCCTCAGACTGATGTTATTGGCTTCTCCCCTCCTCCTCCTCCTCACCCCCTCCGGCTTTGGCTCATGAGGACGCTGCTTGTAGACTGTCCCCCAGCATCCGCTACGGGCATTATTACCTCGACGGCCGACGGTCAACATGATCCTTTATTCTGACAGGCCACTGGGATCAGGTCGGCCCTCACTGGCCAATCAGTGTCAACTAACGGGCTGGCTGCAGAGGGATCCCCTGACTGCAGCACTGGGGAGAGTTGGGAGTAGATGTGTGTGCATGCGAGCATACCAGACAGTGTTTAAACATTTTGAATGGGGCGGGTTTGAAAACAAGCAGCACTGGTATGTGGGAATAAATGTCTAGATGTCAATGCATGTGTGGCTGTTTACACACAGGAGCACACATGTGTGTCCGTGAGAGACAGAGAGAGAGCGAGGGAAACAAAAAAAATGTGGCCGACTCTGCAATACTCCCTCCTCCCACACGCCTGGCTGCCAAGACGAGCGCGGGGGAATTTGTTTAATGTACAGCATTTATTCACTGCACACACGCTGTTGCACTACCGCTTCCTCCGTCGCATGAGACACTCCCTTGCCTGGGCGAGTCGCCATTAATCAGCCGGAATGAAGGGTTAGCCGAACAGCACGGAAGCTAAAACTCATCCTGAATCAACATCTAAGATAGTGGAGATCTCACCCGGCGTCCTCACAATAGAATGCAGGTGAGAGCCTGCTGCTCAAACTCTGTCGGTGTTTTTTTTTTCCTTTCTTTTCTTTTAGCTGTGGCGTGGGGGGGTTAAGTTATGCTGCCGTCCACTCATGTGGAAAGCAGCTCTGGTTTGTTTTCTCATGACCCTGCAACATATTGGCATTGAATTTAGTCACCGTGCTGAGACAGATGGCCGAGCATCATGGTGCACGGCAAATTGGGAAATGAAAACATGCATGCTCAGAAATGGGTCCATGTATTTTCTCTCCAGCAACGTGACCACACAGAGTACATTCAGAATAGGAGAACGGAGAACTCGCTGAGCGGGTACATGGAAAAATAAAAGCACAAAAGCAAGAAAACACAGGGCTGACCTACTCTGTGCAAATGTCAACGGGTCTGCTCCGAGAAAAGTAAAAAAACTGCACATTTCAGCCTCAGACAGTGAAATGTCAACACGGATTTTACCTTGATGTGACAAAAATAAAGAGATTTTTTCTCTTTGAGCGCCTTCTTGTCCTGTCCTCACCTCACCCTCACCCACCTCCTCACTTTCCATTGTTCTCCTGGTATAAAAGGATTGAAACACCCTAAAGTAATTAACCACAGCTTCACTACAGTAAAGAGAAGAGAGACAATGGGAAGGAGAGACGATGTGTGGAAAGAAGGGGAGGAATGTGATGTTGAGGAAATCAAAAGGAAGTGATGTCTCAGGGAGCGAAATGAAAGGAGTCAGAGGTGGGAGGGGGACTAATTCAGAGAGAGGAGAGCAGGCAGTGACAGGGGAGGAGCAGGTAAGTCAAGAGTGGAGAGGAGGAGAGGAGGAGGAGGAGTCGAGCAGGGACAAGCCGAAGGAGCGGAAAGCTGTGAGGAAAAGACAAGGTGAACATAAGCCAAGGAGAGAAGTCGGGAACGAGGAGGAGAAGTTAAGGATGAGCGGAGAGGAAAAGACAAGAGAGAAGATAATGGGGGAGGGGAGGAAAGAACGAGCCGAGAGGAAGAGGGTGTGGAGTAGAGAGGAAATGACAAGTCGAGAAGTAAGATCGGAGGAGAGGAGAAAAGGAAGAGAGGAGGGAAGTGAAGATGAAACAAGAGAGCTCCGACACTGCTTCTATATATGATAGACAATCTGAATCATCTCATGAATTCATGTGCGTATTTAGTTCTTGTGTCTTTAAAAGTTAATGGTATTTCCCAAAAAGACAAGCACCTTATGTTGTGGTAGAGGAAATACACTTTTAACACACTGGATAGGTGAAAACTTTAGGATTTTGCTGTCTGCCTAAGAGGGTGACATAAATATAGTGCTGCTTTTATGCAATGAATCCACTTTCTCAAACATGTGCCAAGTCTTTCATTGTGTATTTATCTAGTATAGAAAGTTATTCAAATGAATTGTTTTAGAGCGCGACTACAGACTTCACTATAATATAAAACTAATTTCAGAGCTGTCATATCACGCAGCAAATAGCAGGTGAATTCTTCCTCCTGCATGCACCACTGAGCGTTCCTCTCTGTAGCAGGAGGAATGTAAGCCTCCTAAACATAGCTTTGCAAAGAAAGATGGAATTTACTGAATTTATAAATCAATGGACCTCAACTCTGTTATGTGCATAGTTTTTCAGCCTTTATACAAAGGGTTTTCCCTGTCTATTTTACTCTTCTTGGCGGTTGCCTTTGTTAAAAAATTCTGACAAAACTGCTAAGGCTCTTTTTTACGCCAAATCTCGAGTGTCTTTCCTCAGCAACTGCTCGGATGCACTTACCAATTTGATCGCAGAGGCAACGGGGCAAGGACACTAAAGTTAGCTTTAGTTACAGACCAACCAACATAAAGTTAGCTGACTTTTTGTGTTTAGAGAGCAGAAATTTACTGTAGTGAGGTTGGTTTCATGTTGAATATCCAAGAGACATTCAGTCTCCAGTGCCATTTTAGTTTTACCAAGTGTTGGCGATAACAGGGCTGTTAGCTCATCCCTGAGTCGGTGCTCTTAACCACAGAGATTTCACTTATGGACCGTAAATAAATTACTGTTTTAATCAAACAAAACTAATGTTATTTTCAACACTTTTGTGTTGACTTGTCGTAAAAATGATGTTAAAAAAATATATTAAATTGGTCTCTGTAACACAGTTATTACTTGCTAGTGCACGATTGATTTATTGATTGATTTTTTATTCATATATTCATAAATATTTAAATAAAAAATAATTGCAGTTTTTTCAATAGTTTTCTGTTCTCAGTGACTAAATTAATACTGCATTATATTACTATACTGGACAAAGAAGACGCCTATTTTAATTGGATTTTAGTGCATCTTCAATTTTATTTTATTTATTTAATTTTTAAAAATATATTTCTTATCAAAAATCTCCATCTTTTTCTCTAAAGCTTCCATGTCATGTGACATACGTCTAGTCGGTATCTGTTCACTGGTCACACTGGAAAGCTTGTTTCCTTCATCGATCTCATCTTTACTCTTTTCACCAGTGTTCATGTCATGCAGGTTTGGATCTTTGCCACCTTTTTTCTCAAGAAAATCTGGAGAAAACCCAGTAGCATATCATTTTTCGAAGGACTTTTATTATGTTACCAAAAGTCTGTCTAAGTGTTCTAATAATAAGAAATGTGAGACAAACGTCACAAGTGTCATAGGTTTTACAGCAGTCACAATGTCAACAGCTGCGTGTGCTCTCCTGATAGAGTGTCCTTGAACAAGTCTCTACCTGATTGCTGACTGTAAGCTGCTCTGGTTTAGAGCATTGGCTAAATGCCGAAAAATGCAAATGTAAAAGAAGGAGAATCGACCTCATGGAAATTACTGTTTCAATTCAGAGCCATGTAGAAAGGCACTGAGGCACCAGTCAAGGCCCCTTTGGGCTCTCAGAAAGAAATAATGAGACATTCATTGGATAATAACCTCCTTTAGTCATTCAAATGTATTCCAATCTACTCCAGGCAGCGTCCTGACCCACAAAATACTGAGAATGACCAAATGTCTTGCTTGTACCTTTCTTTTGTTTTGTACCATTACATATCTACACAGCTGTACAGGATGCTTAACCAGCTGTTATAGTTAAGTACTGCTGTCTAAGATCACTTTAATACATGTATTATCTTAAACTAGGAAACACTTTGAAAGAGAGAATTTTAAAGACATTGAGGAGATTAATCTTCTCATATCAGATCAGAAATAACTATTTTCCCCCCGCAGTGCAATAGGAGCAGAAAAGGTTTGAAAACCCTCTTACGTCCAACAGTCCATGTATTTCCAGTGATCGTTCAATCCAACTGAGTGGACGAATAACTGAATATCCAGAAAAACTCGTTATGTACACCATGTGAGAGGAATTAAATGAGAGACCCGACTCAACACCCCGTCATTCATTGCTTGTGCACTTGGATATTAGGAAACAGCAGCAGAATTTGCTATCAGATGACATTAAATGATGAAACTGATATGAAAATGTATCACAGTTTCACTGATAGAGGAGGCGAGTCTCCCTTGCAGTCACATTGGTCATTCAGGCTTCAAGGGCAATACGTTTTCAAATCCCTCAGTGTTGCAGCCTGAGACAGAATATACCTTTCAGGACTTTTTAAACCAATACGTTCTAGCTTCCAACTTACCAAATTCGGCAGCTTTGTTAGTGGCCTTAACTGTCGAACCATGACGCTCTATCCACCCCTCTATTGTCATTGAGTTAGCATAATACATCATTACCAATGTCTGGAATTAAAAAAAGGATATGCGGTCAACAAATACTGACTTTTGTACGGTTAGGGTCAAACGATTGCTGTTTGGTTAGGGTTTGGCACAAAAACTACTCGGTTAGGCTCCAAAACTACTTTGTTAGGGTTGGAGTCCAAAACTACTCGGTTAGGGTTAGGCTCCAAATCTAATAGGTTAGGTTTAGGGAAAGAACATACTTTGGGTTAAAATAACTGCATACGGTCTTGTAATTCAAGTTAAATAAGTTAGGTAAGTGACTTAAGTCAAGTCACGTAACGTATGTGACATCACTCACATAACGTAACATAAGTTACGTCATTTACTTACATTAACTGACTTACATTACATATATAAACCCAAATCACTCCTGATCACAAACTGGATGCAAACTCAAGTCTCTGGAGGGAAAGTCCTGTGAATGACCCAACCAACAAGCCACCACCTGACACACCTGACACTTTTCTCGCTCTCTACACTACTGTACTAGAGGGCAGCTTCAAGAAGCGATGCTGCTGGGGTACATACAACGTCAAACTAGGAAGCATATGGCCAATGACCAGGCTGCTGAATTTGACAAAATGGCATCACTTTACCAGAATAAAGAGAATATTTCGTATTTTGGGCTTTGTTGTATCAAGTTGTATCAAGGCAAATTGGAATCAAGTTATCTTATCCAGCCATGGCTTAATTTAAAAACTCTCCGCTGTTTTCCCAAAAAATTAGCACAAACAAATCCAAACACATTAGGTCTTCCGTAAAATACTTTGTGCCTTTTCTGTCAAAGTGCCTCAAATTCACTGAAATTGGCAAGAGCTGCCCTCAAAACAAACCCCACACTCAACCAGAATGCCTTTGTCCTCAACCTCATTATTCTCCATGCCTGCAAACAAATCCTGTACCTCTGCGCTCTGTCAGAAGACCTCCACACACTCAAACACAACAATTTGCAGATGAAACACTCCAGCAATGAGCCACTCTGACTGAAGTTTCATTAATGGGGCCTGTTTTGTGCAGATAAGTACAACAGCCTCCATTATACTAACATGCTCTCAGCAGAGCCCCAGTCATAATTATTGCCATGCAACATTGGCTAAAAAGTCTGCGAGGTGACCTTTCTGATGTAGACCTGTGCACACAAAGTAGTTCTGAGGGCTTACTTAAATCTGAAGTGAGGTCATGCGTGTAAGTTTGCCTTTTTTGTACAAGTACATTGGCCGTTTGTGTATGTGCCCGGTCAATGGCGAGCGAGTGTCTATCGGCAGATTGTATGCAGTGACTGATATTCAATTAGTCCACCTGCCACCTCGACACGGCCTGGCATTCCAGCGCTCAGTAAATCAGCTCGCCTGACAGCACACAGGTCGATATTAATATTAACGCCTCCATAAATAATGTTATTGTAGGCCTTCATGTTAATGGTTCATGATATGATGGGCATGATAAAGTGCAGCGCCTGTTCCATTGTGAAGGTCCGGGGGTTTAACAGAGGACAGAGAGAGATAGACGGACTAAATCCCCTTCGATGTCCTTCGATAGGGACGTTGGTGACATGGGGCTGGAAAGGCGCCGAGGTGGTCACAGCTGTGTTCCTGAGCCTTACTGGCTAGGGGGTGGGGAGGTTGTGTGTGAGTGTGAATGTGTGTGTGTGTGGTGGATTGGTGGAGGGTTAGAATGGGAGGCTGTTGGGACTGGACATAGCGGATTAATTATTATAAATCATCTCCCAGGCCACATGTTTATGGCTGCTACTCAAACTGTTGTCTGACTATCTGATTTCCATCTAATACACTGGAGTGCATGCATTGCGTGTGTGTTTGTGACAGGACAGGTCCAGGGTTGTGTAAAAGAATGGCTTTGCTTCTTTAGTGACAAAGGGCCCATATTTCATTCTGACAGCAACATATCACTGTAATGTCTTTATGTGGCTGCGGCAAATCTCCGTCATCAAATGGAGAGGACAGGGTGTTAACTCGACCTCGTGGTCAAAAATAGGGCATCGGTAATTCCATTCGGAGAGGTCAAAGCTTCAAGACCTGTGTGAAAAGGCGACTTCCTGTCTCTGCCAATGTTGGGATCTTCCAGTGTGAAGGTTTTAAAAAAAATTGCTCATTCAGAGATGGCATTTACATCGGATGCATGCTTTTATCCGCACTGCCTGGCTGCATATCCACATATTTCCTCCAAGTTACATCTCAGCACACACAGTCCTTCACCTGCCGCCCTTTGAGCAGCTTTACTGGTTCAAGGGAAGCTCCTCAGGAGCTGCGAAGGGAGAGGGCAGTTTTACTCATTCGCATGCTCCTCCACACAGACGTGACTGAAACGTCCAGCATGCAATTTCAAACAGGTGATGTTACGGTCACAAGTCACAAGCTTCTTCGAACCCTCTCTTAGCTGTGGCATAATTTCTGCTCCGACTGGTTGCACACTCGAAAATTCACGCCTTAGGGGTTTAGCATTATCAACAAAAAATCCGAAAAACACTGTGCGGTCCAATCATGAAATAATCATAGCATTCTAATTCCCATTTCTCATATCTAGATGTTTCTTCTTTATAGAATCTTGAGAAAGGGAAAAAAAAAATTGAAACAGACATATTACGTTATCCCCTTGCAGGCAACAGCCCGCAAATAATTAAATCAAAGAATAAATCACTGCAGAGAAATATTAATCAGCTCTTATGCTCATCTGTGAGGGAGGAGGTGGCTGAGGCGCTGCATGGTGATTGGCAGGGAGAGGACGAGACGCACACACAGACGCACACTCTGGGTCATCGAATGTATTATTACAGTTATCTGCCATTGTAGACAATTCTGGGAACGATTTCCAAGCTGACTTTGGCTTTTGTCATGATGTCATCTCCCAATACTCACACACACACACACACACACACACACACTCACACATACACGCGCGCACAACCTCCACCAGCCGTGGACCAGGGGTTTTGCAAAGCCCGGATCATCCCCGCTAATCCACACTCATTAAGGATGAACTGCATGATAGCGTGCCACCCTCATCAGCCGCCACAGCCCCCCCGTTTACCCCACTTTCACACGTGTACACATGCACCCCACCTCCATGGATAAGTGGCAGCTTTGCTGGTGATTTTAATAAATTACTGCAGATTGTTGAATGCATGCTTGTTGCTGCCGCTTGAGTAAACAGAACACCTAACGCACCTGTCAGCGCTAATCAGGCCCTGTGTAATTAAGAGTGACAAAGCTTTTATTTCGCGCCAGCGCGGGTGACGTGTGTTTGACCAAGTGAAGTTGAGCGCTCTTCACGAGACTCTTCAGAGAAGTGTGCCTTCAAACGGAAGAGGAATTCAAGATGAGACCAGCTGTGGGGTGACAAGAGCTGGTGAATCACTTCTCTCTGGTAAAATGCAAAAGGATTCGGAGTTTAAGCAAAACTTCAAATCAATTATTCAAACGCTTCCATTGTTCCTCAGGATGGAAGAGAAATAGTTTCTGCACTCAACAGTTTTTTACCCGGGGATTGCAACATAAATAGAATGTTCATCCTCAGTGCTCCTCCACATCGCTGAGAAGGTCACTGCCGAGTGGAGTCTACCTACAAGCCCCTTGGGCTGAACAAAAAATGCCACATGGATACTTCCCTTCCAGCTCTCGGCCTCCAAAATAACTCTCCCTCTGCGGGGTTCTTAAATAAATTACAGATATGCTATCCTCCCAAGATGTGATCTCTGTTCTCCAGCGCAAATTAAAAATTTAAGCCCATTTAGGTTGGTGCCCTGTGTAACTTGAAGCAGTGTGGTTGCAAGGGGCGATATCCAACCAGGGTTGTGTCACAGCTGTACTTAGTAGTGATGCTTGTTGCTCTGGGCTCCTGCATCCGGAGAGGAAGCAGGGTGGCCTTGATGTTACAGAGAATATCGTGTACCGAAAAAGGTCACAGGCTGGATGTCATAGCACAACAGTGTTTTTACCCACAGCTACAGTACGTGTCATGTCAAAGTGTCAAGAACTCTCACTCCAACATGAGCCAAACGCCTTAAATGTTACATGCAGTTTCAAAGACTCTACTTTGAGGATGATTGAAGTATGTGCCAGTTTTATTTTCAACCAGCCAGTTCTCCCTGCTCTTCCAGATCACACATATACTCAAGTCAACTTTGTCACACAAAAATGAGACTTTATGTAGACTTCTTCTACTGAGATGAGCTGGAGTTGGGACTAAGTAAAGGCTAAGATGCTTTGGAGCTTCTACCATTACCATGGCAATCGACGTCCCAATTTGTATTTGAAGAGGAACATGACTTTGCAACGACAGCTTCGAATAAGTGGCAAAAGAAGTGAGAAATGGCGCTCCTACGACATCTAATTAGTCCTGAAACCTGCTCATAAAAAACAAGTGTGTCCGTCCATCCGCCCACCCGGAAACTATTTAAATTATTAAAGCCCCGAAACCGTTATTCTACACAGCGTACATATTAGCCAGATGGCACATTCCACACTTAACCAAAGAGACTGACAGTAAACACAAACAACATCAAACTGAAACTGCTGATCAACATCTCAACCACTTAATACTGCTCCATCATCATGTTTGATAGTGAATAGAATATGTCTAAATAAGTAATTAATAAGCCAAACAAACTCATTTGTCCTTCTGAAGACAAAGGCTTCACACCAAGAGAAGCAAGATTACCACCAACCACTAAAGCATGACTTAAAAAAAAAAAAACCCAGACGATTAAATACACCAGAGGATTACCTGGGTTTGCACATCAGTAGATCGTGTCCTATTTATTCTATGTTTTAGTGATTCGCAGCGACTGGAAAGGCTAATTAGGTAGGAACTCGTTACAAAAACATTATCCAGTAGAACAGGAGACACTGTGTGATGTAAATGTCCTCCAATCATTAAGCAGCAGTGGGCTTAGTCAATTGTGCGTGTGTGTGTGTGCGTAGACCCAACTTCAATATGAATGCAGAGAGAGCGTTTTGCCGTTTGACCTTCATTAACATCTTCTATTCATTGCTCCAACACTGGTGATAAATCAGAAAATGTCCCCTATTGTATCTCCCAGTGGCGTGAAGTAAAGCATTCTCCCCCATACCTGACTTTCATTAGCTTTTGTCCCTTTAAACAATAAGCAGAGCCTCGATCGAACGCAGGTTTTAGAAGGTGTTTGTCTTAGGCAGGCTTTACTAACAGAAGCTAAAATGAAATTAAATCTAGAGGTGATGCAGCAAAGAGCCACAGAGGAAACGTAAAGGCTTAGGTAAAGCCTGCTTTGAATACTTTATTGTAAGGTGAGGCATGTGATTAAGAGCAACAACTTTAACCTTAAAGATAATCATCAAAGATACAAAGAGAGCCTGAGGGAAGAAAGGAAGGGGAAAATATATAGTTCTCTTGTGAAACAGGAGACCTTCCAGCGGGGGGATGGCTTCACTCCACTGAAGCGTTGCTGATTTAACCTAATCAGAAGATTAATCAGACTTGAAACACTGGAGGCTGTGCCGGTGGCCTCTTTATCCGACTGTGCCGGGCAGCAGAATTTGGATAAAGCAGTGAGATGGTTTTCCCACAACCTTTCTCTCTAGAGCTCTTCGCTTGCCAAAAGACCTCAGAGAAAGAGGAGGAATTAGATGCCCGAAGTTTGCCCCAACTGCCTTTTTAGAACTGGGTCCTTCTTGCAAACGTCAATCAGACCAGATCTTAGAGGGTATGATAAGTTTATCTTGAAAAGACTGTGATCTGAAGACATCAATAACCTATGTGGCCAGCACAAACAATTTGAATTTAAAATGTAGATTTCACTCTTCACACAGTTTAAATTAGAAACGGGGTCTTACACCAGGTCACAACAGTATTTTATGCCCATTTTGCATCTGAAGTGCATGTTTAACTCTTCGACACAACAGACATCAGAGTATTAGCCGCTGTTTAAGTGCAATCCCCCTCCCTTGTCGGGATTTAAAGACACGATGAGCCGATTGCCCTCGAAACTGGCGGAAATTAGCTCTTGCTGTGCCATGTTTGTCTGACCCTGTAATAAAGGATCAGATCTAAGAGAGGGCTGGGCGCCTTATATTTTTTAAGCCCGTGACCACATGTTCATGAGCAGCCCTTGAAAATTTGGCAGACGGAAAAAAACAGGTATTTGAGGTCAATCTGCGTTCAATAAATACAACTTTCCCAGTATTTATCTTTCTCCATCTGTCTGCCTGAAATGATGCTGCAGCTAATCGCACCACCTCGGCTCAGCAAAGAAAAACAGGACTGTAGCACATGACCATGAGAAAAAAAAACAAGAGAAGCCTGCAGTGTGAACAGGGAGGGCATCATTGATCCCAGCTCTCTGGTAGCCAGGTCATCGATTGCAGGATACAGCTGTGATACTTGGCACACCTTTCTGACTCCAACCACAACTTTGAAGCTGCAGGCAACAGCAAGATTCTTTCTCCTTCCTTTTTTTCCGATGGCCAGAAGATGCAGAGGAGGGTGTGGGGGGTGGGGGTGTGGGAATCCCACACTGTCCTCACATAATTGTGTGGGAACATCATTTTTCAACCGCAGCTTTGGTTCTTCATCCCCAGGAGGCACTTTCCTCAAACAGTAATCATTATGTTATGCAGGCTGCTGCCGGGCAGGGTTGAAAATGCAACTGGAGCCAATGAGCGGAGGCATACGGTCCTTGGGGTGCACAGGCTCACACAAACGGGAGAGCCATTGAGGGGATCGGGAATAAGAAGGAAAAAAGTGGAAGGGCCCATTTTTGATCTTTTGTACCCCCCGGAGAGTCATCGATCTTGGAATCTCATCAAGGTTTCTTGCGGAGGGTTAAGTAAAACACAGACATCAAAGATCAACTTGTTTTTCTTTGCACCCTCCTCCACACATGCCTTTCCTACACCCACTGTTCTATTTAAAGATTCGTATCCCCAAACATCAATTTGAATACACTTTAAAGAGCATTTGTGAGAGGATAGGAGAGTGAAAAACCACTTAAAACGAGTAACGGCAGGATGCAGCTAATGGCCGTCTGATCAGCCAGTGTTTCATCTTCGCCACATTATCTCCAAATTCAATATCGGTTCTTCAAACACCGGAAAAAGAAAGAGCTGTTGTGTCTAAACTCTCCTGCTATTTACGTACCCAGCCCACTCTTAGTTGGTATTCCACTCCTGTGATCGGTGTCTCCTATGTGTCTCCTCAATCCCTGCCAAAACAAGCCATAATATATAGAGAGCCGATGCACAGACACTGATGCCCGGTGAAAAATTACAGTTTCACTGTATGTTAGAGGCTTGTCTGTCAATGCACAGCCAGTCTTGTTATTGACTCTGACAAATTCCAGGATGCAACTGATAACGGCTTGACAAATGGGCCCCACTCTTCCTCCCGCAACAACCAATGCATCTCCCTACGTCCCCCTGTCTCCCACCTCTATTAGATTCTATTATGTGATATGATATCACACCTTGGCTGAGTACAACTAGGAAGTGCTGGTGAGAACAGAAAGGCATTGTGGGTATGATATGAATATCCTGTGCTCTGCCAAGGAGCATAGAGAGATCATCCGTAAAACGATTAGACGTCACACCTGTCACTTATGATTAAGTTTTATGCATCAGTTTCATTGCTGAGACATTGAGGTGCATTAAATCTGCTGGAGAAACAGCAGAGGCAAGAAATACGAGTGGTCATACGATCAAATAAATCCCAGGGTTGACTCAATAACTAACACTAACTTTTGGACTTGTGGAATGGAAAACCCAGGTGAACATAAAGCTTGGTCAAAGGTGGACCAAGAAGTACTGCAGCTCTGCAAAATCCAGTTTGCAGCAGCATAGGGAGGGTTACACCCCGCTTTTCCGAAACCCAGCTGTTCCGAAAATAGACTTCCATTCATCGTAATGGCGTGGTTTCCCATTTTTTCTAAAGACCCCGCTATTCCGAAAAGGCTATTGTGGAACCCCTGACCCTAACCCCTAACCCTAACCATATTGGGAAGTAATTGGAAGTTGAAGGTCGGATTCGGAACAGCGGTGTGTCGGAATGGAGGGGTTTTGCAATGGAGGGGTTTCGGAACGTCAAGCTGTTCCCCATTGGGAGCAAGTCCAATCCAAGTGAAGGGCCAGTTGGGATGGTTGGATGGGTCTTACACAGGACTTTCCCTCTAGAGACCAGGGTTACCGTCCTGAGACAAGAGTGATTTATTTTTAAGTTGTGAAAAGTTAGGGTTAGGGTTAGTTTTTAAAGTTTCAAGTTTACCTGACAATGTTGCCTTTGGGATGAAATGCTTATCCTACCCTTGACAGGGTAGTGCCAGTACCAATCCAGTTCACAATTAGTTAGCACCTATTAGAGGCTGCTGGATTCACAGCAGAGGAAGTCCCCAAAGAGACACCTCCTCAGCGACTTTTCACAGACGCAAACACTTGGAAACACACAGACGAAATGCAGAGCTGGTGTTACCAATTAGGGGACAGCTATCATCACACTAAAGTAGCTTTCTTTACAAACCATCATCACTGTGGGGTAATATACACACATGCTCGCAAAGAGAGCGAATAAGTGCATCCAACGTTTATCGCCCAGTCAGCTGACAGGGGAGTCATTCAGCACCTTTTGGTTGAGCAGGAGAGTGTTAGGTGGTAATAGTGTCAGCTGAAATTAATAGCCACAATATGTTACAGATGTGGCTTTGTGTTGTGTTGGTATGTACACCAATCATATTTACTTTACAGTACTCTGTTCAACACAGTTCAATGCGGTACATTGCAAGGGACAAGTTACATTAAACAGTCAGCAAGAATAGAAATCAGGAGTCTAGGACTTTATTAATTCACCTGTCTAATCATGTTTATGGTCAGAATGAGAGAAAGAATTAACAAAATGTGACAGAAATACAAATTGTTTCTTAAACAGTAGTAATTTAGTGCACCGATAAAATAAGCTGAAGACAACATCAGATATTTTTGTGCCACCTGAAAAATGTGTGACATGTATTGCTGAAAAATTAATTCCAGCTAAATTGACCTTTCCTGAAAAAAAAAAAACAACAACAAAAAAAAAACTGTTGTCCATTTTCATATGCAACAGTGATGAAATGAAAACCCTGGGCATCAGCTATTAACACTTGCACATGTACTCATGGGTCTCACATGACCTTTCAGACCGGTGGCCCAAAGGCACGACAGCTTTAGAAAGAGGCATGCTAATGTTAGGTGTGGTTTGTTCCCCTCGGTGCTACTTAGCACAGTGTGATGAGAGTTCATCTCCTTCACATCCTGCACGTCTCTCCGTCTGAGAGCAAGTACAGAAATAGTCTTTGTCACCAACCACCCAGCAGGGCACCTTTCACACACCGTGTCCAACAAGCCTGGACGGAGGCGCCAATATGTGTGCCAATGTGAGTAGCTTTGCGGGGTGCATTGTGAGCCACGGAGCTCATGTCTGTGTGTGCCTGTGAATATATTTTACGGTTTTAATAAAAAATGCTACATGTTGTCAACAACACAACCACTAAAATATCATCTTTTTTTACCCAAGAACCTGGCAAAACAGTCTCGAGCTTGAGTTGGTTTAAATTAAATGACACTGACCGTTTCTCCTCTCATGATGTGACAAATTGTAATCCATTAAATGGTTAATTAATGTGCTTAGGTGGGCAGCTCTGCTGATTTTGGTATGGTACAGTATCAGTACCATTTGATTTCTCTCTGAAAGTGCTTGTATAAGTTCTCATTTTTATTGCATTTCACCAGTGTAATCTGAACTGAGCCAAACTGTGCACAAAACTCAAATGGGAAAACATTCAGCACTGTGCCAGCTCAGTATGGAATGATACACTGGAGCAGAAGAAAAATGATCTGTGAGGGTGAGGGAAGCAGCAACAGATAAGAGGATTACTCCATTATTATCTACCCCAGGGGCTGTTACCCCAGAGCAGAGGAACGCTGTTAAAAAGGGCAAGACCTTGATTTTTTTCCCCCGACATGCTCACATGGTTTGAGCGAGGCAGAGTTCGCTACATGACATACTATCCCGCCCTGCGCAGTGCAAAGACATGTTTTTAGCCCAAGCTCAAATGCAGCATCCAGAGGTGTGACCTTGCCCTCCCTCTAACCTTCCTCCAGAGACACCAGATGGATGGACCTGATATCTGGCTTAGAATTTGAGGTTAAGTGTAATTTCAACAATCTAGGGATTTTTTAAAAATCAGTTTTTTGTGCTTCTTGAAGGCTAGATGGTTATGCAATTCTTGTCTAACAGAATAATAACACTGTAAAGTAATCATGCTCTGTACGTAGAAATGTTTGGGATGAGGAGGCCGGAGGTTTTTTTAAACTGTAAGGCGAGTTGAAGGGCGAAAAAGACTGCGTGAGGTGAAATGCAGCTAAGGTACTTTAAAGCCCTCATTGACGAAAATGTCATGATTGTGGTTGTGCTCCTGTGGTTTCCTGTTTTATTTTGAAGTTTTACCCTTGTGACCTGTTCTGCTTTTCATTTCCTCCCGTTGTTTCATTTCCCGCCCTTTTTCTGTGTCCACCTGTGTCTGGTTTGTATTTAGCTCTTGTGTGTATAAAGTCTGTGCGCTCCCTGTGTTCCACCTGCGTTATCCACTTGTGTTCCACCGTGGAGGACACCGCGTTCCTGTGTCCTCCAGTGTCTTCCTGTGTTACCTTGTGGTATGTTTCTGTTTTATTTTTAGCTTTTGTGTTTCCACTTTGTGTTTTGGGGATTTTCGCTTCTTCGTTTTTGGATATTCAGCTTTTGTAAAACAAAGCTCGCACTTTGTTCTTTATCCTGCCTGCTCCTTGGTGTGCTGCATTTGGGTCCTCACTTTATTTTTACTAAATTGTAACCGAAAATTCATAACCTTCAGAGTAATAATAGTCAAAATAACCTTTAGCTGAGGTAATTATCTCTGATGTCAATCATAGAAAGATGAAAGATTTATTATTATATCTCCAGAAGTTTTCATCAGGATCCAATGAATCCATTGATAGTTGTCTGTACCTGCATGGGTACATCTCAAAGAGAAAATGCTAATAACTAATTCTACATGTTGCCAATTTGCCAAAATGTAGACAAATATAGAATAAAATGTTAAAAAAGGGAAACATCACCCATTGTAATTTGCTACGGAGCTTTCATTCTGTCTCATTAATGCTGACACACATCTTGCCACACAACTGTGTTTTGCAGTGAAACTTGAATCACGTTTGTGTGGGCAATCAAGGCATGGCTCTTCCTTCAGTCTGAACAAAGACATCAAGAGTGTTGTCTCCGCGTCAGGACTGAAGCGATAATTACTGTCATTCAAGCAGAAAGCTCATAGCACAGGCGGGGATTAATGTGTGCTAGATAGTGACTGTGTCTTTGTGAGATAAACTTACACCAGCTGTCTGAGGCGTCATTTCAGAAACCGCAACTGTCTTTCATCTCCAATATAAACGTATTTGCCTCTTGGACATGGATTTGCCCTGGCCAGGAGCAGCGTGTGCATCCTTTCTGCTGCTTTAAATTTCACTGTTTGGCGATGTTCCGATGTTTACGTCCTGATAAATTTAAGAAGAGTGAACCGATAGAGCTTTAGTGTTTTGCTCAGGGACATTTTGAGAGGACATACTGTTGATGGGGGAACATTTGAAGTTGTGTAGGCTCCTAACTATCCCCTGAACCATTAATAAACATTTGCATTGTAAGCATTTACCTGCTGTGTGCAGGTGGTGGTTCAATGTGTTTGTTTGTGGCTGCAGGAGCTTTGTCAGCTTTGCATTTCAGAATTCTCAAGTAATTAGGAGACCCTGTCCCAACATACGAGAGGCCTTTTTATTATTAGTTATCAGGAAACAGTAAATCAACAGCTGTTTTTTACCCGTCTATCCATCGTAACTTCCGTCCATAGACAGTATAACAAGTAGACGAAGCTTCCTGGTCTGAAAAGTTAAAAAGTTGGTGTTGTTTTTCTTGTGAGTACAACCCCAATATGCAATTACTAAAATTCAAGATCTTAAGAAGAAGCAGTTCATTTTAAAAGTCCAAAGCTGGCACGAACAAGCAGGCGACAAATATTAACCCATTCATCAGCCAAACACTGATCCCACCTGACCCTATTCTAACCTTTACCACAACAGCAGATTAACCCATGACACCCCTCGCATTACTGTAACTTGATAATCAGCTTAGCATCAGCATGGGACTATGTTCTGCATTTCCAAATCTCATCAGGCAGGAAGCAGGATGGCTTTCTGCTGAAAGAGCATAACCTTTCACCATGTTGGATGTGTCTAAAAATATTTCAGTTCCAGGGGTACAGCTTCAATATATTCAGTTCATAACATTGTCTTTTATTAAAAAGTGACCAATGGGCATATCAAAACTGACTCTGAGAATTCAAGTAGGATAACTCACACTTTTCGTACGGTCATTAATGCACTTTTTCTTTCCCATTTTTGTCTTAAAACACAAGCAGTCAGCACAGCCATAAACATGTGCACTGGAGATTCTAACTCTGTTTTGAATCAGTGTCCTTACAATGGTATTGTACTACAAAGAGAAGTGCAGCGATACATACTGTAAAAGCTTTCCAGTGTAAGAGGAAAGATATGGGACATGTGAGCGTCATTTCGTGGAAGTCGCTCTCTCTCCAGCAGCCCTGCCACTTCTCTTTAAAACCATGGCAATAAGCAAACTCGACTCAGTTTTGTAATCGGAAATAGTAGATGTATGATTGAGGTACACTGAAAGGAAAAGAAAAGCCTGCCTGGTTGCTAGCACAGAGCCTTGCTGAAAGATAAACATGCAGCAGGTGAGAGTTAACACTTTCAAGCTTGGGAGCTCCACATGTTTGTGCTAGTGTAGGCCATCAACAGCAAGGCAAACCACAGAAACAGGCAACCGGGTGCATTCGGGAGCAATGTATCGAGGAAAATGGAATTTCCTTTCTTCCTTTTACAAGAAAAGTGACCTTTGCCCTGTGGATGGCTCTCTGTTCTCCTATTTCTCCATTAGTACACGGCGACAGACAGACAGGCACAACACAACACACACAGAAAGGCATTTGCAATTTCTCTCTAAAGCGACACTCCTAATACACACACAGGCGCTCACTGTCCAACAGTCAATATTTTCTGAAGGATGGCCTCCCTCGAGAACTAGCAGGCAATCTGAGGGGGGCCCCTGCAATGAAAGGGCCCGTGATTGCATTCGACCGTAGCCCTTACAAAGATGTCGTACATCAAATGCCAACAGATAAAAAGCCATCCGCGAAGAGTTAATCAGCAGAGTAGCTTTCATGGCCACGCTGCAATTTGTCTCAATATCACGGAAAGATGACAGGCTCTCATAAAAAGAGCACAAATATAAATAAACACATAGCCTAAATACATAGCCGCATTAGTGTTTCATGTAGCGCTCGATGTGATGTTATCTCTACAACTCCACAGCTGCACGTGATGCTCTGCTTTTATCTCGCCATTTACCATTAGTGCCTGACCTTGAGAGTGAGCTAGGTGTGTGCTTTTTTTGTCTGCTTTTGTAGATGCGTGTCAACCACTGAGTGCATTGATGTCCCCCCCCCCCACCGCTCCCCTCTCATTTCGCTGATTCAGATGGGTTTGAGAGGCCGACCAATTTGCATTCTAAGTCACAGTGGAAATGCCTGTACAAGAGGCTGCTCGAGCATTTTGCATACTCGCCACCTCATACCTGATGGGATATGCCGGTGTGATTCTTATGGAGCGGCACGCTGGGTGAGAATGAGCCTTAATCACGCCGGCTGTTAACCCCTGACTCTGACCTCTCGTACCAGCCACGGCATTTCAATCAAGTTAATACGCCGGCCCCACCAATGCCGAGGCAAAAAGATCAATGGAGGAACAAGGTATTTAACTCGGGCAAGAGGCTCGCCAAATACTCCAAAACGCAGAGTGAGCCACTTGAAAGGCTTCCGCTTGAATTACTGTTCCAGGGATTATCCACAGGGGAGACTACTGAACCACAGTGTCATTTAATCTTGCAGTTAAAGAACATATTTTCAACATTTTCATTTTAAGCACCAAAAATAAATACTTAACTTGATGTTCTTGGTATTCTTCAGAGTTCCTGTGCTAGCAGTGTGAACACCAACACTTTGTCAGTGCTCTGAGCTCCCAACCTGGACCGCGAGCTGCACGGCTAACTGAGCTCACTACTGTAGCTAAAGGCAGCTACAGTGGGCAGCAGTTAGTGGTTTCTCTGGTGATATGCTGCGCCCTATTTATGGAGAGTATGACTTCAACAAGTGGCCAGTTCTTACATACTGAACGTTAAACTACTTTTTTACTATTTCTAAAATATACTAGTTTCCAAAATGCCACCAGGTTATTGTAAAAAAAAAAAAACAACAACATAATATTATTGTACCTTTAATTTCACCAAGAACTTGAAATGCAAGCTATTTCAAGAAAAACAATGCGGCGGCGTAAATTAAAAACTCAAAATGATCTCTGAAGCATTTGAATCAGTTCCAAAATGTTGCCATTTGAAAACTGAGACACACTTAAAAAAAAAATTATAAAAAGCAAATTGCTGAGTTTTGCTCGACTTTTAGAATATCATTGGCACTGTACACTGTCAGGATTTTCAAACTGGATTTCTACGGTATGGTCCATAAAGCATATGCATGAGAATATCAGCATTGTAAAATAGTCACCATTTTGAAGCGCTCTTTCATAAAATACCAGCGTGAGTGACTGAAATCATTTGAAATCATTGTGTTGAAAAGGCAATCTCAAACTTCTGTGTCTTTTGTGTCTGACCTATTTACAGCAATAGCCACAGCTAACCTGCTATTATTATTGGAAGTAACTTCTGTTCCTTGCATACAGTTAGCATTTGTATGCTACCCACATTCTAACCTTGTTTCGGCTCTCTTTGGAGCAGTCCATCCACGTTGGCAGTGGACAGGCTCGATTATGTTCAAGGCTGAAACATCCCGGGGGTAGAATTCTTCATCTCTACCTGGAAATCTAGACGGTCCTTCCTTTGCTCTCAGGACACGTCGACCCAGGCCGTCAGCATCAATTGTGTCAGTCTGCACTGACACAAGCGTCTGTCGCTATCCATTTACCTGTACAATGAAGACAGGGCACGGTTCTACTGTAAATATTAGACTCCTCTATGTGGATATGCTCATACACCACGTACGTCCACACTGATATAAAATAGTGGCTGTGTGTGTTTTTAGTGGCCTCCGAGGGTCAAAATGTTGGCATGTTACTGCACTGCTGCACTGTATCACTATTTATTCTAAGTTCTGTTTTTTTTTTTTTTTTCTCTGCGTCCGAGCCGCCAAGCCAAACACCTGTGAACATTGATCCTGATTTGATATTTTCAAAATCAGATTCTTCACACTCCCACATAAACATGCACCTCCAGTCGCAGATCCCAAAGGTACCGTGTCCTTGGGAGATCGAAGTATCGTCGAGCTGTTCATCAGACATCTGCTAAGCGCCTCATCATGAAAGCGCCGAGGTTTATTCCCTCGCGTTGCCTTGCCAAGAACAACTGGCAGGCGCCAAGAAACCTTCCACTCTGCCACCAAGGTTAGGTGAATGACAACGCTGAGTTACTGAGACACAAGAGGAGGGAGGAGACAGCCATAGAGGGAATAAAAATAGGAAAGGTACGCTACAGTCACGTCCATCTGTATATGCTTTCCCCTTTCTCTTGTGCCTTTTTACTTCTGTCTTTTTTCTAGAATTCCTAGCCAGCTTTTTTGCCTCCACACTTCCCCTCTTAGGTTTTTATTTCTCTGTCTGTTTCTGTCTGAAAAACACAACACAAAAGAATGCCTTTCTCCCCTCTCTGCCTTACTTGCCTATCCCTGTCTCTTTCTCTCGCTTCAGCAAACAGGGGAGCTAATGCTGTCTCTGCAATATTAATCGTCAGGCGATGAGCAACCCGTGCTGCAAATAATCCAAACGAAGGTCAAACCAGAGCATTGGCCAGCCCAGAAACCCAACCCAGATGCCCTCTATCTTTTAAATTCGATCCACATCTTTTCACCGATTTTGAAAAAGGGACACAGAGGAAATATATGCGCAATACTTGGCCTTCCCGCTGTAAACAACTTGAGAAATCAATTGTTAAATGTTTTCAGAATATTGAATTTCCCAAAATTGCCACAACAGTGATTGGTGGCAATCAACAGCAAAACAAAAATACATGTATGATTGCCATAAGAATGTCGAGCAAGGTGTCTAATAATTCAAATTGATTGCCAAGCAGAGCGTTCAGTGACGGAGGACAATCAGCATCATGTCTATAGATTATCTGTTTTTGTTTTTCAGCGGGAAAGACATTTGCATTTAGGGCAACTAGCTGTTCTTTTCTAGATTGATTTACAATGACTGTAGGAGCCGGAAATTCACCACCGTTACAAACAATGTTAAGATGCCCGTTGGTCTGAGCCACAGTGGCACTGAATGAATTGTTATGCAACACCTAAGTTTTACCTTAAACCTGGGAAAATAGAAAATATGTATCTGTTCATGTGAGTATTACATTTTCTTTACAATGGGAACATTTTCAACATTAAAAAGAGGAGTGTTAAGAGAGGAAAAAGGAGGAAAAGACATGATGTATTTATTGAAGAGACGTGTTGACAGAATAAATGTGCTATGATGGCTTGTCTGGGTTAGTTATTCATGAGGGGATTGTAGGCAAGCTTATTGTATTGATAGCATCTGGTTTACACAAAAATGTCGACAAAAATATAATTAACCTTTGCCGTGGTTTGCGAATGTTTTCGACTGTAAATCCGTAGTGTTGTAGTCACATCACTTGTGTTATAACTTTTAAACAGAGTCACTGTATGCTGATAAACTACTGTTCACACAGCTTTGAGCAATGTTCAGGGATGTTCTCAATACTCAACCCTTCAGAAATGTTGTCTGCAACAACAATAATAGTACAACTGCTGCAGAAACTTAGTGAGGCAAAGTCTGTTAAAGTCATTGAAATTGGTTGTTTAAACTTGCAGTTCCCCATAATGCTCTTTATTGTTTAATGTACTAAAAAAAACAAAAAACACTTGTTTCCAGAACCACATCATTAAACTTTACAAGAAAAGCTAAAGTCATAATTCTGCTCATCATGTTGTAACTCACAGCCGCTGCCTCTATTTCAACTAAAACAACATTTCAAAAAATGAAACACTTTATCTGCCAGACCAGCTGGAAAGGAGGTGATGACATATAAAAGGGTGTTTGTCGATGAGAATATGTTGTTCAGATCACTGTGCACTGTGCAAACTGGAAAGCTGGGTTATGACCAACTGGTATGATGCATGCTGAAATACTCAAGTTTTTCAGTCAAGGTACACAAAATGATCAAGAATGCATAAAATATTTATGTTAAATGCTACAAGTTACACAAAAGCACCAGTCATGGTGTACTTAATTAACTTTAATTCACAGAATCATCAATAACTGACGATCCAGTGAGAACAGACGTGGTCCTCCTCAACAGAATAATGTCAAAGAATCCATTTTCACTAAAAACATATTAAACTAGGCTATACTTCATTTGAAGGCAACTCTAATCACAACTAGGACACAAAACTAATAGGCAAATTGCATTTAAAGGTCAGAAAATTTTAGATATTGTAATTGTCCCCGAAGAAGATACAAATGCTTTCTGGTTGCTTTGAATAAAATCAGAACAACTTCATGTGGTAAATAAAAGTAGTTGATAAAGTCTAGCTACAGTAAATTAAAGTTGAATTTGAACAGTTCAGTTTAAAAGAAGACTTCATGAACTCTTGTTGATATCCAATTGGCAGATGTTCCCCATTTAAAAAACCTTTACATGTTAGATTACTTCAGAAGTCGCCCAAATTCAGCATTTTTACTCATTTCAGGGACAGTAAAGAGGACAAGCAACTTCTTGTTTAGCATCCAACAGCTGACTTTAACTGACCTGTTCTTCAGGGTGATTTAATGTTTACTGACTTCATTCCATTTCTTTGTTTCTGTGCTCTACAGACACTGACCATTGCACCCACTACATAACAGTAGATTGTGTGGTATGGAGTCAGGTAGGTGGTCTAGAAGTGCATATCAAAGCCTGTGTAAACTATGACTCCTATCTTACCCTCAATCTAAACACAGCACTATCAATAATGGACCAAATGCAGCTTGTCTTAAACAAATAATAAGCAGAAGTCTGAAACTCTGTCTCCTTCAAGTGACATTCTTTTGCAAGTTTCTCTACTTTTTTTTTCAAACAAAATCACAAAGTAAAGCTGCACTGGGAAGTTCAGATGCTATAGACTCATGTCGCCAGCTTTAAATCCTGGTTTTGGGAATGGTTATTCACCTCTTTGGTATACTTTAAATAAATGCTTCACAGACTGGCAGGTGTGGCAAATGTCGGCACCCAGAAAACATGATTAAAGATCTGCGCCTTTGGACTGTCAAGTGCAGCTTTAAAGGAGCAGTAAATCCATAAAAGGAAAATTCAGTCATTATCTCAACCCCATGCCAATTAAAAGCTGGGGTGAGGTTTCGTAGTCCAATGAACATTTCTGGAGCTTAACGGCAAAACAGCATTCTCTGAAGCAACTGAAGTAGACGGGGACTTCCAAGTCAATTCAGGATCTTGGGGGATTGGATTACACCAGACAAGCTGTATGGAGCCATATTATGCTTTTTCTGTCCCCCATCTACTTCAGTTGTTTCGGAGAATACTGCAACACTGTGAAGCTCCAGACATTTTTCATGGACCAGAAAAATTTCACGCTACTTTGAGGAGGTAATGACCTGTTCGTCGTTCGTCATTCGTGAACTGTTCCTTTAAGAAAAGGTCAGTGTATCTACCATCTGTGGATTGAATACACGAGCAGCCACATCGAGTGTCCAGAGATGTATGGGCTGTAGGGTCAGGGATTCCCCCAAGGGGTCTCTGGCCCGTCGATACGCTACAGCCTTTCTGTTGGAATCCGGGCTGAGAGACGAGCTATCCATCAGGCCTCAACTCACACTACATGAGGCAGAGGGAGAAAAAAAGACCAGGATGATTAATGTGCCTTCTGTGTGGTCAGTCTCTTTCTTCAGCACACACGCACACACACACACACACACACACACACACACACAAGCAGAGCCTCAGATGTGTTTGTGCTCTCGCGCAAAAATGAATGGACGTTTACACGTACACCAACCTCAGCAGGTGTTTGCACGCAAGCAGAAACACGCACACGGACACGCACGTTCACCGGTCACCACGAGGCTATATTCCAGAGGATATGAGATGAAAAATGTCTGAGCTCAACTCTTTTCTCGACTAACCTCTGTGGTGACTGGAGGGGTATTGACTAAAGAGCGAGGCAGCTAGCATTTATTAATAAACGTCCCTGCTGAGCCAACAGCCCGCACAATGAGCACGCAGCCATCACAAACAACTACCTCACCATAACTAACCATCTGATTGGATCACTTACTGAGCTCACAGGAACATATGAGGGGCTTAATTAAAAAGTAAAATGCTTATTTGGACTCATAATTCCTCTATAATGTGTAATTCAGGAGTTAGTATTTCAGAAATTGGATTTAGTATTGACAAGCCGCACTGTGATAATTATGTTCTCCACAGACAAAACACATCCCATCCCAAGGTAAATTATACAGGAGTAAAATATAAAGAAAAGAGAGAAAGAAGAAGCCTGGAAAACCAAATCCTGTTACATCATGGCAACAATATTGCAATGCAGGATTTAGGCTACTGTACATCCTACTGTACACTTAGTCTCCAGCAATTCCGCTCCCAAAACATTTTATATTTGAAGTGGGTCCAGGAGCCGAAAATAAGAGCTCATCTGATTCTTCCCTAATGTTCCCTTTCAAGCATTCTAGTCTGTACAAGTGGATGAATACAACGGATATCGGCTCCATTGTGAAAGAACAGGGTAGTCTGCCCATTAAAAGCTCCACACTCAAGTGGATTCATTTTTGTCTGGCCACAAAGGATGCCGGCAAGCTCATAAGCCGCACATTAATATGACCACAGATCAATGGGGCTGCGAGCAGTCTGAAGGTATTCTTGATGGATTGTCTGGATTTACAGGGCAGCAGAGATGGATATGGGTTAGGGATGACTGGAAGACCTCACATTCTTTCAAAGTGCTAACTAGCATTATTGATGAGTGGGAACAATTTATGGAAATCAGAGGGGAATAGATGAAAGGCCTTTACTTCAGTCATTTACCAGAATGAAGTGAGTGATGGGAGAGCAGATAATCACTATTTATTTGTGATTACCAGTAAGCAGCCTCAAAGTCAACACTGTACAATGAAACACACTATAAATAATTATGTTTATATTGTGTGTACATTCAAGGTTCATTGTGTTGCAAATGTTTTACACTGAAAAATCTAAACCGGTTTTATTGTTTATATTTCTAATCGAAGTATCTCGTTACACTTAATAGACACAATAAGACACAATAACAGAAAAAGTCACATTTCAGTGTGATTTAGGGAGCTGTTTTTCAATAATAAGAAAGAAACACCTTGTTTCATTATTTTTAAAAACTTATTTTTGAAGTTGCCTTTTTTTCCAGTGTACTGCTGCCTCGCTGCAAAAGGATATTTCCTCTTGTGGGACTGATGATAAGAATTAAAATGTTGTAGTTACATGACTCAAAGGTATTGTCAAGACTTTACAAGATATTAAGCACAGTTCATTTAGAACTGTTACATTATGTATTCAATACACATATCTGGATGATAAAATTACAAACATTTAATACCAAACCGCAAAGTCGACTACATATTAAAGCTGCTGTAAGCGTTATTTCTTATTAAAATAAGTGTTAAGTAACTCTATAATGACTATAATCCAACAGTAGTCACTGTGTGTGTGTTTGGTCAGTGACCGTGAATGCGCAGAGAGCATCAAAACAGAGCGGCTCTCGTATAGCAGCGAGGGGATGGCTAACTGCGAAATGGACAGGAGGTTTTCTAAAACAATGACAAGGCTTACAGCAGCTTCAAGTAATCAAATTTCAGTTTTTACTTGTTCGATGGGCAGATTTTTTATACGTATTACAAGCGAGAAAGACGCTGTATCCATTGTCTTTTGCAGCTTTTTTTGAAGCTGCATTTTTTCTAGTGTGTTTGGAAAGGCATGACAGCAAAACACTGTCACAATAAAATTCAGTGTACACAGTGTATGTGTGTGCTGTGTTCGCTGAGCCATAAGATTGAGAAAAAGTGGGTGCAATTGTGGATGAAATATGGCTCTCTGGGTTCGTTCAGAAAAACAGTTAATAATGAAACAACCTTGAAAGTGGATGAGAAACAACACTACGGCATTTCGAGACTCGCCACGTAATGAATAATCCGTTAAAGCAGGGTTTCTTTGTGTGACTATTTCAGCGGAAACAAGGCAATTATCACATTATAAAACCTACTGCAATGTACATTTACCCTTTGTGTAAAGAAAAATAAGACTTTAAGTCTAAATGCCACTTTTAATGACTTACTTTATTTCCATCCTTATTGCTAAGCACTTGCTTGTTTTTCTGTAAATCACTTTCCATAGATCACCTGTCAGTCAAACAGTGCGAGTGCTACTTTGACATCTTTTCCTCTGGATTTTCTCTGCTTTTACCCTGTTCGGCCACAGCAGATATTTGTTTAGAAGAAACTGTCGCAGATTGTTATTTCAAGCCAGTTGAAGTTGTGGGCATGTTTTGAACCGGCATTGAGTTTGACATATCAGAGCGAGTAATGAAAAAATATCCAGTGGTACCGGAGCTGGAGTGGTTTTAAGGACCATTCTGTCTGTTACTCTGTCCCAGTCTGGGCGGGGCTCTGCTGGCCCCGGGCCCCGGACTATCAGTCAGGCTGATGTATAGGTCCACAGGGTACAAATGAAACCTGTCACAACAAGGGTAATGATGTCAGAGTCACTATAGCTCACCGCTGGAGGAGCAGATGAAGGGAGACGCAATGATAGGAGCATGTGGGTAAGAGGAGAGGGTTGGGGAGAGAGAATGGGGAAAAAAAAAAGGGAGGACACTGAGCTGAAAGTAAGGGGAGAAGTAGGAGAAAAGAGGAGGAGGGAAAGTGGGGTAGGTAAGAGGGAGCAGACAAAAAAGAAGGAAAAGGGGCTTAAAGGAAGTGGAGGTAGAAAATGAGAGAATAGAAAGAACTGGAGCACGGGACGGACTAGAAAGAGGAGAAGTGAGGAAGAAGTAGGCAGAGATTAAGAAGCTGAGTAGAGAGAAGCGAACAAAGAGGGAATAAATATAGAGAGAGGTGAGGGTGGATAGATGAATTGAAGAGAAGGGGGAACAGAGAAGGAGACATGGACAAAATAAGAAACAGAGGGATATAAAGACTGTGGCGTGGAGAAGGAAATGACATGAGCAAGGAGGGAGGTGTGGGAGGAAGAAAGGGAGCGGTGAGAGACATTCAAGGACAGAGGAGAAGGAGAGTGAAGGAAAGAAAGAGTGTGGAGATGAACGAGAGGGAATAGAGGGGTAAGAATAGAGGAAAAAGGCCCCTTCTTGACCTTGAGAAACGTATTTAGACAAAGAAATTTCAAGTCAAGGTCCATTGACTAGGTTTTTTTTTATTTTCTCTGAGCTTATTTTAGGTCGCTATTCAGCATTAATTGATTTTGTTGAACAATCAACCAGTCATTCAAGATAACAGGAAATTCACATCGCCCAGGAACATCCACTCCCCTACCAGCTCAACCGATCTCATCTCTGCCACTGTGTATCAACACATACATAAAAGACAAAGTGTAGGATATGAAATATCAACTGTATATTAAAAAAAAAAAAAAAGGATACATGTATATGTCATTATTCAGACAAGGGAGAGCCTATAATATAAGTAGGGATCCACGATACATACTGAGAAATGTATTAGCGTTGCCAAGGAGATTGTGTTTTCACCCATGTCCCTTGTTTGCTGGTTGGTCTGTCGGCAGAATTACACAAAAACTACTGAAAGGATTTCCACGAAACTTGGATGTAGGATGGGTCTCATCCCAGAATAAACCCAACTAACCTTTGGTGCAGATCAGGAAATAGAGATGGATCCAGGATTTTCTCACTTCTTTAACGTTGCTTTTTTTGACATTTTCCTTAATTTCTCAGGAAGTAATGCATGAATCCTGATGAAAACAATCAGGTGTATTTAGGTGGCTGGTATCTATGAGTGAGTACAACGGGGAACTGTTGGGCCTTGGTGGAGGTCTACGCTCTCCTGAGTCCCATTCTAGTATTATTACGTAGTACTTTGATAATAAAAATGATCGTTGATATAGAGCCAGTAATACAAAGCCAAATTGCTTTCATCATTGGGTGGCAGTATACCCCCCTCCCCAAAGGCCTTAGGCCTACATGGACTAAGCTAACATCACCTGTTTAGAGTTTGAGTGAGAGAGGCTGCAAGGGACCAAGATGGTATAATAGGACTGGGACTGCACTGTGTGACGTTTCATTTCACCTTGTAGGTTTGGGACTTCTTATTTCACATTGTAAAATACATAGCTTAATAATAAAACAAAAACCGCGAATACACATAAACACAAACAGTCAGAGGTTTCAGGGAAAAGTCTTCCATTACGTTTCATAAGCTTATGATGTTGTTTAATAAACTCAATGGTTTGAGTTGAGAGTCCGTGCTAGGAGAAAATGTCAGATCTCAGTATCCGTTATTGAATATAAAGCACATATAGAATATTAATGAAAGCGTATCTTTGTTATCTTTGTTTTTTTAGGCATGTCTTGGTAACCCATGGTGACCCTGCGGTTTAACATTACAATGATATGAACTATGGGTAATTCCCCCGGCAAATTCTGCAGAAAAGTGGGCCGAGAGTGGCCATAAAGGGCTCAAAACGTCTGCGAGGGAGCCCTCATGCACTTGACGGTTTGACAATGGGACAGCCATAAACCCTCACGGACTTACCGGGAACGCTTTCTTGCATGAACTACTAAACTGCATCCTTTAAAATAAGACCGGTCATTGTTTAGGGGGGAAGTCTTTCACGGTGACAGACATGGGGACATTTATCCTACCAGCTGAACCCTGCGTCCTCTCTCTCTCTCTCTCTCTCTCTCTCATATCACTGCATATCTCTCTCTCCCTCTCTCTGATACCTCTGTGCTGCCTCAACCTTTCTCTGTCTCTCTTTCATTCTCTCTATGTCCTCATCCTCCATTATCATTGACATCATCCTTTCTGTCGCACACAAAACACACATACACACACACACACACACACACACACACACACATACATACATACATACACAAAGACGCTGCCTGCATGCTCCTCCCTGCCTTCTCCTCTACGGCAATCTCGCTCCATCTCAAGACGTGGCCACTAATGGATTGAAAGTCTTGGAGAAGAAGCAACAGTCATTTAAAGATTAATGTCAGGCCTGGTATTCTGAAGGGCAGCAAGCCCAGCCTCTGTGTGTGTGTGTGTGTGTGTGTGTGAGAGAGAGAGAGAGAGAGAGAGCGAGTCATCTCTGCAAAGATGCCCTCTTCATTATCAGCCATTAGGCAAACACTCAGAGAGGGAGAGGAAGTAAGAGAGAGGGTTAGCTGGCTGGCCCATACAAGCACATATCACAGCTTGTCACTCTGCTCTCAAAACTCATGACCAGATAGCCATTAAAACCAAGGACTTTCATCAATTAACATACCTCATCCGCACATAAGTATGAATATGCTCTTCCCTGTCTTTGAAAGATGCCTCTTCACTGCAACAAACGTTCACCATAACCAGCTATTTCCTCTGCTATTTAAGTATCGTATTTTTAAAATGCTGTTGATTTGTACAATTTGCTCAGAGTAGTTTCTATTAGGAAATTGTATACATAAGCAGGAAGTGAATCCAGCAATGAATGAGCACTCCAAACCAGAGAGAAGTAGACTAATCGACTGTCTGTCTCCACCACAATGACCACTGAGAGGGGGGAATTCAGATACTCTGGAATAGTTATAATTCAGTTCTGACTTCATCCTTTCATGAAGCCTTCCTCAAGATCAGGTGCAAAATGTTTAAACTGCAAGTCAATAAACACAACTACTACAACTACACACTCGAACATGGAAATGTTATATCCATACTTAAGTGAAGATAACGTGAACATGGTGTCTCTTGTTTCCAGTACAGCTCGAATTTCCTCCATCCCTCCATTATCTACAGTTCTGATATAATCCTATCCCAGCGCACACTGGGTCAGAGGCGGGGCAGGTTGGCTAGGCTGCATGTCCAAGGGTGTTGCTTTTGTTTCAACGTTGGTGGAGGGACACATATTAAGCAGGGGGTGTTGTGGTCATCCCCCCAGGTAATCTTGAGCGTCAAACACGTTATTATCTGCATTTCATTTTTTCATTTTTACATATCAAATTGTAACTTTTCGGTATAAATTTACAGTGGAAACATCAGCGTGATCTCATTTAGGGGCCAATCACACAGAGACTCGCCACTACAGGTGCGGCCACTTTAAAAATGCCTTGGAAAAGCATGTTTTGGACAAAACAGCGTGGAACGCTTGTGGCTGTGTGCGCACCAAACCATCATATGTAATTAACTGGAAACACGTTGCTCTGAAAGGTTGAACATATTTCAACTTCCAAAACCACTCAAAAAACGTGATGTGCCTAGCGTTGCGTCTCTGTGTGATCTTCCCCATTTTGTGCATCAGTTCTTGCATTTTAAGCGTTCACATGTCATGTAATGGCATCTGCATTATCAGTTTGAGGCGTGTCGGAAAGGAAAAAGTCATTGTTCATTTTTATATGCAGGTAACCTTCGCCGTCATGGTAATAATAATAAATATGCGGTTAACATTGTGAAACTATCCGGAGGAAACCCACACAGACAGAGAGAGCACACACAAGCTGTGTGTTATTTCAATTCACTTCTTTGGAAGTGAGCCTCTAATGTAAGCAGACAGGACCATATTTTAAGGCGTAATATGAGACACAATTTCTTAACTGTATAAACTGGCAGGGCAGACTTGTGGTTGGAAGTCACATAACTGGCACATCACATTTCATTTTTAGAACAGCCAAAACATCCTTGAGCAAGACACCGAACCTCTGACTGCTCACTCTCGTTCAAATCTCTCTGAATAATAACAACGGAGACAACAAAGCTCTGCATCGATGCAAGGTCATGCCGAGATCAACAATAAATGTTCCAACCTGTAATTTTCTATTTTAGGGAGTCCTTGATCAAACCTTTGATTATTTAGCCTCACACTTCAATGCTGAACATGATTTAAAATTGGGCATAATGAGGCTTTAATATTAAGACCATAAAACCCCATGACGGTTGGGAATGCTGGGGTTGGTAAGACTGGACAAAGCGGCATGAGCGAACTAGACTTTAAAAGTATCCAGCTGAAAGGAATCCACGCACTCCCCCCCTTCAGGCCTCCCGTCCAAAGACTCATGAACGCCCACCACCGAGCTCAACAAGCTCTCTTTGATTTTTTAGTCCAGTACATACGTAAATAAACAACTCCATTAAATGCCACAATCCTATAAACACAAGCAAAATATTCGTTGCAAACAGCTGCTGAACGACAGCTAACACCTAGCATTATCATAATGAATGAATGAATCAAGCAAGCAAGTATTGAATGATTTTAGAAAGATTTTCTGTACTTTCCCTGCCATTCTTGTGTGAATAGCTCGCTAATAGCTTTGGCGATCTATTTGCCGAGCCTTGTGCCGCGCTCTGGGAGCGTTTCGTGCACAAGGGTGCAATCTCTTAGATTTCAACTTCATTCTAAAATGTAGCAGTCAAAGGAGAGATAATTTGTGAAGCTATTGTCCCACAGTGTCTCCCGATAAATCAACAGCCGAGGACCTTATTTATTGTTCTCTCAAGCGACTGATCATTCCAATTCTTCCTGCGGTGGAAGTGGAGGATGGACTTGGAAATAAATTTTAATATTCAACTGCAAAGTAATCTGAGGCGCAGCCACTGAAAAACACACACACAAAGCAGACAGAGAAATGATTATAGCAGTAAATACAGCATGCAGCCCACACATGTACAAACAGAGGTAATGTAAACGCACATGCATGCGCAAACACACACACAGAAATGTGTATGCGAGTATCTAAAGGACAAAGAACCACACACGAATGAGCATCGCCCTTCAAACACACCTTCCCTAGCCTGTGTCAAATAGCATTTTTTATTTAATCGAGCAACTGCCCCTCTGAATATCGGTGCACGTCCACGCTGCAGAGAAAGACACTTTGAACATCTGTGGCGGGTGTTCCTGTGAAGCGTGTGAAAGCAGCCGCCCAAGCTCTGCTAAATATTTAATGGAGCTGTCTGATGGTTATAATCGCTTTTAAGAACAATAGATAAAAACAGAGGCCGCCAGTGGAGGACCGCACCAGAGGTTAAAGCCACGTCTCTGAGTGACAGAACAGGTTGGTCAGAGGGAGTGGAGGCCGAGAAGGGGGTGAAGGATGAAAAGAAAATGGAGAGGCTCTCAGAGCGACAGAAAGTACATGACAGGTGAGTATCAGTGTTAAGCGAGACTGGCGTCTGACCCAGGAGAAGTATATATGGTCCCATGACAGCCTGTGCACTTAAGAGCTATTTCTGGAAGGCGACATACAGAAAGAGGTATACTGTACATGCCTGAAAAGCAGCGGTATCATTCAAAGGTCAGCTACGCAGCATGTGAAGCAGGTTCTATGACTGTTTTTATTTCATGATGTTTAAACTGGTGATAGCCAACTGTTCTCCTTTAACTTATTATGAAGTACATGTTGATTGCACAATGTAAAGGTTCTTTATAAACCTCTCCTTCACTCTACAATGTTGTCCGCCACCGGGTACCAAATGTCCGAGAAGCAGGCTAAATTTACATTCAGTTATCAACAGAATGTGTAGAAATGGCATTCTTGATGTTATGATATGTGCATGCTGTGCAGAGATATCTACTGAAGTTAACACGCTAACCAGCTTGCCCCGACCTGTCCCAGTCCAAAGCTCCTGTGCTAGCGGTGTAAACGCTAACACTCTTCTGGTCCTAGGTCCCTAGTTGAATATCAAACTGTGCTAACTAGCTAATGGCAGCTACAGGAATGCTGCCCCCCATTTGTTTTGGGCATGAATTCCACAGGTGGCCCAAAAAAATTACATATTGCACCTTTAAATTGTGTTATTACTTCATATGAGATTAGCACAATTGTACGGTACCTACATGCTGTTTTGTTCTCTGTTATTACAAAGTGGTGTTGATCATTTCTTTACTGAAATTTGGAAACAAATGCAGTGTAATACCAAGTAATACCACTTGAAAACGCTAGTGCACTACATGTGTGGTTTTGACTGACAATAGATTTTTTTGGCCCACATGCGTACTGCTCAAGTTTGTGTATTAACAGCACCAACAGCAGGTAATGTGTACTGACATAACACCATCCAGGTGTAATTCAGGTTTGGAGGTGACGGCCATAAAAATGTCTGATATCACTTGTGCGCAAATTAAACTCTATGGCTTTTGGTTTGTGGCACTCAACATGCCAAAAACATGCATTTGAAAAAGCTCAAAGTCATCCGCAGCCCCGGTTGTTGAAAGTTTAATTGAAAACCAAAGTGCATTTGCCATCAGCCCATCTCCTGTCAGTCCTGCCTCCTATGGCCGGCAGTCATGGATGAAATTCACCTGCTCATGACCACACTGAAAAAGGGTGGAAAACACACCGTTTTGCGGTAGGGAGGTATGCTTCAGGTGGCTATCTAAACAAAAATCTATGAGAAAATGTATTACTTTCATTTTCAGGGCTGAAGTGCCTGAACATAAGAAGGACATACGGAAGTGTCAGTCAAACAAAACTCTTCATGCACCGCAGAGCAGAGGATGAGCGGAGAGAGCTTTCCTCTGCCAAGTTTATCTCTGTGATGTCAGATGGATGTACAGATAGCTCAGTAATGGAGGAGGAAGTCGAGTGCAGAGTTGGGCAGGTTGATTTAGCTGGTTTAGCGGCTTCACCCAGCGAGACAGTGTTGATATAACTGTAAAAGCGATGCTGTATGATCAGCTGTATAAGTTATTTATTAACCATTACATAATTAATTGATAAAACATTACATAGAAAGGCCAGTAAATTAATGTTTGTTTGTTTTTTCAAAGAGATTTCTGCATTTTCAAATGAGTAAATTTGACTTATTATGCATTTAAAACCTTAAGAAATAATACAATATCATGACACATTGTACAGGGTTTTAAAAATTCACAAATTGTTTGATAAGCATTTAACACTTAAATATCACTATAAGCAAGTTGTACATGTTCAACTAATGATCTGTAAACATTCATCACAAATACAACATTCATTCTACAAAATGTAAATTATTCAGCAAAAAAAATATCTCTAGGTTTTTTTTCATTTGTACAAAATGTACCAGTCTTTGCATGAACTCTCATTGTTTTGTTTCCCAAACCGAGTCTATATTGTTTGGCTGAGATCTTCATTACATAATTTACGAGGCAAACGTATAAAACTTTTGAAGTCGCAGCCGAAGAGAGAGCGGCGCAAGGGAGACGAGAGGGGGAGATAACAGGGAGATGTAAATAACTAGACAAGGAGCGAAGAGGAAGGGAGAAACAACACGGGCACTCAGTGGGGAATAGGATGGTGTTGAGCTGGAGGAGAGGCAGAGAGAGAGAAGGCTTGAGGAAAGAGACAGAAACAAAAGCGCAGAGGAAAAAACGAAGCAAAGACACGGAGAAGGGAAATGACGGACAAAGGGACAGGAAGGGAAAAAAATGTACCCAATTGACAGGTAACAGGAGCAGGCAGCCAGATAAGCCGCCTTTTTCCTTCTTCGTGTCAATTAAAACAGGACTATACGAAGGTGTACAGGAGGAGAGGGAAGAGCAGGAGGATGTAGTTGAGCTGAGGTTGCAGAGAGGGCGACATTTCAGCTCACCCAGTCTCTCTGCTGTCCATCTTTCTGAGTGTTTTTAGAGCCCACAGCCTGGCCACTGGTGCTGCACTGAACTGCTTTTCTTTTTCAAACACTGACGACTGAATGCAGTGACCTAGCCTCCCCCGCTCACTCACTGACCGTAAACATAGAGGGGGTGGTGACATGGGAAGAAAACATGCCTTCCATCTCAGGGAAGATGAATCAAACTGATGAACGGGACAGCTTTGAAAAATTGGCAGTCCTATTTGGGGTTTGTCAAAGGTCTGACTGATTTATTTGGCGGGAAGTGATGGAAGGGAAGGTTTCCCTGTTTCCATTCCAGACAGGAAGGGCAAGCTGGGGGCGATTGGAAGGAGATTCTGTGTGCATTTCTTGCTTCTCCGACTCCAGGAATCAGTGAAGTTGTAAAAAAACAAAAGGAATGGGCGGGGAAAGAAAGGGACGGAGTGGGAGGTAGAGGAGGTCAGAGGAGAGACTGAAGAGAGAAGAGTGAGAGGGACAGGGGCAAAAAGTGGGAGAGAGCAGGGAGGCGGACGGAGAATAAGAAGCAGATAGGTTCACCGCGCATTAGCTCGCCTGCCACACACTGTGCCACGAAGCAATGCACCTCCCAAGGACAGAGAGCCAACTACCTCAGAGGAAAGCAGCCTTGCCAGCACTTAGCCAGGCATCATAAACAACCAGCTTGCATTTGTCACTTCTTCTTCACCCAACAAAGCGACAGCTGAAATAAATTACATTTAAGTAGACCTCGCTCTTCGTCTCCCTCAGCTTCCCTTTCTTGCATCAGCAGCTGGATTGGGCAGATGGCACATACCAATGGACGGCGAAAAGTTAGAAATCAACAACACGAGGTAGCAGACTGGGGGCTCAAGTTAGTTGTTACAATGACAGCAAACAGGAAATCTTTCCTATCGGACGTTGTTAAAACCGGGGTACAGCAGCGGAATTAGCTTGATTTCCTATTAGAGATGTTACGATACCGTTGATATTGGCTGTTTTTGCAGTAAAATTTCATTCAGGTATATGCAACGACCCTGGGAAGAGTCCAGTTTCAGGGCTAATAAATTAGGTGGATAAGTGCATAGACCTGCAATCTCAGGATACCGAATCCAGCATTTAAGGCAGTATCTGATACCATTTCCAATACCAGTTTTGAAACAGCCCTATTTGCTACCTCAATGAACAAGCAAGCAGTGCCCTGAAAGTACTTATGACCATAAAATGATGTATGATATGTAAGAGCAAAGAAGAAAGCAACAAGGGAACAAAGGAAAGCAAATGGAGTCTTTTTGGAAATATGTATTGAAGCAGCTTCCACAAACTAACACTGAGAAACTAACAAGGACAAGAGTAAAGTCAGCTGGAGTGAATCAACAGAATGTGTAGAAATGGCATTTTTATGTTAAAAAAATTAGTGGCTCGAGGGGCGTGGACTTTTTCTGGATGTCTAACAGAACAACTAAACAAATATATTGTAGCAACAAAATGTTCTTAACCTTCCAGGAAGCAGAGAGTTCCTTCTAATGACAGCTAAAGAGAAAAACGCAAATATTACAAATACTTTCTGTTGGGATGAGAGTCAGAATTCAGACTGGGTGTCTGAATTCTGCGTTCCCACTCCTACATCTGTGAAAGGTACTTAATAGGACTCAACACAAGTTGTTGTGTCAGAGCTTATGATATATCTGAGTTATATCTGAGTAATACACAAGTATGCTTACCTCCCACCCCTGTCAACCACCCCATTGTCCCTTCTGCTCCTCCTCCAACTCATGTATAAACACCTCCACAGCTGTGATACAATCTTATTTTTGCCCTGTATCCCTGAAAGCAAAAAGTTCCTGGAAAAATGCCCCAGAAACAAGAGAGACAAAAGACCAAGAAAAGAGGCAGGCTACCCAGATTCCTCACATGCCAGTAATACCACGGTTTGAGAAGCCACATCCACACATCGATCATCCTGCACAACTGCTAGACAGGATTCTTGAAACACAGAGCACCTGGACGGATCAGCCAGACGGGCCACCCATACACAAAAGAATGTGTATGGAAACAGTCGCTAAGCACTGGCAGCTTGGTTAATGAAGTTTCTTGTCTCCTTAGTGGGCAACAACACTCCCCCTCGACACAAAAATGAGAAAATCAAGGAGGTTTATCTTCCCCCCGTCTACCCCCACCTCTCTGACTCTCCATTGTAATCATGGTAAACACCCCGTTAGTGTGGAGTTTGGCTTGGGTCCTGCCATTAAGGGCTGCTATCGAGCTCTGGAGAAAACACAGGTTTGTTAATCAAGCAAAGGCAAAACAATTACTAGAATCCAATAATCAATGGCTGTGGACAAACAATAAATCTCTGGTGGCCGCTTCAGAGAACGACAAGTGGTGGGAAATAGGGTCCTACTAATTAAACCGAAACCTGCTGGTATGCTATCGTTAGCTAATAGCTATGCCGCTACACCGTTTAGCCCATCTGATTAGGCTGCTTGACACAGCCAGTGTAATAGCCATTATAAAGTGCTTTTTTCCTTTTCCTTACTGCATGCTGGCTGGACTGCTGCTAGACTTACAGCTTCATTTGTCTGAGGGATCTGAGGTTGCTCCTCCTTGTTTTAGCGAAGAGAAATTAATACTGGTGTCTAACTGCCTGAGAGTTTGTGTTGTAATGTATGATTATGACTCTAAATATCATTAAAAGTGAAGTGTCTGCAATATTTATGATGCAGATAAAAGATGCCGGCAGAGGGACTTCTAGAGAGACTCCCACTATATTGTACCAATGCAAAATGTATTGCGTATTTCACTAAAAAGACTGTTATGTTTCAGCAAAAGCTTTTCGAGAGGTCACAAGGGTTAGAGCCCATGTGAAATAAGGGTGTGCCAGATGTAATCACTGCAAGGTACCAGTGGAAATTCAATTCCAGTTGTCTTTGGCTGGATCAGAAATCCTGATTCGGCAGCAGGCGATGGCTAGAAAGCCTAATAGGGTGCTGGGAATTACAGCAATAGGAAGGGAGCTTGATGGTGAACGCTGGGGGAATCAGGTAAGACAAATCTGCCTGGATTTATGAGAGCCGTGTGTGAGCTGCTAATAGCAGAATATAGACCAGGCAAACAGAGGGGAGTTTATGATATGTAGCTCTGAGTGTACAGTCTCCGTATGCTGCATAGAAACACGCAATGCTGCAATGATATACTCAGCCTTCAAACTATGAAATATCCATGGAAGTACAATGACACATCTTGTTTTCTGTCATCAGCTGATTGTGCTGAAAGATTTTCTTCGACAATGTCAAACAAAATATTCCCATCGCAGGACTGACAGTACTTTTTTGTGTTTTTCCATAGAGTGTGGCACTAAAGGTGAGTGTGGCAGAAATACTGATCAACTGCACAGGCAGTCAAGCTGACATGTCTCCACTTAGCACAATAGCAACCATAACTCTGCCATGATCAATAGCTGTTCATGACTTGCTTTAAAAAGGTCCCATCCTCCACCCTCTTCCTATCCATCTATTCCTGCCTCATTTCCAGTCATCTCTTCCTCCCTGTCTCATCTATAATTCCACCTCGTTTCCTCTTGCCCTTCCTTTCTTCCTTCCTTACTTCCCTCATCTTGCTAATCTCACCTTCTCCCTTTCCTTCTTTACCTATTTTTTTCCTCAACTCCTACATCTTTTCCTTAGATCCCTCTAAGGAAATATCTCTCTTCTTTCCTCCAATATTCCCTTGTTTTGTTTAGTCTATCTACTCATTAATTTCCTTCTCTCCGTTTTCCCCATCCCTCCCAACCTTATGCCTTCATTGTTTTATCCCTACATGATCGAATCTTGTTTGTCCTTGCAACGTTTCCTTCCTCTCTCTAACTCCTCTCCTTGCCATCCCTTTTTTTCTGCCCCTCACTTATGGTAATCTCTCTACGCCACTCTCTTACCGTCTTTTTCAGTCTTTTTTGTCGTCCTTATGTACCTCATCCTCTGTTCCCAATCTTTCATGCCTCACCACAGTATGTGCTTCCCATCTTTCTTGTCACTTCGTCTTCTCACTTTCCTGTCGAGCTCGGTTACACTACCAGGGCGTCTAATACCGTAGTTCTGTCACATTCGTTGGCATCTCATGCAGACGCAAAAGCCTTGAGCGGCTATATGAGACACAGAGGGCCTTACACAAAATTCAATGTAAACACATCCTTGGCAATTGAGATGATCAGAGCAGCAGCTCCACTCGACGTAGTATAGAGAGCGACAAAGTCCCAAGAAGGGTCCACGTCAGGGTTGAAAGGAGGGTTGCACGCCAGACTCCAATCCAGGAGAATGGGTCCTATGTGAAACTAAGTGTCAATAATCTTTTCTTAAACTTAAATAAGTAGGCTTGTTGCCTGAACCTTACAAAAGTGTCATTTCACTTCAATGATGTGGCTTTCTGGAGGCTTAAGGGTACACTTCGTCCGTCTGTATGAGAACCCGATGGGCGTGACAAAGCGGCATTGATATTTAAGTACCTTGGATGAGAACTTCCTCTCTGTTCCCTCCTTTCTTCCTGTCATCTCCCCCGCTTTCTTCTATCTATTCCTGCACGCCCCCCCCCGTGCCATTTACCTTCCCTCCATCTCCTCCTTCATCCACCTTTCCTTCCTTTCCTCTGTCCATCCTCACATCTCCCTCCGATCAGTCCTCACCCTTCATCTGCCATTTCTCCTTTTCCACCCTCTGTGTCTCAGTTCACAGGTTTCCCAGGGCACGTTGTTGCATCCCAACGGAAGCTTGCACAGCATTCTGCCATAAATAATTGAAGAGGCCCCACATGGCCAGGCACGCTCAGTCTAAATGGATTATTCTGGGAGGGATCAATGCCGGCCTGTGAGGGTTTTATTAGGGCCTGCAGATGAAACGTACAAGGCCACCGCCAATGCTCTCCTCTCTCTGTCTTAATTCTGCCCAGCTCTTGCGTGACACTCTCCACACCACCTCCTTCTCTTCCTCGCCGCCACCTTTTACTATCCGCCCACTCCCGGTGACGACCCCGCTACACCACAAGAACACCACGGCTTGCGCTTTAAGGTACAGTTCTGAATTAAACATAAATGACCATCCAAGACGGTGTATGAATCATTCATTCTTTATGAGGACTTTGAGTGTGATGCAGGCGAGTAGTAAACAGGCGCAACAACGTTTTGTTATCCATGCTGTTGTCTAGATGCCTCACAGACTACCACAATCATTAGGCCTGGCATGGTGGGAAACATCCAGCAATACCCCCTGGAGTTGTCACGGCAAAGAAAGAGGGAGGTGGGAAGGAGGGGTTGAAACACTACCGTGACCTTCAGGAGGTACGACCCTTGGGGGAAGGTGGCGGCTTCGGTGGCGAATAACCCTCTGTAAGCGTCTCTCCTCGAGGATATTCACATCTGTCTCACCCACTGAGAGATTTGTTAATTGTGTGCTTTCTTGAAAGTATCCTGCCAAGTTAATCAGATCTTTTGGGGTCCACAAAAACAAGAATATGCTCCTATTCTCAAAGTTAGAGCACTTTCACTAAATGTATAATGCATAACATATCCCCATTATTTGCCCCGAATCTACATATTTTGCAATGTTACTGCAACACCTTTGTCATTAATGTTAGCTTCAAAGCATGCAGTGACACAGTTACAGTGTCACCAGGCTACTGACTTAGAAAACCATCCAGCTTAATTGCCGGAAATGCGACTTTTCTTGAATATTTCTCTTTGGCACCAAAGTGCAGCAGCAGCAAGAATTTTAGCGTTGCATACAGCTATAGTGTAGATCAAAGCCAACATTCATTCACATCCTTGGATTCCTGCGATCTTAAGATGTACAATAGCACCTTAAGGCTTAAACACACACATATATCAGTGAGTGTCTTCAGTCACTGATATATGTACAGTATTTCTGCTCTGTTTTTATGTATTTCATGTGTCTGTTGTAGCTGTCATTTCTCCTGCCCAGGGACTGCAGTTTAAAATTAGCAAGGATGACTAAACTGGCACATTTACAGAAATGTTACAAATGTGCAATGCCTCTGCAACTCAAAACTGTATTAAAAAAATAACAAAGTTGTTTGTAATATTGTATCACTATTGTAAACCAGATTATTGTCTCTGATGTCCAATGCGAGTAAATGTCCCTAAATCCACTTAGGTCCCTTATAACAGCAGATCTTGCTGGATAATCATTGTTTTTTAAATATAATTAAGTGTAAAAGCAATCCAGTGATGACTGTCTGTACAACCATGGTCAAACTGCGAACCGGAAAAGCTAAACTAGAATTCGGCATAGTTTTACTGTCATGGGCCAGTTTGCCAAACTCCAAACAGATATGGGTTAAAAAGGCAGGAAGTTGCCGCCCACGGCTAATGGACGGACTCCATGGCAACATTGTACTTCATGTGTACACCTCCCAAAGTGTTATGGGTAGTTAGAGCATAATTATCCCCCAAATCAACAATCATCAGAGCAAAATCCATTATGATTGAGCTGTTTTAATGCTGCATTTGAATAGTGCAACACAGCGTCAGAGGGTGCTCACAGCGTCACTCTTTCAACTCATGTTCCAAAGATTAAAAACAGAAGTACTCAGTTTACAAATCAAGTTGAATTATCCTTTCCCACTGACAAATTACGGCTGCTTTTCACATGGAAATGAATCACATTAAATTTTAATAGATGATGATAATAGATACCTTTTTACTGTACAGTTGCCACCCTCCAATGTTATGTCCCCTCTGACTGTGTATTTTAGACAGCACCTGAACACATAATTTGTGGGCATATTCTCCGGTTCTCTAAAAACACACATTATCACTGCAATTATCCTTGAGTAAAGAGCCTTTGAACACTTAACATGCAGCTTTAACCTGAACTAAGACTCCCTCAGTGATTATGATGTTGTCTCTTTGCCGGTGAAATTGAACCATTTCTGGCAGGGTTACATTTTTCCCTCCACTATATGCACTTTTGTGATTACTGTGAAAACAACATAATCAAACCTTCCGAGCAGGAAATAATGCCACTTTAACCCATTCACATTGTGGATTGGGATTGTGCCTGGCAGACATGAATAGACACTGCCTTATGCAGGGGTGTTTTGAAATGAGGCTTAACATATTTGACAGGAAGAGAGCGGCCCGGAGGCTTTTAACCCCTTCCCGCACGACTGAGTGGCCTCCCTCTGCTCCTTGTGAATGAAGGGGAAATCTTACATTGCTCCTTGAGCGCCAACCTTCTACATTCCTGACAGCCTGGCATATACCAGGAAAATGTGTACACATCAAAGCCATTAAAGTGTCAATCTCCACGGTGGGCTTAAACCAGGTCAGTGTTCATAGGAAGCTTGTGAATAGTGCATTTTTTGCCCTCATTCTGGCAGTCAAGACTTCCTCTAAAGAGCTTATATCTTAGCCATTTGAAATGACAAAGCAGTGTTCAAAAGACGCATGGACAATTTCTTTCTCTGCTGTTAGAATATTCCAGTACTCATTTGCATACGGATTTGAGGACCATATGCTTCCTGACAAGATTTACTGTACAATATGGTCGCGTTGGACAGAAGGCTGAGTGCAAAAATGCTCCGTCACATTATACAACCCCTCCTTTGCTTTTCTTTATTGATTAACTCAATCAGAATTACCTCTGGAGCATCGACGACTGCAGTTTGGGTCATGGATGTCAGCCTTCTAACCTGCCTGTTGGCGTGTTTTGCTCTTAGTGTGGCTCAAGGGGTGAAGGTGAGGATGGGATAGATGGGATACTCTGAAATTGATGTTTTTTCTTCTTAGAAATTCAAATTCTGTCACAGGCTGGGGAAAAACATGAGAGAAAAAATAGCCCGCTGTTTATCTGGAGGTGACAACTAACAAGCACTATCCTGGTAATTAGACTGCCGCAGTGCACATGGGCGAAGCTCTCCATAAAGTGTGCTTATGATTAAACATTTTCTTCTCTCTCTCTCGCTCTCCCTCTCTCTGTCCTCTCGCTTTGCATGTTTGGGCACAGCTCTGCCAGCCATCCGCATCCGTTTCCATTTTGACTGCATTAATGACATGGCCACACACTTAGGCTTGGTAGCCTGTAATGAGACTGCAGAGTGTGACTTATAGCCCATCTTATAAGTGTAATAAAAGTAGATGTGCACGTGTGTGTGAGTAAGCAGGTGAAGGTCTTTCATCACGATGCGCATTTGCAATGTATGCCGACCCTCTCTCACACGCCTGAGTCTACGCTGCCCACCTGGTGACAGGTGAGCATGATTGAAGTGCATTTCTGCGGGGAGGAAAACAACGGATGCCATCCAATCGGCCATCTCATACATACAGAGAGGCTGTTTGATTGATGTCAAGTTAGGAAGTGTACACAGTGAAAAGCCAACCTGGCACATCTCCATTACCGAGCGCCACCTCACTAAGAGGTGACCCGTGACGCTCTGCACTCTAAAAATTAAATAGGCTTCAAAATGAGAGTTTTGTAATCTATATCTTTTGAAATTTCCCTGAGAGCTGTTGAGAGTGCAGTGTGATATGAAAGGCGTGAAAATGAGAGGGATTACATTAAAAACATTTCACCTTGCATCTCAGCTGAGTCTCTGCTCAACAGGGTATCTTTAAGCTATCAAAGCCCTTGAGGTTTTCTTTGATGAGCCCTTTCATCAGATGGTCTATTACATGGCTGTTCTTGGAAAAATCATTAATTTAGCCAATAACAAACCTTTAAAAGAAGACCTCGTTGGCTCCATTGAGATCTAAAAGGAACCTACACCAACCTCTACTTTTTAGAGTGTGTGGCCTCTAAGCATGTCCAACACGAGTGCTTGATTGCTCCGTGAACAAACGGCCAGTGAGGAGACGCTTCATAAAATGTGTCCAGCCCATTAAGTTTGAGGGAAGGACTCCAGTAATAGCTGTCCTTCCACAGGCCTGTCTGTTAAGACAGCATGGTGAGTGACTCCCTCCTGTCACGGCGTTCATTGGGTGGCACCACATCATGATATCAAAGAGGATGACTGGAGCATACGCGCACAATCCGTGCTGACGTGGGGATAAGAATTATAATTTAAACTGAAATATTAACATCTTACAAATGGTAGCCAAGAATCCCACGGGTGCCATCGTGCATAAATAGATGTAACATCACAAAGACAAGCAGAGAGGGAATGCAAAATCTGCGTGTTTGTCTTTGTGTGTTAAGCTGCATACACCAACACACGCATTACATCACTCGTTCGTTTCATCGCTGTGGTTCAGCTCCACATATTTTAATGTCCTCCTTGCAGGAGTCCAAACTTTCTGCTGTTATTGGGAAAAATGTGCATGAAATATGGAAGAGGCAAAACTCAAGAAGCATATGATTGGTTGCCAGAATAAATCTGTGGTGGCATAAGTCTGCATATAATTTAGAAGGGACTATTTCCAGAGAGGCTGGGTGCAAGTAAGGGGTGTGTGCTCCGTCTCATACAAATCCAGCGGTAGATGTTACGTGCCTTGCTCTGATGCTCCTGGGCATTCTCCTGTGCGTGTGTGTGTGTGCGTGTTGAGAAGGGGGAGTGAAGGGGGGGTCACTCCAAATTTCTCATGTGACGGAGCATAACAGGGAATTGTAATACACAGCAACATCATAAATTTGATTACATTACATTGCACTGCAAGCCTGTAAGCCATTTCCAGGCACCATAAAAAGCTATAACTAAGTTACCACGGGTACAAAGAAAAATGAATAAAGCCATTTTCTTTTAACGACCCGGGCGCTGGCGAGATATTGTTCTCTCCTCTGGCTTTTATGAGCTTTGCAGACGCGCGATGCGCTCATTGCAATCGAAACAGGAGACGGAGGAAGATGGAAAATGTTCAACTTCAGGAAAAAATAGACGACAATTTCTGTGGTAAATGTTTCAACACGTACTTCCAGATAATAAAAAAACCAAAAAAACCCGTAATGTTGTGTCTTCAGTAGGTGTCAGAAATCACTTCTAATGCATCCAATGGATCTGAATGATGCAAAAAGAGATATATGGTTTAATAGAGATGGTTATACTGGTTTTAATGGAGATGATGGACACGCACAGGGCTTCTCGCTATCTTTTAAAACTTTATCACTATGTGAGAACATGTTTGGTTTAATGTATTTGGCCTTAATATGTGGCAGCACATGTATGCGTAATTTCGAAGATAATCATAAAAACCTGAACTAGAATTAAAAAGAAGAACCAATTTAAAAGTTGGAAATTGAAATATCCCTGAGCCAGTTTTCATTTTATTTTTCATTGGACATATAACAACATCAAAAGAGTCACAAATATCCAAGGTCCGGAAACACGCCAGCGAATTTAATTGAAGTCGGAGTTTCCAGCGTTCAACAAGGGCATCATCAGCACTTGGGGGAAACAGTCGGTGTCATTGCCGCGCTGACTCCACCTCGGCGGGGCTGTGGGGAGCTCGAGTGGCGCATCTCGAAATGAGCCCAACTCCTTTTTTTTTTTTCTCTCTCTATACACGCCATTGACAAAGTGATGCGCAAATCCGGTCCAGGGGTGTAGACTCACAACACTACAGTGGACTCTGAGAAGTCCAACATGTATACCTCGGGCTTAAACATCACATCAAACAACCGGTCCACACACGCACGCACGCACGCACACGCACACACACACAAGGAGACGGAGAGAGACAGAGAGAGAGCGAGAGAGATGGAACTGAAAAATCGAAAATGGCATTTCCGATTGGTGCATGCAAGAAGTGAACGTCTCATGATCTACGGATATGTCCATATCAGTGGAGTCTAAGGAACGCTTGACTTGGCTAATGAAGCACCCCCGCTGTGGAGATGCACTTGTTAGATGGATCGCCCCACTCCCCACCCCCCCCCGAAACACTCACACACACACACACACACACACACACACATACCTACACACACACTCAGACACACACCTCCGCCCGAAAAAAAAAATGAAAAAGATGATGCGTTATACATCGACTACAAGTGTGAGAGAAATTCTTCGGGATCTTCTCTCCGCTAGAACCACCCAGGTTTCTTTTCTTTGGGAGATTAAAAAAATGTAATTAACTCTCAGCGGGGGAATGAAAGGGAAGTCGTGCCTGTTACGACAGTCGTTCACAATGATGGATATCCTCCGCGCTCCGGCAGCTGATATGCTCTGCTCACCGGCAGCAGCTCTGCGGTGGCAGAGCCGGAGTCTCCCGCTGAGTCCGGGACTATCGAGCATCTCTCTCTTTCGCAATAAAAAAAATTAATTAAAAAAAAAGCTCGGAAAAGCCTCTTTGCAGTATTCTGAAACGATTCTCCTCATTGAGCACTTGCCTGCCTCGCTGTGCGGGTGTTAAGACGGCAGGATAACGCACGGCTCGTGCGCTCCCACACCAAATGCCCACATGCCTATTTTTTGTTTAAGCGCTTCGTTTTGACAATGACACTTGCCAGCTCTTGTAAAAATAAATAAATAATAAAAAAAAATACCTGGCAGATAAAAGTAGCTGGTGAGAGTCAAGAAAAAGGAGCGAGGGAAGTGTGCCTACCTTTCTGTCAGCCTCGGAGTTCCTCTTTCTTTCTTCCCAGCTTGTAAACCCTCACATCTTCATGATTAAAACAAGCAATAATCCCCGCGTTTGTGCGAAACTGTGTGCGTCCCTGCGGCAGGTCCAGTGAGGAGCGGTTCACGGGTTCCTCTGCCGGGTTAAAGAATTGTTTTTAAAATCCACCCCAAGAGCGCAGGTTGCTCAGGACGCGTCTGGGTACGGCAGGAGGAGTCGCTCCCTCAGCAGCAGCCGCCGTGCGCACTTGGAGAAGCCAGAGCTCTGTCCGCGCAGGGAAGCTGAGGGAATGATGTCATGCGTCCGGCCCTCCCTCTCCAGCCACCCCTCAACTCACGGTTCTCTCCATCTTCTCTCCCCCGTCCTCTCATCGCCCCCCCCTTGTTTCTTGTCGGCACATTGTTTTAACATGAACAAAGAAGGAAAACATTTAATCTCCTCCTGCACATTTAAACAGTGATTTGGTGAGCTTTGACAGAATGTAATAATTTTCTTTAATGTTTCCAGGATTTAAATGAAACACACATTGTCGCAACAACCCGCTGTTTGTTTGTTAAGCAGTGTGGAGACATGTTTTCCATATGTTTAAATTGGGTTTTAGGCTCAGGGCGCTCCGTATCACTTGCTTTGGGTGATGTGTTTTTGCAGTGCTCAACTTGACGTGATGAAGTCATGCCGTCCCCCCACGCCTCGCTGAAGGTATCGTCCAGTGGCATCGTCAGCCTGCCTTTACCCGGGATAAGGGGGGAGGTAAGGTAGCATGAAACAGACCAATGCGCGCCGCGCACCGAGTCCAGGCAGCCCCCTCCTCCCCGGTGCAGCCGGCGCATCTTAAAGATAAAGCATCATATCTTCTCATCGCTATAGGTGAGGTTCATTGGGCATATCAGACACTACACTGCAAATGAAGAAGTGTTTTTAACAACTCATTTTGGCTTTAGTAAAGCAATTGTTATTAATGGGACTGTGGATGAATTTAATGATTTAGAGAGCACAGGATGTTTTTTTCTTTCATGATTGAAACAGAAAATTGGGTTATTTTTTGCATTCTCCTCAAATATGTATGAGTCAAGAAAAAAAACCCTAAATCTGTAGGTCAGTGAACAATACTGCCTGTTTAAACTGGCATATTTAAAGTGTCTAAACTGCATTTAAATTCCTCACAATGAGCAAGCTGTGCGGTATTTTCTGCAATCCTGACTTTGCTGCTGGCTGCTTGCTGGGTAAAGAAAAAAACTGAAAGAAAAAAGGCTGCAAGCTTGTTTAATCAATCAACTTCAGCTGCAGGTTTTACTTAATCAAATCTTTAAAGTAGCAGGGCTGCCTCTCCCCCCCTCTGCTCAATGTATTGGTGCACAGATGCTGTCACGGGGACAAGCTGAAATGAAGCCCATTGCTGGAGCTCGGCCATTCATGCTTCCCCTTAATGCATGGGCTTGTTCCTTGAGGGGGGCACTTAGCTTCAAGTGGCAGAGAATTGCCTGTTGCCGGACACTGGAAAACACAGGTTCTTTGTTCACTACATACTGTCATCTGCCAGAACATCCTTCCATCCATGCAGTTCACCGTTTGCTGAAAATTACAACTTATCTGTATTTGTGTTATCAGATTGGGGGATATGGACAGAAGACAGATACACAGGAACTGACTTGCCAATGCATCACAGGGCTAAACACATCCACAGACTCCATAGACCAGGAGGATAACCCATGCAAACGTAAAGGGTAACTCCGCCAATTTTACTCATTAAGGCGTGTACAGGTCTGAGGGAGTAATACTGTGTTTGTAAAAAAAAGTTATTTAAAGCCTTTTGTGGCTCCAGAGGAAGCTGTATGTGATCTGATAAATCACCTCCAGTGATGTCATTCAGTGGCTAAGTTGCATTGTGGTTAATGTAGGCAGTAGTTTTAGCAGTCCACTAGTTTAGCGTCGGACTCATTATGGACAGTTTAAAAACAAGAAGAACCAGAGTTTTTTAACATTTTCATTCCGTGCCTTCTTCTTCTTTTCATAAACCTGGTGCCTACATTACTCACAATGCAACATGGCCACTGAGTGACATCACTGGAGGCAATTTATATGATTACATACAGCTTCCTCTGGAGCCACAAAGGCTTTATACTACTTATTTCTTATTTGCATAAGTACTACTCAATACCTGTGAACACACTTCAATATGTTGATGGAGTTACCCTGTAAGGAACCATGCAGGAAGCGTGTTCTTGCAAAGCAGCGGCTGAGTAACAAGGACCAGGACCTTTTTTCTTAACTTTTATATTCATGTATGAACTTGACGCGTGTAAATAAAATGTCAGGTAAACTGTATGTCATCCTTCATAATTGAGCCATTTGATGTTGAGTGTCTCATATTTACACAGGCACAACAAACTAACCTGTGAACGTGTAGCCTATTAATTAAATGGTAATAAGAAGGTAAAGGGCTACAATTCACACACTCTCTCACACACCGGTGGCAGCATTTGCCCAAAGGCACCTCAACATGTGGGGATTCAAGCACCAACCCTGTGATCAGTGGGGGTCCCACTCTACTACCTAACCACAGCAACCTGTTTGTTTTATTAATTAAGATAAAACAAACCCTAATTGAATCTAAGGTGTATTTTACATGCTTGTATAATAATGTATTACACCACACTACATGTAATATACACCTGCACTATGATAATGTTAATAGATGGACTTTGTATAGGTATGTTGGTTTATTCTAATCACATAATGCTGCCTGTACCAGAGTAATAGAGGACAATATATAAACAGAAGTTGCATATGTCAAACATTTACGGGATCACAATGGACAATAAAAAGGTCCTTTTTTTTTTGATTGCACATAATTCAATCACATTCTGCAGATAAAATATAAATAGATGCATACAATTCACATCAATTCAAATCCCTGCTTGAATGCACTTGTATAACCTACGATTGAACCATCTTTAAACAAAGATATATTTTTATATTTAGCTTAGCCCATTATTACAAATCTGCAGTGCATCAGCCCCCTAACTTGATGAATGCATTTGACCTTCCGCACAGCCACTTGTTTCCATTCTTATCTTTCTTTTCAGAAAGCTTTCGTGAAAGGAAAACGAAACAGAAATTACATGAGCTGAAATTTTGGCAATGATAAAAAGTCAGCCTGAGTTGTTGAGAACAGACCAAAGCATGACAAAGTACGTGTATGTTCCTCTCAAGATGGCAGACCTTGATCGATCTCTGTGACAGGAGCTGGTAGAACAAAGAGTCGAGGATGCATAAATTGAGAACTGGCAAGCAACCCTCAAGAGCAATTTCAATTTCATCATTTGTGGCCCCAGCAGGGATCAAACTCCGGTTCTCCCATGAAGCCATTCTCTTCCCACTGAGCTAGACATGACCATGTGTAACCTTTAAGCCAAAGCATCTAAGTCCCTTGGACTGATAATTTGATTGTCCTTTGCTTGTCTCTGCCTTTACTTCAGATAATTGGACATTCCTTTTGATAATGTCTGCTGATGCCAGTCAGGGGGCATCAGGCATTGCGAACCGACAGTCAGGGTAAGAGGTAGATTTAGGATTTCGTTATTTTCAGTATGTTATTAATACATTTGCAGTCCATCTACTACATGTGGGTTATCTAGTAGTTTTTAAGAAAGTGCCATATAGTAGTCTATATGTATTATCTATTATCTATTTTTTCAGACAAGGCCAATGTTAAACTACAGAAAGAAAGAAAGAAAGAAAGAAAGAAAGAAAGAAAGAAAGAAAGAGACAGTTTTATATTTTACAAATTCACCACAATACATAAGAATGGCAACATTTGCGTCTGTTTACTTAACGTCAGTGAGGCCAATCAATAAAACAGTTAACGTAAAAGTCTTTGTAAAACGTCTGTTCTAACCTTGCTGTGTTTTTGGGGAGGACGAATCAGAAAGAAAGAAAAGCGCTACGACAAAGCCTTAATAGAGGCCAGTGTGTCTCAGCTGCTGTGGCCTTTTTCAGGGTCACAGAATTAACAATGAAAAAGGCTCCTGCTGGAATGCTTTGGTTGCTAATATAAATCTCTCTCAGTTAATCTCAGTGTGAGAGGAGCAGACATATTTCATTTGCATCGTGCCTTAAGTCAATTAACTTGTCAATCTCAAGTGCAAAGTAAAGGGCTTATATACGCACCAGTTGTATACCTTCTCATGAACTCCACTCTTCTGTGAATTGAATCTAATAGAGCTTAGCAGGAATATATATACCATATATATATATATATATATATATATTTATATAAATAAACTAATAAATCAGCATCCTGATGTTGGTATTTGCTGTAAAGCTAAAGGCTAGCAGGTTGTATTTACCCTCACCAATCTAATTTATGGTACTTGATGGCTAATAATGCATCCTCATGGTTACTCAAGATAATCCACAGACTTTTTGATGAGCAGTTTCATTTAGGAGCTTTCGTCAACGCCTCCTCCTTGGCTGAGCTGTAACGCTAGCTAGCTTACTAAGCTTTGTTAGCTCTCTTGTCCACAAATAGATGCAAGAAGAAAGAAAACAAATAAAAAGAAGAAGATAATTCCAACATGAAACTGCTCACAGCAAGGTCTGTGAATTATCTCGAGCAACCGCATCATGATTTCTGGAAAGAGAAATTGCAGTTGAGTTTTTCAAAAGTACTTCATTGGCGACTGCCCGCTTGTTGCATTATATTCAAGAGAGGGCAAACATCTCTACGACTCATATCTCCAAAACTCTGCAACTTACACCAGAACAACCTTGATGGATAAACAGCAAAACAGGTAAGAGGAAAAATGTGTATTTTTGATATTGGTATGAACTGTCCCTTTACTCTAGCCAACCTCAGTGAATTCACTGTTACTTGAGAGCTGAGATTGCGAGGGAGGTGATAAGTCTAAAATGAAAGGAGCTGATATGTCTCCCTGCTTCCCTTCTGTCCTGAATATTTCTTCTGGTGTTTGCTCGAGGCTGAGTCCCTCTCAGCTATCCTGTCTAAATAAAGATAAGGGAAGCGCTCCACCGTCTTTCCCTTTCAAACAAGAGATCGCACCTTATCTTTGATTATCTCACAGCATCTCTCTGTCCCTCCTGTTTGATTCCTTTTTTTCCCCATCACTTACGCTCTTTCCATCAATCCCCCCTTTCTTTCCCTCTCCTCCAGCCTTGTCCTGCTCAGTTGACCTCACTTCTTCTTAACACCCTCTTCCTGTGTTCACCTGTGTGTGGGAAACACACGCCAGTCAGGGTGGCTGGATGAGTGGTTTAATTAGAGGAGAGGCAGCAGCCTGTCACCCTGGGCTGAGCTCTGGCAATCAAGAGCCAGTGGCTTGAAGAAAAGTCGGAAAAGGCCATTCATTGATTGGCGATTGTAGAAGTGTTACTTAGTCTACATAATACGCTAAAAGAGCTTTGGCTTAGATTAAGGATAAAGATAATGTACTACAGTGAAATTTAGTGAACCAAAGGACAGCCAAGTTACAATTCCACCTAAATTTTATGTGCCGTATCCAATACATGTCTAAATATTCACGTTTTCTTAATTTTCTGATATTGTTCATATTTTGTATGAATTGTCTGCAATATAACACATATGTCATAGATGTATAATGAAAAAACAATTTAAAAAAGAGACTGCATTCCAGGATTAATGAACTTTTTTGTTAATGTGTGTGATATTTATAGCCTTTGCTGACTGGGATCATTATTTAGTATTTTATATGGTTAGGTTTTATATGTGAAAATAGCACACACTCTACTTATAGATCGTTAAATAGAGATATTTAAAATAGGAGAGACTTCATTCTGAGTGAGCAAATTACATTTTTGTTTTTCTGGATAAAGAGGAGTGGACTGGGAACTGGATATAATGAACTGTATGTGAATGGGATGGAGGAGGGTCACAATATGACAGCTTACAGAAGCAAAAAGGAGAAAATACTTAAAGTTAGAAAGCTACAACATGATTGGGTGATTTAAACTGTAGAAAATCCAGTTGGTTTGAAGGATATCTTCACCAAAAAATTAAATATCAGTCATTATCTACTCACCACCATTTCGTCTGCAAAGTGTTTTAGTCCAAACATTGTCTCTGGAGCACATTGCAGCATTCTCTTAAGCAACTGAAGTAGATGGGGACTTGTTTTAAAAACATAAAGAACAACCGAAAAAATACATAAAATGGCTCAGTACAACTCTCCGACATAATCCAAGTCTCCAGAGGCCTCAAGATCCCAAATTGATTTGAAAAGACATCATTTAGGTCTGTTATGTGGCAGGGGGTTGTGCCCCTACTTCCGATGCATATAGCTCAGCAGCTACAGTGAAGATTTTGGCTTTAAAAAGGGATATAACATTTTCCTTTATTCAACTTGGTTGCGCCATGTCAATCTGTTCATTAGGGAATATGGCATTTACAGATTTACAGTACATATTCACTGAAAAATAAAAGTCACATTCTGAAACAACCACATCCAGCAATCTAATAAACAATACAACAAGTCCTGCTATTAACAATACTGGCCCAGATGTGCTTGGATCCAGCCGTGAATAAACAGTCTTGTGTGCAGCTGAGTGATTACAGTGGTTACCTACAATGCGGCTCAATTCCCCACAGGTCACCACACTGAAGAGACACTTCTCGACCTGTGCAGTTTGTGGATAAAGTGTCCCCGAAATGGCATATGCACTTAAACGCTGTCTGGATGGCTCTTGATGAGCCTCTCACATTAATGAAGAGTGAACTATCTCAGTAATTTATACAGTAAAGCATAATTCGCTGCTACTTTAAAATGAATGTGATACGACAACCCTAACTCATCACATTTTATCTTTACATTCTATAGTAGGCTACATGATACCTGTACATCTGGGATCAAAGTGTCCTACACAGTACATCACCATACCTTCTTCTCTCCTGCATTAAAGATTTAAAGGGAAATCTCACCAATTTACAGGTCTTGGAGAGTACTACTGCCCTTGTGAAAAAGTAATAAAACCTTTTGTGGCTCCAGAGGAAGCTGCATGTAATCTGTTAAATTGCCTTTAGTGATAGCCACTCACTGCCTAAGTTGCAGTGTGGGTAATGTAGGCACTCACCATTTGTGCATTCATCACTTTCCATGATGAGTTCAACATGAGTATTATAGGATGCAATACTGCACCTACATTACCCAGGATGCAATTTAGCCACTGAGTGACATCACTGGAGGCGGTTTATCAGATTAAATACACTTCCTCTGGAGCCACAAAAGGCTTTATCCTATTTTTTTTTTTTTTTTTTTTTTTTTTACATATGCAGTAGTCCTCCCCAAACCTGTAAACACTCCTTACTGCAAAATTGGTGGAGTTACCCTTTAAGACCACTTCATGGTTGGCATTAATGTCACTATTCAAAAGAAACTATGAGAGTCTGATAGATATTAAAAGATGTGTAGGCTTGCATCCATTAAGATTATCAGAACTTTGATGAACTTTGCACCACACAGTCAAAGATACGAATTTCTCAAAGGAAACTCCAGTGTTACATAATTACAATGAGCCAATGACTGACAGTTTGCATAACAAGACTGAGCATATTGTTAGAACCATTTTCAAGACAAATCCATCATAACAGTGGTCCTGCCATGCATCAGATCTTATGCTTTGATACAAACCAGACGGTGAAAAAAAATGTTTTGAAGAAAAAAGAGATTGCAGCATCGGGAGTGAGTCAAAAGTGTGATTAAAAACAGAATCTGAGTTACAGCCTTTCAAGTTCTCTGGCCATATTGGATTTCTATTTGTATTGCTTTTACAGTTTGTGTTTACCACTTAATTTATCCATGTAATTTGCTTGAAAAGCATTGGGACATTATAATGTAGTACCGAAAGCAGAAAGAGACAGTGGGTTCAAATAGACATGGCCTGAGCAGATACAAGAGAAGAGAACTTGCTTATAGTTACAGTTAAACGTCAAAAAATATTTCCATTAACATCCTCAGTAGCTCCTTACCCATGTACCTGAAGCTTTGTTATCCCTCAAAGAACCAGCAGGCTAATTTAGCATTTTAGAAGGAATAGTGAAAAGGATCATTTGAATTTGACAGATTCTTGCATTAAGGTGTGGATTATTTCAGGATCTCTCTTCCTATAATATGTGAAACTGTACCTATGTTTTTTCCCCAGTATCTTTGAAAGATAGGCTACTGGAAGCCATCACTGACTCTGTTGTTGAATCACATTTAGAAAAACGAGTGACAATGTGACACGAGATTTGATGTTAAATAATACATTTGTAAGAGAAGAAAAGAGAGAGCAGAATTATGTGTGGGTTGTGTATGTTGGGTGTTGGCTGTACATTGGGGTGATTGCTATTATGTTCATGTTAGAGAGATAACAACAGTAATCCAGATATGTCCTTTGAGAAAAAATCTTTGTAACCATGGCAATAAAAGTAAGGCCCATCCACACAGCAACAGTAGTCTCAACAGTAAAAAGTCTGAGGCCTATGTATTCAATGAGCCAAGCATGGCATGAGTGCTCCCAGAGTCAGGGGGACTTGATTTGCTGTGACATTTAGCAGGAAGACAAAGGCTCCAACTCTGAATTCACACCAGAAGCAACACTTCAGCAACATGCCGGTGCAATACAAACAACCCTTCCTTCAAACCCAGTCCAACTCTTTTTCTTCTAAAAAAATCAGCATCCAGGTCAGTGTTAAACTTTATTTCAAATTAAGCTTCTGAATGGGGGGGGGGGGGGGGGGGGGTGAAAGTTGTCGTAGTAAATCCCTCCAGGGAATTTGAGATCTAACCGATTCTCTTAAAATGTGTCAAACTGGAAGAATGCTTGCCAGTTTTACCACTAACCAGTTTCCATAAATTAATTTACTGTATTTCATTACCTTTTTTGTGAAAGTTTAATAAAAAGAAGAGTCCAATCTTCAAAAAGCAACCAGTAGCTACAAAATTGAGGCCTAAAGAACTTTTTCTAGAACTTCTAACATTGACCCTTTTTTAATAAAGATTATAAAGACTGAACCATCCAAACCCATCTTTAATTATCCAGTAATCTTGGTAGTGATGCACATCTTCAAAGGCAGCACTAAATTGCCTGCCTCAGGGGAAAAGAAGTTACAGTTGCATGCTCAACATCCTGCCAACACCTTCAGCAGGGGTTGTGTTTACATAGCCCTGTTGTGTGTTGAGTACCTGGGATCAATTCATCCTATTATCCTTTCAGCAGCAGCTGAGTAGAGCTGTGCTGCTCAAAGGACAACGACAAGCTGAACTATCTTTATTAAGTTAAATAAAACTAGAAATGCAACTACAGCTATTGATCTGTTCCGTGCTCCAGTTATCAAACTGTGTTGGGGGTATAACATTGGCAAGTTCACAATGTATATAAACAGTCATTCAACACAAGTGCATTCCTATAAAGATAATTCATTGTAGCAATAAAACAAAATTGAAAATGTGTAGGAATTAAAATACCACCTGTATCTGAATATGTCATGCAGAACGCATTGGAATTTGAATGTGATCAGCTCATCCAGACCACGTTTGGAAGTGGTCAGCTCACATTGTGATTGGATCTCAGTGAGATGTAAATGCAATCCATGCAACTTGACCACACAGAAAAAAAGGGCGTTAGAAGTTCCCCTAAATTAACTACCAGAAGATTGGCAAATCTTCAATTAGAAGCAGTAGCTTGCAAGTCTCGAAAAAAGTGGTGTCTATTTGTGGCGTTGCTGTCATTGGATTGGGATGCGCCATGACCATTTGTAAGGGCGCACTCCGTAGCGGTACACATTCTTGGCCCTGGAACGGTTGGAATAGGTGTGCTTCGGCACGGTACAGTTGCTCATGCACTAGCACAAGCATGAGTGCACAACGTGGACATGAAGTATAATCATGCATATTAAGCCGCCTTGCACAAGGAATGTGAGAGGGCCATCTGACCAAAACAACATAAAATAACCCACTCCATCATGCTGCAACTGCGCTACGACGTGAGCAATGAGTGCAGGGCAGCGAGGGACTGGGGAGGAGGGACGATCGTGCTACGGCACAGTACGGAGCAACTGGGCCAAGTGTGAGTCTGCATAGAATAGCCATTTGCTTTTTGAGATCCCAATCGTAATGCGGGCACAATTAAGAAAATGTAATTTATTCAGATACAGATCACACATTAAATGACTTGAATAACAGCATTGTTTACTACTAACCCGACACAGGAGAGAGAGGTGTAAAAAAAAAAGGGTGTAACAAAAGGTGATGTGGTCGTAATCAAGATGGTGTGGAGCGACACATTTGTACAAATACAAGTATATCTGTTCAGTGTGACAGAGGACAAAATGCTCCAGCGTCTTTCTAGATTGGTCTTAACAAAGTTCACTTCCCATTAAAAATACCCATCGACCCAGGTGTACTCGCACATGCTACTGTAAGGTGCCAAGGATAGAAACCACCCACCCATTGGCATATGCAGTGCAGATTTTGTCTCTGCTTATTGAGAAAGCCTGTGAGTACATGACAGTAAGAAGGATGCATGTCGTGACAACAGGGAATGGAAATAGAAGTACTGCTGTACAGGGCGATAAATTGTCTGTAACACAGAGTTATAATGGCTGTGTGATAGTGCTAGGGTATACAGGAGCCATTGAGAGACACTTGGCTCATTAGGTTGAGGCATTGAGGGGATGAGTGGGTGTGTGAGCGGGTGAGTATATGACACGACAAGGCTTTGATGCGCTGACAGGTAGAGAGCTTATTCTCCTGCACTTCCTCCGTCATCGTTGCCTCTTTTTCACTCCTCACACATTCTCTCACTCTTGATAAACTCACTACAAGCTGGATTATTGTTTCCCATTCGGTGTCTTCACTGTTTCACACTCTCTACGCTCGCTCTGCTTCCTGACTCTGTCTCATTTCTGCGGCATCTCCTCCTCATTTGCCTCGTCTTCTCACTTTTACTCAGTTGTTGCCTTCTCCCCCTCACTGAGCTCTGTGCTTGGATATCTATAGCAACAGCCTGACAGGACATTCAGGTGGGCGAAGGTGTGAACATCCCTCAGAAAACCCCATAATAGATGATATCTGCGTAAATGCAGGATCCTCACAAGTTGGGCTTGACATTACATCAATCTTAGAGTATAGCCTGGTGAATATAGTTTTGGGTGGGCTCGTTTGGATATATAAAGCACTAATAAGCAGAAAATAGTATGAATGAGCAATATGCGCCCACAGTGACTGGTTGCTGTATTTGGACCTGTCTACCAGTTAGACATGATTTTCCAATGCTGTTAGGATCGTCAATTTTTTAATCATCGTGCATGTAACATCGTCTCCTACACAGTCACGCATGGACAGAGACAAAGACATATTTGTGAGTGCACATATACAGTACTGTATATTTCTGTTTTACACACACAAAATCACAAATACCGGGCCAGAAAGGGATCCCCACTCGTTGCTCTTTTCTCAGGTTTCTTCCATTATATCCCTGTTAAAGAGTTTTCATGGGTAGGTTTTTCCTTACCTGAATATGGGGTCTAAATACAAAGGGTGTTGTGTGCTTTACAGATCGCAAAGCTCCTTGACGTGAATTAGTGATTTTTGATATTGGACTTATAAATAAAGTTGACTTGAAGTGACCTGCAATTGGCGACAGAAAACAGAGTGGGACTGCACATCTACGATAGTGAGTGTTAATTTCCAGACTTTTTGTGGGATTGGGCAGGACTGAGAAAAAAAAGCGGGAAAAAAAACAGAACTGTCACATGTGCTCTTATCTGTAGCTTGTCGTACTTGTCCTTGTCCTTTTGTCACACATATATATCCTTGCAAAACAGAAAACAAATGTGTGCAACAAATGTAACCCTAACCCATAAAATACCCTGAACATGCCTGTATCTGGTTATTTACTTGGTTGACATTGTAAAACAAGAAGGAACACAGCCCAACAAATGAATGGATGAAACACATTCAGGATACTGAGACTAGATTACAGAGCGATTGGCAATTGAATTTTGTATTGTTTTACACATGCTCACACAGCAGGTTCCAGTCTTTCATCTATTAACTTTTCCCAAATTGTTTTATTGAAGTTCAAGACCATTGATCTCAGTGTCTCTTTTGATAGAGCTTAATGTCGCAGATTGTGGTGTATCAGCATTTAAAGCCCCCCTCGAGTGTATTTCGGCTATTTCATACTGCATCATTCCTGTCCTTTCTTGACAATGTTGATTAGCCACACTGATTGCCAAATATTTTTTGCCAATGATTTTTTTTGAGCCTGAGCACAAAATTTAGTTAAGCGGTTGCTAAAATGGGAAAAGGGTGTACGATTATAGCAGAATCTTCGAGTCATACATCATCCTCTAGCTTGCCCAAGCACACCAAGACGAGAGTTTGAGAAGACTCAAAGACACAAAATCAGAGTCATTAGCTCAAGTGTATGTGGTGTTAAAAGAGTAGCGTGGTTCCTTAAAAGAATAGGGCTGTGTGTGAGAGACAGATTGGCGTGGCTGTGCTGAGAGCAGACAGCGATCGAGTGGCAATCAATGTACAGAGCAAGTTACAGTTTGAATAAACTCTGCTTCTCAGAACCCACGAAAAACTTGTGTTTGACTGACTGCTATCGCTGTCCATGCTAATATCCATATAACTGCTGTCCATGCTAATGATGTTGATCTTGCTAGAACGGCAATGTGGTTGCCATGGTAATGCATGCACCCATTGTCTGTTTGAATAAGAGTGTTAACGGTTAAAACGGAAGAAACACTTGTTTGAGTGGAGCTTTAATGATTTAGTAAATTGACAAATCACATTCAGGAATTCAGCTTTTATCCAAACTGTCATCCAAAGATTTCGTGGCTGAAAACACTGAGAATGAAACCTTAAACTGACAGTTGTGCCATGCTCCACTGAACAAAAAACTGGAGAAACATTGAAATAGTTTTACACAGAAGCTTTATATTTTTATACAGGACCACCAAAAAAAAAAAAAAAGAAAAAGCAGGCAGTGAGTCAGCGAGTTGGACTGCAGCTCATCAGTATATTATCACCCAACCTTTGCCTACCCTCTTCGCTCCACTACAACTGCCTGCAACACAGCATCCCTCTCGCACCAGCGCTGTGATAAGATCTGACTTAACCTTGGTGAGGTGCATCACCTCCAACAATAACACTACCTTGTCACAACTACAGAACATCACCTTCAGGGGATAGGGGTACCATTAAGAAAGGAAATAAGCTTAACAGATAAGGGCAGATTACAGTTCTGGCTTGCATGTTGCATGCATTGGTTAGTTCAGCATAATCTCCTCACAGGTTCTTTTTTAATGTTTAAAGACTCAAGCCAGCTTGCAACAAAAGAGACTAAAAACATTTAGCTCATTGTCTGGTGGTCCTGTCAGTCGTGTGTGAAAAGAGAAAAAGTATTACAATTCAAAATTAACCCATCAAACTACGAATGTTTAGGTGTCTGTCATATATTTTAAAAGGATTGCCATGAATATTTGTTTAGAGATTCATGGGTCAAAGCGGCTGAAGGCATCTGACTTTAGTGATCCTCTGACTTCACCCTTATGCCACCATGAGATTGACGTTTTTTTGGTTATTAGTGACATGCTTCACCAACTTTTGGATTTATAACTCAGAGATTTAGCACAGATACGGGCAACTCATTTTGCCATGGTGATACCCTGACTTTATAGCACCGTCATTAGGTCAAAACTTTAATTAAGTACTTTGGTTTATCATAAAATACCAAAAAAACTGATTACATTCCCATGAGCCTCAGTTTTATTTTGTGTTTTATGCTAACGTTTGCATGCATTCTAATTTCCAGCATGTTTGTAACCTGATGTTAGTATTTACCTCAAAGCACTGCTGTGCATAAGTACAGCCTTACAGACCTGCTAGCATGGCTGAGCACTCTTAGTCTTGTTAATGACATAGACTGTATAATAAATATTGAATGGAGCCGCCACCCATTGGTTTGTGGACACATTTTGAAGCCTTGAGTTCGGCATTATGACCACAGCAACCTTGATTTTTTGGAACCGTCACCATATTTAGACCAGGCGGTAAATCTGGAAAGGACGTGCATTGCTATGCTATGTAGGTTATTTGGTCATTTGGCTGAAAGTTTTTTGTAATAAGTAATAAATTACTCTATGCAGACAGTAATAGGGTAATGTAATATATTACTTTAAAATGAAAGCAACTAGTAATATGTAATATATTGCATTTTGAAAGTAACTTGCCCAACACTGCTTATTACGGTATACTGTTTCTGGTTAGTAAGAAACAGGCACCTTGCTGTCCCATGATTGGTGTACTCAGCTGTTTGTAACTGCTTTATAATAAATTGTCATTAAGATACCGACAGAAAGTTTCAATTGAAATAAACTGACCTTGCAAAAAGTGCCCTCTGTGCAGCTGAGCCTCCTTCTCTTCCACTCGGGTATTGTTATTATCAGTCTTGTGTTAATAACTTACCTTGCATGTTGACCGAGGAAGCTAAATTACTTGTATGGAAGCAGATGCAGTGTTTAGTATTTACTCATTTTGAACTCTGATAAAAGCGTCATTTTTGTTGATAGTTGCAGCATTCAGTAGATATGATGATGTTTAACTACATTTCAAGAAGCTGGATATATTTTTCATTGTAATACATTCTTTATCATAAATGTGGGCTATTATTCATTCTAGACAGAACTCCCACATCTTCAACTATCACTAACAATTCCCAGTAGAGACTGTATTCCTGGATCTGACAAGTAATGATGAAGGGGGATGGGCTATTATTCAAGGCTTTAATAACAGATGAAATCCCGAGAAATTGAAAATTAAATGGATCCCCTTTAGCAGGTATGGTAATTAAAAGTTAATGGAAAAATTGTGAGAGTACAGATACAGCAGCAGTTGTCAGATGGAATACATTACAACACATAATAATTCACTTTGGGACGCCAGAGGTCATAGTACAGCCTTCTGGAGGTGTTCGAGGTCTGAATCAGTGAAACATCTGTGATGGGAGGTGCCCATTTGATAACCCAGCGATAAACTAGGGTTTGCTGCTCAACATTAAAGGTATGCAGTTGCCAGATAGTCATGATTGAATGCTTAACTTGTGCCACTCTCTGTGTTTCACAGTATAATTTACAGTTGGAAAGTACAATTGCTACTGCTGTGTACATTTTCCAGCAGCTATTTTTGCTCTTTTTCTCCAAGCAAACCAAGACAGGGCAGTTACCAATGTTTTGCCAGCGGCCGCTTACTTTGTTGTTAGCTGAGAGGTTGTGACAGAGGTTAAGATGACTACTGACTGAGAGATATGTGTACTTTTTTAAAAGAATGGGAACTGATGCCTGTGCGCGCTCTAAACTGTGATAGCACTAGATAAAGCGGCCAGGCTGCTGATAACATCTGAGGATGGAAATAGCTTTTGCTTTTGAAAAAAAGATACCCAGCTCTGTGTGTAAACAGAATGAGGAGTAAAGGGACTGAAATTACATGCAGGGGAATGTATGAGGGTGAGAATTTGCACATTGCTTGGAAAAAATAACCTTTTTTGTGACTATGTCCTCATGATTATGGATATGTTCATTTACAACAGGAAATAAAGCAGCATCTTGCCAGTTTGCATTTTGATATTGGTAAAGGCAATATAATGTACTGTATATACCACCCCCGAAGATACATTTTAACAACACAAAGCTTTCAAATTTCAACAAAGGTGACAAACTGTAACTTAGTTCCATCAACTCATTGTTGATATCCATCTATTCACCATTGTTAAATCTTACTTACCAACAAGTAACTTCAACACAGATACTATTTAATTGCATTTTCAGTCAGAACAAGTGTGACAGCCCTATGCCCATTGCAAATTAACGTATGAAAAGTGAGGGCTGTTTTTCCAATCACACACACGTGCCAGGTTACCGTATTACTATACTCATACAAGTGGGATACTGTAATCCTGAGTGGGAATAAAGGCCTAGCATATGTCCAGGCCATGCCATGTTCACTGACAAGGTTGCCTTTTTCATTTGTTTTCCGTCAAAAAAAGACAATTTTTTGACTTTTTATGGTTATGTTTAGGCACCGGCAGCACTTGGTTAAGGTGAGGGAAAGATCATGGTCTGTTTTAATACAGAAAAAGTCAGCAGAGATGTCAGATGTAAGATTTTTTGTTAACATTGAACCATAATCACAATCCTACCTCACCCTTAACTGAAGTGCTTTTGTTTCTTCTGTTCTGAAGAAAAACTGTTGATTGTGGAGTCTCATCCCCAGGTTGACTCGTTGGTTTGGTTGTTCATGTCAAACACCTCCCCAGACGTCAGTATTTGATGACCCACAGATTAGACTCAACAATCAACTATCCGTCTCTAGATTTTATGTTGCTCTAAACCCAAACAGAATTTCTTGGAGACAGAGTTGTTTGTCCATAGGCAATTAAAGAATTATTATGAGGTAGATATGATAGTGATATTGTAAAACAAGTGTGTTGCGCACACTGATCTGGCAGGTCACTTGTCTTTTTGTGGACTGCAGTCTCTCTTGGCTTGGCCTGGTAGGATATATTTCTGCAGATCAGCTGGAGGACACCTCACGACTGCTACCATTGCATCCTACTGATGTTTGAACTCTCTCAACCTGCATGCTGCTGCCAGTCCTTATGTGCCTGCCATGTGCGCACACTGGTCCTCTACATTTTCTGTGTTTCACAAATGTTTTTCCCTTTCCTTCTCTCTTATACAAATTGTACTCTTGCAACCCTTAAGGGAGGTGGTTGCGGTGAAAAAGAAGCGCCTTTAGAGGCCTATTATCCACAGCGTCTGCAATGTTGATATGGGGGTATTTAACTTGAGCTTCTCCCTCTGCCTCTATCTGTCTTCATCTGTCTCACTCTGTCTGAGCTTCCCAGTGTTTGTGTTTGTGTCAACAACCATTAATCATCTGTAGCCACTGCAACAAATGCTCTGGGACACTTTTAGTTAGATACAGCTTTGACAAGCACGCAGTTCCATACATAGACATGCACATACAAGTGCACAGGTTAATGTTGTAGAGACACCATTACACACACTGTAGCCTACACAAAAACACCTGAGCATTAACTGACTTTTCACATTAATATTTATTAAAATTAATTCCTGATATACGCACATATTTCTCACCATATGGACACATTCTCAACATGGCCATGCTGCCATGTTTTTCAATTTACTGCACTCTTTCTCACTTTGTAGAATGTGAAGTGAGAATATCTGTAGTTCAAATGTCGTATTATCACCTATAGGTTCATGTACTTTAATTTTCAAAAAACATTATTTTTCTCATATGGTGCATTGCTGCAGCACCCCTTTACACACCTCTGTTCAATCTTTGATGAGAGTTGCACATGCATATTATTTATAATGGCTAGGATGTAGCCAATCAGAGGCAGAGTAGGATGGGTCATGCTGAGCAAGGTAATGTGATCAAAAATAACGCTGCTGCAGCTGGTAACCATGGCTGCAGTACAGCCGTATATATTTCGTAATAAACGTATAGACTCCAAACCAGGCCTGGACTAGGCCCGGGCTTTTTCACTTTGTAAACCTTTTACATGCACAAAAATGCTTCATAACACAATAAAGGAAAGGCAAAAACCCAAAAAGCATAACATGACCGCTTTAATTACCCCCTAAACGTCTCCCATGCTTAATTTTACATTTTTTTCTACAGGTTCACATCTTACGCACTGCGCTGTGAGCATCTGATGTATGGCATAGAATAAATGCAATAATTCCACATAGTTTATTCTGGTTTTCTGTCAAACTGCATATATTACGATAGGGGCATTCCTATTCTAATGCAAATTAAATCATGAAGGCCACATAAATACTGCAAATGACCTGAAGATGTCACACAACAGCAAATGGTTGTCGTTGCTAGGCGACAGTGGCTGATTAGCAATAGCACACATGAAGATGAAAACACACTTGTGGTTTGAGAAGAGCTTTATTGTAACCAATGGCACAGAGCCACACACACTGTTGGCCTCCAGTGGAGCCAGAGCAGTCAAACACCTGAGCACAGCGAGAAACTGATAGCTGATCATTTTATTTGCTGAAGTTTGACAGAGCATGGATGCAAATGAGCAACAGGACCATTGATTAACTGCACAAATGTGATGGCAAGAGATCAGCGATGTCACCATTTAACCAAAAACACTGCAGCAGAATTGTTCTGCACCCTCTTGTGCTTCACACAAGCTTTGTTACTTCATTATGATGAATTGGCCGAACTTGTGACAGTAGACTGGACGAGACTGTGAACAGTGTATCATTGTCTGTGTGGAGCTGTGTAAGAACAAGTGAAAGAGACAAATAAAAATAAAAATAAAGGGAAAGATAGTTTTTACACTGTAATATTCTTGTGATTCAGGCTCAAGACATTTGCATTTGGTTGTTGGCGAAGACTGAGACTTGGCTCAGGCCTGAATGTAAAGCCTGTAGTGCAAACATTTCTGAGCAGACAATTGTCAAATGTTGATACATACTGTAGATCTAACATGTTAATAAGTCGCTGCATGTTTTCAAGGCACAGCCTGTCGACCATTAACAATACTTGCTGTTTTCATCTGTAACCAGTGTTTTTATTTTAAAAATTCAATTTTTGTTGATGAATTTCAACCTCATCTTGTGCCCCTACATGTTAGTGATCTTCTGCTTATTTATTAGCCTGTGAAGAGAGCCCTTCGGATATCCCAAGGTCCCAACTAGATTGTAAAAGTGATCCCTCCTTGAGGCTGCTTGACAAGTTCATTCTGCAACATCTATTTATTTCTTTTTTAGCACCCTTTCTTTAATTCCTGACCACGTCTTTGATAATCTTTGCTGTGTTGTGTTTGCTCTGTTATCTTTTAATCCTCTCTTCATAACTCACTTTTTAATAGCCTTTTAAGTTTTATATCCTTTCCCTTTTCAGCCGTCTTGTGGTTTCTTCCCAACTTGTGGTGTTTTCTTTTCATTCACTTATTATTTAATTTCCTTCGATATCCCTCGACAATATTCTCCTATAAAATAACCTTTTAGCGTTTGGGTTTAATGGCCTTTTCTTGTGCTGTGATGTGATCTTCTAATTGGTTCTTTTGTTTTTATTTATTTTGCTTTTATTATTAATTTTTATTTCTGTAATGAACTTCATGGCTTGTGTCAAGAAACATGCTCTGCCTTGCATCCTGATCTCCATTGCAAATGTTTGTAAAGCCATCTTCATTTTATGACCTGGTCAGAAGTCGATGTAAACTTATCTACAAGTTTAAAGTATCTACACTGCAAGTATATCATGTTCCATAAGTAACATGAAGTTTGTTTTTTATTTCATACTGAGCTGTTGTTTTGTTATATTGTATGAACAAATGTTGCTTCTTGCAAGTGTAAAAAGGATGAAATGTTAAATATTCTCCTATTGTAAGGGTTACAGGGGTAAACACAAACAATTGGGGAATCGACTGATCCTAAGTCCCACCCCCCTTAGTTACTGTTGCTAGGTCGGACAAGCTTGACAATAAGAGACATAGCGACGCTGGTCACATTTAGCGCGTGCCGCAGTGTTTATTAGAGTTTCTGGGAGTCAGGCAAAAAACTTCAAGAAGTCGACAGCAGGACTACAACACACGATGGAAGGATATATTCACAATGTTTTGCTTTGTGAACAAGGCAAGTTGATGCGCTTTGAGGCCAAGTAATTCTGGTCCGAAGGAAAAGAAGAGAAGCCACACATACTTTATGTTATCATTCCTAACTACAGACCATGGTGCTGAAGTTATAAGTTAGTTAGTGTTCTGCTGACATTGGCTAACCTAGTATCTGACTATATACAATGTGATGTATCCGTGAAGATCTTGTCATCAGTATAATGTGCCTTTACATTGTATTCTACCTTTGAACAAACAGGTGTCTTTGGTGATGGTGTTTATGTTCAGCTTATGGTGAGGTCTACTACACAGCCTAATCCACTCTCTATATCAAGCAAAATTTGTCTTCATTTTTGGGACAGGAATAATACAGCACTTTCCACACGGTCCACTAGCAACATCTTTTAACCATCCTCTTGACTTTTGTCTATTCAATATAGGCACACAGGCACATACTGTAGAAGTTTAACAGGAAACAGAAAAGTTGACCGAGGTGCATCCTGGTACTGAGCTTGTTCAACTGTTGTGTCACAGGGCGAAAAATGGGCGGGATTAGTAAGGGTGAGTTGTTGCATCTTTTGTGGTCATTTTAGTAGCTTTTTTGGGCTTAGAAAACTCGACCAGATAATGTTAAGTTAAGAAAAAGTAACATCAAAACACACAGTACATACATTTGGAGCTGCAGACTGCTAGCTACTGTAATTGGAACTGCTGTCTTTGCCCACAACCACCTGTGACTCACAGTGTATAAAGGCAGAAGTTGTCAAAAAAGTCACTATGACCCGCCTTCAGCTGCGCCCCAAATATCCATTCGCAGCTACACATACTGCTTTCCCACATTTGTCATACTAGTCCCCATCAAACCTTCCAATCCCTCTCAGTCTGACTCTTACTCTGGTGAGGCCTGTTGAACCCGGAGGCCAAACTTCTGACATCACATCAGATGGCTGATGTGACCCCATGTCCCACTGCTGACCTGGCAGACCGGCCTTATTACACAACTGCCATGTTAGTGCCAATTGAAAGTGGCAGCAGAGCCTGTCGCAGAATCCTAATAGCAGTTTATAATTGGCGGCTGGTTCAATGTGCATGTCCATGGTGTGTGTGTGTGTGTGTGTGTGTGTGTGAGTGTTATGCAGGAAGTGTGCATGGCACAGTGTTAACATCTAAGTGTAAAAATATAAAAAGTTTGAATGACTGTTAGTGTATGTGATGGTCAGAAAGAAAAGTGAGCAGAGGCATGTACAGTAATAATAGACACAGAGCTAGGTGACATTATTCAATTCTGTCACTAGTTTTAAAGGGAAAACTAGTGGGGCGGCTGTAGCTCAGGAGGTAGAGTGGGTCACCCAGCAATCAGAAGATCGATGGTTTGTTTGCATGTCGAGGCATCCTTGAACTGAACCCTGAAATGTTCCTGATGATCAGTAGGCACCTTGCATGGCAGCCTCTGCCATCAGTGTATGAATGTGTGTTAATGGGTGAATGTGTTGTAAAGCGCTTTGAGTGGTCAGTAGACCAGAGAAGTGCGATAGCAATGCAAGTCCATTCACCATCTACCATAACTAGTGCCTATTCAGAGCCTGCAGATGCATGCTGGGGGTGAGGTGATTTGATTACATATAATGCTATATGTGAGCAGTGGCAGTGATAATGCAGCAGTGCATTGTATCAGCAGCAGCATAGAAAGAGTGAGCAGAGCTTGACAGTTTAAATAGACACATTGGATGTGAGTAGAGAGCAGAGAATGATATGTGTGAGTGATTACTTTCAAGCTATCTGCCTCCATTAATTTGCTTTTTACCCAAATGCTGAAAGAAACATGTAAGAAGAGGCATCCATGGTTTGTATGGTGACACTCTCAAAGCGAAGAGGGATTTTAATCATTAGCAATCCAATGATTTGAATCAACTGGAAATGTTAATATTTAAACGTTCAATCGATGAATACTTTATGAATAGGAATACATTTGCACAGGAGTCCTCCATCTGGAGGGATCATACTCTATGTTAGCTGAGGGAAATAGCGTGATTTACACTGTATATTGAGTGTGTCTTCAGCTAATGTAGTTTTTGTGTGTGTGAGTGTTGTAACAAGCTCTGTCACACTGCATATTCATCACGGTTCTGAGGATTTATAAGTGCTAGGTGCACAGTTCAAACACACCTCTTCTGCTCATCACTGTTCTCGTTTAGCAGGCGGGGGTCTTGGATATGTTGCAAATCCCCCCCTTTGAAATGGGACAACCCTCTGCATCATCACTTGTCATCAGTGGCATTTACATAAACAGACGCAGCCAAACATTTCCAATATGCCATCTTCACCTGTAGTGAGATCTCTTATGTTACAGTTACAATTCTGGTATAATCCCAATGCCACTTGCCATTTATCTGATGGAGATCGAAAAGCATCGCTGCTCGCAATTTGTTCACAACTTCACGCTAGCAATCAAGTCATCACATGAAAGAGAACTCTGCTTCGTTAAACTGCCACTTGTGGTTTACAGGCTAACATCAGCAATCAAAGTAGGGGCAAGCAACATCGAAATACATCAAAATGTGGGATTGTCATGCACAACTCAGCCATAACAATGCAACATTAGCCATTTAAGTAGCTACCAAGACATAAGCAAAGTAGTAGCGGTTGATTTATGCTTGTTATGAAGAAAAGGGCCATAATACATGAAAAAACAGAGTTCTCATAACTCTCAGTTTGAAGTGTGCCTCCGACAAACCTTAATTTGAAGGGGCTTTGTAGCCCTAATACTGCACCCTACCCCTCTATCTGAACATGACTGGGGACACCATACCATCAGGCATAAATGCTAAAAAACCAAGGGGTTGGACTAAGTTGTCGTGGCATGGGGTGTTTTGAGCCTTGATATCTCACAACTTTTGGAAAGAACCTTACAGTGAAATAAAATGCTTTTCTTAACCTTTCCCTTGACAAAGTAAAAATGACAAGTATTTCAGGTTTATCTGTTTGAGAACTATGTCAAGAAACCAGTGAAAACAGTAAAAAACTCAACAGTAAAAAACTATTTGTCAATACAAATGGAAACTAATGGACTGTGACACAAAGTTTCACCACTAGAAAAGAGAGTTTAAAGAAGAATAAATCAATACTAAAAGAGCAGGGAGCAGACATTTGGCCAGTTGTTCTTATAAAAATAATATAAGGTGAAGAGACAAGAGGCACGGCGTATCTAAAATTGATATTGTGGAGTCAAATCCACACCAAATCAGAAGAAAACATAGATTTTCTTTCCACATTGGTAGTAGTGGTGTCATGGCTTTCTAAGGTGGATTCAGCTTGTGTTTAGAAAGAAGTAAAAATAAAAAGAAAGTGGAGCTAAGAGTTAATTCAGTGTGACCATGTCTAAATATTGCAAGATAAACGTAACAGCTATTCTATTTTATAAAAGATATGACTGGCAAAGCTGAATGTCCTGACAGTAACTGGGTCTGACATTGGTGGGCATGATGGGGCAAGCAGGATATTTTACTTTGAAGTACGTCATCCATCAGCATTCATCGCAAGTGAAAATCTGCCTCTGAAAAATATTATGTTACATCACAGTTTCAGGATGGTATTGATATCTTGTAGCTGAGTTTAAAATTCACAGGTTGCAGAGGAGTGACTCCTCCACTCTTCATCCAAAGCCAATTTCCTTTAAATAAACCAGGCGAGGAAAACACAAGTTGACCCAAAAGTCAAAGAAAATACTCCATCAGCCTGTGAGCACACATGAATAAAACCATGCTAACCAGTGGAGAAAAAAAGAACACATCAGCTGCTAGACTGCAAAATATGATCATGAGGGATGAGAGCATGTTCCTTTATATTTGCTCATAAGCACATAATTGGCATTACATATCCACAGATAGCAAAGAAAATTGAAATTTCTCAAATTCAATAGCCTGACAAACAAAACAGTCTGAGTGCTATAGACTTCAGAGCTGCTCCCTCTCTTTTTAATATAATGTCCTCGTTTCTTCTTTCTCACCTCATTTGGGTGAGGGTGAATGTAGGCAAAAGATTATCTTTGTGCACAGCCATACAGGCACAGCCATGCATTCATGGATCAGGGAGCCCTCATCTCCAATATCTAGTGTATGGATTGCACGGGGTTGGAGCAAAGGATCTAAAGAGGGGCATGGATGACTAATATATGTGTATGTCTTTAATTAAAATGAGTGAATGTAAGAAAACAATAACATTAAATAAATGGCTTATAACATGCTTTGTTAGTGGTAAGCCAATGTAAGTGGAGGCTGGTGATGAATGATGACAATATAGCAAAACACAGTGGTAGTAATATCAAATACAGGATAAGTTATAGTCACAAACAAAAACTGTACAGTGATACACACTTCACATCCTTGAATTTGCATGTAACTTCATTATGATGTGTTTTAAACCATTTAATAATTGTCTCTACGGTGCTTATGAATGATAAATAGGGGGGCATTTGGGCAAGTTTTTCTCTAGCGTTGAGTTTCAGATGCACCTGCACGCTTTTTGCTCTGAAGGAACTTGCAATTTCTGATCAACAGAAGTTATAAATAAGAGTGTCGGAACAATATATGAAAGTCAGTTTCTCACTAAATTACATATTTGTCCCTGTCATATTTGATCCTGGCAGATGAATATCATCTATAAACATAGGAGCTGTTTCTTTTATTAAGATGTTGTTATTGCAAAAGGAAGGAGAATGTAAGGCTCTGAGTTGTTGTGTTTTTATGTGAATGAGCTGGTGAATGATTTATTCATGCCATGATTACTTCAAGGTTTTGCAAAGAAATGACACTTGTCACTCAAAATGTCACATTTTCAAGCAGGTTCACCTCAAAATAGAAAAAGTGAAAATATAATACATTTTAGCAACAAAACTCAAGTGTCTTTCATCCAAAGTGAAAACAGAAAGGATTGATTTGAATCCAAATGACATTAAATCTGATAATGACAATCAGTACAATTAAATTACTGTTACTCGTTTATACATTTACCACCACAGGTTCTTACTCGTTTAGTGCCTCATATAGGGCATTAACTTTATTTGCCACAAGGGGAAAACTGAGATCTGGTTTACCCTTTTTCCTGGTGAAGTGTTTCATGGCTGGAGGAGCCATCACTCAGGCTGAATAAGATGACAGAGCGGTGAAATAACCCTCTGCAATGTGCCTTGGAAGTTTAGAAGGCTGATCACGAGTAATAGATTGACATTTCAACTGCAGGGAGGTGAAAGAAGAAAGAGAATAAAGAAAGTAAGGAAGTCTGTGAGAGCAAATAATCAAAGAAAAGAAAGAATTGTGTTGTTCCATGTTGCTACATTTACATTTTAGATATAATTTTGACTCTGTCACACAGTGAGACTCGATATGAGTCCAACAGCATGATGAGCTTCAGTCAGATCACAAACAGTACAAGACACAACAAAAAAAGTTCAAGGTGTTCCTTCATCTGAGTTATAGTGAAGCACAGAAAAGTGCAGGAACAGTTACCAAGATTGAAATATCTTTATATTATAGAACAATTATAGAAACATCCATACACAAACCCAGAGGTCGGAGAGGATCTTTGCCTTCAGTCCACATACAGAAACCCCTTAACATATAAACATAAAACTTTTAGGAGGGCAGCACCGACAGAAAAACCCAGCGTCAAGCAGAAAATCCTCAAAAGTGAACAACTTCACTCCTTTCTTTGAGTCTCTTTGAGACATATCTGACATGTCGGTGGATTTGCTCCAGCTCTCCCTCAGATATTGGATGCCTGCGATGAATCCTTTCACCCTGAGCTCCAAGCTAAGCAGCGTTATCATAGCACTATTTCAGCACAGTGGATCAGATAAGGAAGGCTGAGGTGAATTTTGCCTACCAGCTGGTGAACCTCTATGGGTCTCATTCACTGAGGGAATGAAATATGATCCAGGAAGTCCAGTTTTATGTGCCCTGGACTTTATGAAGTCTGGGCTTATGATGACAAGGCACTGCACGGCAATGTGTGTGCTCTTGTGAGGGAATATTTTACGACCCTAGAAAGTTATCACCGCTGCTCCTCAATCTCAATGCTGGCTAGGTGAATATCAGAGTTGAAATTTTACAACAATACTTTGCCTAATGCTTGCGTAATTTAGATTGGCCATTTCAGTGCTTTGACACCAGGTGCTCAGGCCAGTGTCAAGCCCGGATCAACCATTATGCATCATGTTGGGCCATTAGAATAGATAGGGATTCAGATTTGTGCAAAAAGGCTGTTGCAGAACCACCTACCAAGTGTCTAGTGTGACGCTCTCTGTTAGAATTTTTATGTTGGATTATTTCCAAGTTCACGGTCAATGATTTTTCAAATTCACTTCCAAGTGCAGTGTTTGACAGTTGTGGTGTTTATGATGCAAGCAGGTGAAATGCTAGAAACATGTTTTAAATCATATGCCTCCATCAGATTTAAGAGTTTTGTCATGCAGGATGAAAAGTCTGTCTCTTGAGAAAACACCGACTTACTGGTTACATGTTTGATGGTTCAGTCAGTTCAATAGTGAAGTGACAGCCATTACTTTTATGATACAAATTAATGACAAAGATTTAACATCCAAGGAGATCCCACTCAGTAAAAATAAAGAAATGGCTTGTTTTCTACATTGGATTCTTTTTTGAAAACCCCTCTGGTTACTATAAACTTGGTACCAGTCCATGATTACTAAAGTGGTGTGTGTATTGTATTGCTTTCAACCTCTCCTTTGACTACACTACAAATTGTTATGCAAAGCAAGCCATTTTTGGCACACCTTGTGTCTCGCTTGCTCTGACTTTCTGCGCAGCCCCACAACTCATTGTTATGCCTGAATATGATTTCAGAGCCTAGTGGAGACACAAGGGCTGCCATTGAGTGTGTTTGGGCTATCGCCACAGTCTATTTTACACCTCACTAGCTTTGGATGAACCCATAAAATTACTGTGTCGGGCCCCAGCCTGGTAAACCTGGCACCGGCAATGCTCTCCGGTGCTTCATTGCTGTTGAATCTCATATAAATTCATGACTTCTTCTCCTCTGTTTGTGTCATGAGAAAACAGGAACCTCTCTGTTGCCTTATCAACGTGATACCCTGCATATCTTAGTTTAGCTAACTGAAGCAGAGACTTAGCAGTACAGAGCAAATATAAATTGTGTTTCAGTGGACCATAATGTATCCGACAAGCGCCCTTTCAAACCAAAAGGGGGTGGCGAGAATGGAAAGCAGGAAGGAGGAAATATGTTGGAAAGAGGCTTTGCTAATGATGTTGCTAATTTGATGGACATGCACAAAGAGGGTGGGAGGGTGGAGGGGAGAGATGGAGGCGTAGTTAGGAACATCACAAACAGTTGATTTATGCATGCAATGCTAATTAGCTGCTCTATTTTCTCTCATTTACTCACCATCTGAGATGTCCTTGGGCAAGGAAGATAAACAATCACACACATACACACCCATCGTCCACACTTCCAACTGGAGCATGTTTTCACTGGGAAGCTGAAGGGCGGGACCTGTGGAGTTTTTAACTGTTGATTGATGCAAACACCTTGGTCCTGATGCTGCAGACTACAATCACTCAATGGATCTTTATAGAGCTTTTACATGAATATTACCTGTGTTTCTGATCAGTTGAAACAGACTAAATTTACATCCAGGAGGAAGACATCTGTCTCCTTTTGAGGTAGCTCTTTCTGGTGTTTCAGAGAAACATTAGGACGACGCTTGCAGGACTGACCACTGCTGATTGGTCAAACAAAGTCTCCACAGCTTCTTCAACATGCGTGCAGCTTCATTCCAAAAGCACTGTTGGGCATGTGTGCATTAAAAGCAAGATTGAAGAGTTTTATGAAAAAAAGGAGCGTGGAAATAAGCTAAAAAGTGTGAGTGAACGACACTTGAGGGAGTGCCCGTCGAGAGAGTGAGTGTGTGACAGAGAGAGAGGGAGTGGTGTTGAGAGGACACAGCAGAGTGACAGATGAATTCAACTTTAATTGCTAATAGCGGTTACGTTCTGAAGCAGAAATAAATAACCATTAACCACTCAGAAGATACTGCAGAGACAGGCGCTGTGGAGTTGCCTTTTTGACCTCTTATTCATTCATTACATCCACTTAAACATCAGAGCCATGTGACAGTGAAGAAATACAATAAAGAATAACATGATGGCTGCGGTGGTTTTCTTTATCATATGTAAAAATTGCAGTTCAAACGTCTTTGCCCTAGAGCCAGTCTTTCAAATGTTCAATAGGTCTTTAGATGCAAACAATAATATGCAGTCTCTCTGTTCCAGCACTGAATAGACACTGGGACATCCATGTTTGATTGTTCGAATGATTGACCTGCACCCAGTTGTCAATTTTAGGATGATGTGTTTTGAAAGATTGTATTACAACAAATCCTCTTGGAATTTTCACCTCTCTTGGATGCTAACCAATATGCAGAGAAAGGTGCTGAAGATGCACTGCTGACTATGTTTCATATCATCTTTGAGCACCTTGAACAGGCTCAGAACCTGGTCAATTTTTTTTTGTGGATTTAGCAGTGCCTTAAGTACCATCCCAACCCACCTGTTGGTGGCAAATTGGTGGATCTCGGGATAAATCACAAGTTTATTTTGTGGATTAACCACTTCTTAGCTGACTGCAGTCAGCAAGTCAGATTCAATTCTGCTCCCTCTTCTGCCAAAATCATTAACACAGATGCCCCCCAAGGGTTTGTTGATTCTCCCAACTTATACACTGTGTACATCAATGATAAGTATCTGCTTCTGCTCACACCTATTTTAAACCATCAGTGTGTGACTTTCTGGAGAAAGACAATTGATTACAGATTCTCATCCCCGGGTCGTCAAATACTGATGCTTTGAGTTGGCAAAGGACACAAGCGGCCAACCCAAATTATCAGTATTTGACGACCCGAGGATGAGACTCATGAATCTACAAGCTTTCTCCAAAAAGGTTACATTTCTCAAAATTTAACGAGTTATCCTCAAAGGGTTTTGAAAAGGAGACACAGAAAGATATGGTCATATATTTTAGAAGGAAAAAGACATTAGTTTAAAGATTAAGGATTAATTAGTTGAGCGGATCCCAACCTACAAATATCTTGGCAGTTGAAATTGATGATCACTTAAAATTCAATGAATGCGCACGGAGTAAGTCTCAGAAACAAGGCTGTTTTTTATTTAGGAAACTGAATCACTTTAAAGTGGACCATCATGTTCTCCGTTTTGCAGAGCGCTCTGTCTACTTTTCAGAAATATTCATGGTCAGGATCATGCGAAATTGCAGCACAATATCAAGACAGCAAGTAGGATCAGTGGGAATGATCATGTGTCTGCAGCACAGCTGTACACCAACCTTATTTTAAACAAAGGCTGATGTGATCCTCGATGACCCGCATCCTCTCCGCCTGAAATTCTAAGGGAGGCAGGTCAACGAGATGTGTGGATGACATCTTACTGTACATGTTTTGGTTTGGTTCTGGGGTAATTCATGGATTAAGATCAAGGATACCCAAGCAATGGTAGAATTTCCCCCTCAAATATTCATTCAAGGATTGTTGTACCTTGAAATCTGTGGGCATTTTAAGCGCTCTGTAATTGTGAAAAAAGATCCCTGCTGAAGATACACACCTGTTGACTGATAACTCTTCCGCTGTTTTGTTGCGCCTACTCTCAAGTGTTTAATTAAGGGTCAATTAAAATGTCAAATTGAGGAGAACTGCAAATTATTTTTCAAAATCTCACCAATGAGATTTCTCAGTCTGACATGGAAGAACACACAATGCACAGGAGAGGGAAAGAATAGCTGGTGGAGAAAACAATTTGCGCTATCACATGCACAGTGGCAGTTAATAATCTCTCTTGATGAATTACCTGACTCAAAACAGCCTAGAAGGAGCAGGGGAAAAAAAATGTGTAAATGGAGATGGTGAGAAATAGACATTTGGAGAGTTTATTGTTTAATTAACTAGTCCTGAGTTTAGTCAATGCTAATATAAATCACTGTGCATCCCACCCAGTGTGCTACCTATCAATTGACTTATCAAATCATTACTTTGACGGGGGGGATTTCAATGCTTTGGACATGTAGACATACTTCCAATATGCCATTATTGTCTTTATGACCTCCAAATCATTGGTTCATAAACAGCGTTATGCTGACCATCAATCCTCTTGGCCTTTTGACCCTGGTCTCTAGAAGGTGAAGAGTGACTACTGTTAAATCCATACACCATCTCTCACATCTTTGTTCAATAAAATTGCACTTTGCTTTGGTCTCATGGTTTCAAGGTTGCAGGGTTCTTTTATTTCTACGGTTGGAAGAAAGAGTACGAGGACAGCTCGCACAGGGACCCTTTTGCATTTCTTTCTAGTTGCATGTGAGCATTGTCCCGACACCAATGGCTTGTAATTACAGCACCCTCATATCTTGGCAGCCGTCCTCTGACAACCTTCTAATGGATTCTGCACCGGCGCTTTGGCAAACACCTGTCGGCCCCCGGATAGAGAGAGCACGGCCTGCCTCGTCCTTTTATATTTCAGGCATTATTTCATTACTCATGCTGTGCTTACATTCTGTCTCGCCTCGGGCGCCCCCTAAGCACCCCTCTACCACCACCGCACGCATTAACATACACACATACTCTATCCTTCAAGTAAAGAACAAGTACGATATAAAAAATGAATGAATGAGCGGTGGTTTGTTATAAAACCAAAGTTATGCAAAGACAGGAAAAGTGTGTTGAGGAGGAGTGATTGAGAAATACACACAGGAAGAAGGAGGGAGAGACAGAGAAGAGAGAAAATGAGACATAAGGGTGGAAGCAGTGCTTAAGCCACAAAGCGTGAGTCATGACACAGTGAGATGAAAGCATTTGTAGCCTTTCGGCTTTTTATCTCTGTTGATCTCTCCACAGGGGCCAAACAGCAGTTAATGCATTTGAAGGTTACCAAAAGTTTGGGAGAGAGGTTAACCCCACCTTACATTTATAAACTAAATGTTGCACCTTGGTGTCTGTGTGTTTCATATGGTAGCATGCATAGCAGTCTATTAAGGCAACATAATGCAAGCATCGATTTTTTTTTGTGATTTTGCACCCATACAGTTTTGAGTAGCAATTCACTTTAACAACACTGTCTGTTGCCTGCTCACCCAGCTCTTGTTTTGGCTGCAGGCATTCCCTGCTCTGTGCCTAATAACCTTCTCCTCCCGTCAGTCCAAAGCTCCTGTTGAGTGGTGTAACATCATCCCGTGTTTCCCAGCTCCCAGTCCAGACAGTAGGCTGCGTGCTAACTGAGCAAACAAGCAGCCAAAGTGAGTAGATATTAGGGGCTACTTTAGCAACAAGTTGACTAAAGTTACCGGTTCATAGGAAACTCCAATTCACAGAAAGCTGAGGCAGAACAGCCAGAAGACTTTAGAGGTATAACCGGAAAACATTTTGTCCATAAAATATGATCCAATTTCATCACGATACATGGTGGTGTGTCACTAAGCAACCCAATTGCCAGAATACATATTATCTAAGTGTGTTTCTTGAGATAAGTTAAAACTGAACATTTCTTTATGTTTGTTGAGATGGATTTTCTGTTTCTCTCTTGTCACAATACTGTGCTTATGCTCTGGTGACTATTAGGCACAGACAAAAATCATGATTTGGCTTAAAATACCTGTCTTGTGTCCGCAGATCTCATTTCCAGAGAGGAAATGACAGAGACACTATTTGCCCACTTACAAGTCATATACCATCAAAATGATTATGAAGCTGTTATTGTAACACTCAACAAAGGGTGGACCCAAATGCAGGACTCAGACACAGAGTATGAATGATTAAGAACAGGTTTATTGGCTGAGTTCAAGGGAATGAAGGTGGGTGAGGGGAAAATTCAGCAGATGAAGTTCAGAGGGAGGCCGTTTGCTGGTGAAGCACGGATGAGCAGAGGGGAATGCTGGGACACTGGGAACTGGTTAACTGGATGGCTGAACTGTAGACTGGGCAATGCACAGCCAGGCTGGCAGGCAGGCAGGTAGTGATGCTGTGGCACAAAAAGAAAAAAAAAGAGAAAAAGGTGAATAAACACTCAAGGAGTAACTTGAAAACACAATTCACAGAGCCTGTGTCCTAATAAACCACACTGACTCAAACAAGGATCAGGCAATGAGTGGCTGAAGGACCAGGGTTGATATTCTGTAGAGTGGATGAGTGGATGGGTTGCAGGTGTGTGGCTTGGAGCAGGTGTGGAGGCTGAACAGCAATCAGGTAGCCATCAGAATGAGAGGAGCACCACACCCACATTACAGACACACACATTCAGAGAGAGAGACGGACGGACAGGGGAGCACAGGAGGCACAAGAGATGGGAAAAAAAACAGGAGACACAAGAAATAACTGGAGAGCTAACTTGATCCTAGTGAACACTGAACATGAAGTTGTGACTTTATCGCCAGTGAGTACATAGACTAAACAATAGATTAAATTCAGTTTTTCCAACATCTATGATCGGTATGTGTACGTCAAGGGTTTGAGGGTATGATCCCTCTATTCTGCAGTGTTGACCCAGCATCTGCTTTCTTTCAGCTACAGAAACGGCAACACAGCAAATGAGACAATTTTGTTCAACCAAGGTTGGCCGTGTCTCCTTTTATTCAATGCAGCGCTGCCCTCGCACCCCATTAGGACTGTGGTTTCAGTTTGCCGTTGAGGTACACGTGACAAGGCTGCCCAGAGAGCCACTGTGCGTCCCTCCAGCCAAGCCAGTTCACACTATGCCCATAGAACTAATGTAACAATGTGCAACCTCTGTCCCCGGGAAATGTTTATTCCATTACTTTTCCTATTACAATGAATAAGCTTTATTCTGGAGAAACACTGAAGTTAACAGTTATCATTTGATGCCTGCTATAAAACGTTGACTTGGTTGAAGATGATGTGTGTTTTTGAACCGCACAGTGAGTTACATTACAAGTAACATCAAGAACTCTATCAGCATTTTGTAATGACGCTGACTCTGTAATGCATTCATTTGCATTGCAGTCGGAAGTGGTGAGTATTTTGATGAAAATGCAGAAAAAGACAGGCAAAAACGTGTCAGAGTAAATGAAATTCATTACGGCATCTCATGCAAACAATATTAGTTTCCATAAAGCAATACAGGCATGCTGGAGATGGTGCCTTGTCTCTATGGTTACCAAAGATATAAAACCCAGACGGATACCTTGTCCAGTTAAGACATTCTGTCTCTAATTAAAAGAACACACATTGTCAATTATTAAACACAGTGTCAGAAATGTAATGTGTGTTTCAGGCCAAAGTACTGTGCTTGTATTCATCTATTTTCGCAGAATGGGATTTGAAGTTGCAGACCTCCTGACATACTGCATGGCTTGACATTAACAGCACAACCTTTAAAACCACAGAACTGTCATGACTGCACTGTGTTTGGACTTGAGCCATAGAAAGTGAGCAACTAATTATGTCCTTATTCGTCAAATGCCAGAGAAAGTTTTATGGTAAAACTTGCCGGTACAAACTGCCACTGCATTGGCTTTAATTTGTTTTAATTGTTTGATTGTGGCAGGGATATCATGACCCCCTCACTTTTAATACTGGTTTCACTTCTCTTTTATCCTAGCCACTGCCTTACCCACATCTCCCTCCATCAAGATATGTTACTCTGTTCTGTGCTTGCATATCAAACTTTTGTGCTGACTTTTGGAGACATCTTGGCAACAGTTGGATTTTGTACAAGAATTTAAAGTGAGTCAGACTCATGACCACTGAGTTCAGTGTGCGAGCTCTGAAGCATTGCAATCCACACTCCTACAAATGGTTTCACTTTTTTTCCCACTGATCTACAAATGGAAGTTATGCAGGAAGGAAAAAACCTGTTCGTAAGTAAACAAGGACGTAAACATTGCAGGTTTTAAAATATTCGGAAAATCTGCTTTGCAAATTTTTTATGAGGGAGGAATGTATTCAACTCGCTTGTTAGACCTCAAGGATAAACACAGTGCTCTACTGTGAGTGCCACTGAGCAGGAGCGCAGGGCACCTTTAAGGCCTTTCAACTTGTCACATTGCCATAAAATTCCCTATACACAAGTGTCATTGCAACGCACAGGAATTAAGCATTAAACTATGTGCATCACAAAGATGATTGGTTTATCTTCAATGTACCAAGAGGGAGACATTTCTCACAGAGTACATAATTAGCTACATGCATCTAGTGACCTCCCAGCCCTGCATTTAATAACACGGTGAGTATATTTCTCCGATGGTGAGTAAAAATGATCTAGTGTTAACGTCTTATTCTGTTACTGTGACTTTTTGGCTGGTTTAATGAGAAGACCAACATGTTGTCAGGCTGTACGATCACATATTTCCTCCAAAATATTTTTTACACTAAAATTCTGCAATAAAATGTAAAAAAAAAATAAAATAAAAAAAACATTCACTTTGAACAATTTAAAAAAGCTCTCTCCAAATCACTTCTTGTATAATAGCAAGTGGATCCCTGGAGCACTCTCTGCCTAATCTTTGAGGACCCATATTTTGTGATGAAACATGTAATGAGATATCTCAAATTGTGCTGTTTGGGTTGCAAATGTGTTACAGATTTAGAGTGCACATTGCAGTGACATTGTCCCCTAAGGCACCATTTAAGCATGTCAGTGGCAGCCAGGCATTTGCTGGTAATTCATTTTTGGCAAGAATTATTTGCTGTAAATACAGATAATGGAAATACGCTTTAAGGAGCTCTCTATGCTTCCCTTTACACTGCTGGGATCATGTGTTCTGCTTGCTACTGTAAATGTTGAGTACGCGGCAAACATTACCGCGCAGTACATTCTGTGCATTTGTGTGTGCATGCTGCTGCAAACACTGCTGAGCAAATCTATATTTAGTCCTGTGATATATACACTGTTTTGCATAAACCAATCACCTTTAACATCAGCTTTAGTTCTGTGTAAAATAACTTCAGGTGCTACCTATAACATTAGCATCATCGAGTCATCACCTTATTGATTTTTGAGTCATTATGGCGATGATTTACTGAAACTGTAACAAGAAAATCGTTCAGTTGACAGATACCCTCTCCAGGCCCCTACATAGCATTTTCATTGTATGCCACCAGGTCAGATTTGGCAGGAATTATGCTGTTTTTGATTGATGATGTAATTCTTCGAACACAAACAGCACAAACGGAGCTATAGCTTTCTTTTCACAGTTGCAGATAGTGAGAGGAGTAAAAGGCCAGTAGGAAAGTCAATTCTTCCATGTTTATTTTCTTCAGTAAAGGCAAAGACAGCAACAGTATGGAACAAAGGGTTAAAGGGTAACATGTTCTTACTGTAGATCTGAGAAACAGTACCACATGAGATGCAAAAAAGGTCTGTTTTTACTATACTCTTTATGGCAGAGAAAAGCTAAATTAAAGATTTATTAGGTACACCTATAAAATTTAATCCCTCAGTCCTGCAGATCTGCAATTAATGGAATATTTTTTGAAATCTTATCTCGTTCAATCAGAACGATGTTGATATTAAGATGTTGATACATTATTTTGTTTGGTATAGACAATGGTGTTGTTGTGTTAGGCTACAGTATACTAATGCAAGGTGTTGACTGTTAAGCATGAAGCATGGCTGTTAAAAATTAGATTATTATGAGATCACAAACAATATGTCAAAATAACATATTTACCTCCACATATCTACATTGTTGAATGTTCAAAAAATGTATTATTCTTGTCATGATGTCTATTGCTTCATCACCTCTATTCACTTTCTAACACTTCATTTTAGTGCCTTTTCTGTTTTAGAGGCCCCCTTCCTGAAATGCCCACCACCTGCTTTGTTTCCATGTCAGCTCTGCTGGTGTTTATGCAACCACGGCTACGCTGGGAAAATGGCTAAGGGTGGCGACTGTATGGTTGTGACATCACAACATTATGGAAGTCCTGACGACTCGTTTGGAGGCAGTTTCTGAATACAGTCTGCATTTTGCATGGATTAAGAGATTTGTACAAACAAACTGAGTAAGTCTTTTATAAAAAGTTAACAATGTAAAATTGGGTGAAATTGGTTACGTATTAAATGAAACAAATTTCCACATGTAGCAATGTTGATGAGAGTAAAATGCATCTGCATTTGTGAATACACCTACATCCACAAAAATTGACACACAAACAGGTTTACAAACATATAAATAATGTATGAACGTGTACCAAACCCACAAATGTACTTAAACATTCATATGCCAATACACAAGCACACACACACAAAGCCTACAAACAAACACTTTCATACACCCGTACATGCACATAGGCTTACTGGAAATGCATGCATGCTCACATTCAGACAAATTCACTCTTGCTTGCTCCAGCTTTTCCTTTCTTTCACTTTGTTCTGCTCTCACCTCCGAGGCATAATCAGCCTCTCTAATCCATTCCCTTACATTAAGTGATGCTTCCTCCTCTGTTTGGCCTCTGGCACCCGCTGCACTAGCGGTTGACAGCACCGTTGTTTTCCTCAGAAAACCCCCTCCCGGTCACGGTAGGGAGATGGAAAGGAAAGAGAGACAGATCCCTCTGGCACCTCTTGGAAGATATCCTCATTTTTTGTTTCCCCCCTTAAGAAGACAGGCTTCTTTTTCAGCTTTTGTTTGGGGAATGTCATTGAACAAAACAAGCAAGTTCTGCCGGCATCCAAGCCCATGGAGTTGAGCTATTTCAGGCGACGGATCAGATGAGGGAGCTTAGTTTAGGCTCTTAGATTTTTTTGTGGGGTTTATTAGCAGTGGTATGGAGTGTGGCACACTCCACATAAAAATGCAACATGGTATGAAAATAAATAACATATGCAGGTCACTGTGGGAAATGAACCATGCAAATGTCACATGGTCTGAATGTTTATATTTACGGTGGCCTACACCTATGGGGTGCAGTGAGATTGTGATTTCCTGAAGGAAAAAAAAAATGTATAGACACGGGATGAATTTACTCCAATGCATGACTGTCCTGACCAGAAAAAAAAGAAAATGTATTGGTTTACAGCTGGTTGTGCAGATAATTTTCTTAACATAGCCACATACATTTAGTTGCTTGAATGTTGCTTTGAATTTTAATGCCACTGGGACGCAGCAATCAGCATTATTATTAGCCTACGGGATAAAATGCATGTAGTGCATTGTCTTTCAGTACCTCAAAATCCTGTTAAAAATAAGGCTCAAGTATTTCTGTAGTCATGCTTCATTTAAAATTTGTACAACATTAAATATAGCTGCTATAAAGCATGCCCCAAAAAGCAGAAAGACATCTCTGTAGTGGGTATGTGGCACAGAACAAATGCTCATCTCCGCCTCTATGTTTAGATCATACAGTCATTTTCAAGCTTTTGAAACAATAGAAGTTGTTGGGCCATCACAATTACCTCGGCAATGAAAGTGTAATATGTTAAATTCCATATTATACTCATTTTCCTGTCATCCTGCATCTCAACTGTGATGCTAACAAATAACCCATTAGTGTTACTTTGTTATTGAGGTGTTACAGCCAAACAGGCCTTGGGGACTAATATGTACTGTGAATACAATTGCTTTCATTGTTTTGCTGTGAGCTAGTTGCAAAACAAATTCAAAAGAAGATGCAGCCTGTGTAATTCATTTAAAGTTACATAATGTATTAGAATAATAGTAGTGGATTATTCATTTCTCAGCACCAGGGTGTACAACTAAAAAACGGGTTTTGTGTAAAAGAAACAAATCTTTTATTTGCCATTGTCAAATGGCCCAGATTTTCTATTTTAATGACTACTGAGTTGTGATTGAACAGGAGGACCATGTTGCATTTATAAAGCCAACCCTCCTAATGATCTTTTTATCAAAGCCAGCAAAGCAGGGGTGGGGAGTGTTAGCCATTATCTATAAGAATTATTAAATATGTGCAACTATATTGTTTAGTTTTGTAGGCTTGTCTTTTAAGTATGCCTTTTATACTTATGTTTTATGTCATTATAATAAGGGTGGAAATTAAAGGAAAAATAGAATGTCTGATTACAATAATATGCCACATCTGTATGCTACCCTAAATACATTAGACATATAGGCACATAAAGGCACACTCAATCAGGAATGGTGACACTGTAAGATACACAGTATGAACATTGCTGTATCGGCTTTGCAGTGGATCCACTAATTTATATATATATTGTTGACTGCTGTTGGCCTATCGGCATATAAAGTGACATGTCCCAATAGTAGTGGCTGATGTTTAGCTGTCGTGTCACATCAATTTTGCGTGAGCACATTTATGGGCTACTTGCTTTAGCAAATCTGTGCCATCAGTTTGTAAGGCTACGTAAGCACTGAAAAACTTTTACCATTGAGTAGGTAGTTATAGTGCGCTACAAAGGCCTTAGAAGTGGTTACCAAGATCTTTTTTCATGAAGGTTTTATTAAAAGTTGTTTCATAAATTTGTATGATCAAATTTGTGCTCTTTCAATGATTGTGTAATAAAAAGGCTGAATGGCTTTGGGTTTGTTTCCCTAGCACAAAAGGTGGAATAAATAATAATAAGATAAACAAAACCAAAAACTTTTGTGTCAACCCAGAATTTCCCAATCATGCATCTTGAGACTTTGCGTGCTCCTTTGTCAATTTTTCCTTGCTCAGTTTAGGTGCAACAGACCTACAGTATATCAGACTGGTCGGCTGCTGACTTTCAAATAACTGCATCAGATTAGCCACAAATTATTTTAATTACCTTAGAGATACCTCCCATTACACTAAGCAAACATTAAAGAGACTTGCACCAAGTTGCTTTTGCAGCTCTCACTTCATACTTAAAATAGGTCTGTTATTTTTTTCCCACCCACTTTAATACTGAGAGGATCCAAAAGATCAGATCTGGAAGTTTTTGATGCTGTACTAAAGAGACAGGTGGGTGATGGCACTTTTTCCACATCTACCGGCCATAAAAAATACATTTTTACCGTTGGAAAATGAAAAGTCCACAATTTGATCAAAACACAACTTAATGTTATAAGAGAACTCCTTAAGTTTAAGGATTGTCAGTAAGTCTCTTATTGACAAAATTGCATTGTGTTTGTTAATAAAGCTAAAAGCCCTTATTTTCTAAACAGATGGACAGTGTATTTTAAAGTGGAAATTAATAAAGACGTTAAGTTGTTTCAGAGTGTGTGTCATGATTCACCTTTTTTCTTTAATGATAATATATTTTATGGTAACATATACATCATGTGTTTTATAACCCTAAACATTTCATTGACATAAATGAAAGCACATTGAGTATGGGCAGTGGACTCTCACATGGGTGTGCCTTGTCACCTCTCTTAGTTGTGATGATGTGATGATCAGCACAAGTGGATTGATGGATTAATATTTTATTTTTTGTCCAAGAGGTAACAGTAACAATATGCCTTTATAAATTAAATAGGAATAACTAGGTAAAAAAACATGGGGAAAAAAACATGACCCACTTGCCTTTGACTTGGCTCTAACACTTCATCTGTAATTCATGCAGAATTTGGCGTCATGTCAATCCCGGTGTAACCTTCTGGGAAAGGGAAGAGTTATCAAGAACAATTGGGAGAGCAGAGAAGTCTTTATCCAGCTCTTGCTAATCTCGTCCTTAATCTAGCTGCTCTCCATACAAAATCAAAGAAAGGCTTCCAGCTAAGCCATGGACAGAAATAGCCCAGTTACTCCAGACCTTTTCGCATTGTTGGACCTCATACTAGGCAGCAGACCAGACATAGATTAGCCAAGCATTAATAATTTTTTGTAACACATAATGGTGTTAAGTATTAGATGATTCAAGAATTATGATACAATCATCTACACATGAATAAAATACAGATTTATTTCTCAATTTGACCATGCGTGCTCTATGCACCCTACCCTACACTTATCTATGCACAGACTCAATAGCTTCTTGGTGAAACTAAAGTCCAACATAGTAGTTAACAAATGGCCTTTTTGAGAACGGACCATTGCTTTTCCCTGAGGATAAAAGCATTAGCAGGTTTCTTAAAATTTTGGGTAGACACAAATCCTCTGATTCTTGCTGTTTGTTGTAGATGATAAAACAAAATCTGCTGCTAAAGCCTGTGAGCAACAGCTTTGAGTCTTTTCTTTTTGTTGCCAAGAGGAATTACCTCCTTGTTTGTTTGATTGAAGTGATTTTGTCCAGCATGTTTACATTCTTGAAGCATTGACAGGGTCTTTAGGGCCTCAGTCACTTAATGAGAAAGTTAAGTAAATCAGGGTGTCATCTGCATATCTAGGTATTGTCACTTATTGTAAATAGTCTTGTGATTTTGCAGGATTTAGCCTCAACATATAAAACGTGGAATGATGGAGCCTTACAAAAAGCCTTTGTATAAGTTTGTGCATCAAACAGTTCAACTGTTCAAGTTGTAGGCTCTGTTGTTTGCGAGGTTTATTTTCTCCTTTGAAGTGTCCATGACTGTATTCTGCGAAGTACACAAGGATAGTCTGGATAGCATAAAGGGAATTCTCTGCGCTCTGTCTTTTTGTTCTCTCTGATCTCTCCTCTACCCAGTGAAATGAATTATCCTACATTTCCAAACAGTTGACAGTTTTTGTGTCTGAACCTTGTTGGGGATAGTTAGCAGCCTCTAGTTGCACATTGTAAAGTATTCATGGTGATTCCATAGTGGTTCCCAGTGTCCATGAACTTGTAATTTCCAGCTGGAGGATTTATGTAGGTTTCAAGCACTACTATCATCTTTAGACGTTTGTGATAGCTGTCTGTGTACTAGGGTGGGTATCCTGCTGCTAGTCAGTCTTAGCTTGCAGCTAACTGTCAGGTTTCCAGTTAAAACATCACTAAAAGCTTATGCTACTAAAAGCCCCATGGTAGCACCAAATAGAAATAGGAATGCTGAAAAGTCAGCATGATTCACACAAATTCAAGAACTGCTCTCATTTAATTAGGAAGAAAGGCATGAGGATATTGGCAAAACAATGAAAATCGATAGCAAGCATTACAGCATCGGAACCATAGGAAATCAGCAAAGAAACTGCTCAACTGAACTAATACAGACGTTGCACCTAATCCCAAATAATTTCCCTCTTTGTTGCTACTGTCATTGTTCTGAGCTTACATGTGTCTGTCATCATCCATCACATTCTCAGAGGATGATGGAAGTCCTCTGAGCTGAAGAAATGTGTACCTTAAAGTGAAATGTCTCTTCAAACTCTGTCAGCATATCATTGAAGCAATCCCATCCAACAAAAGGAAAGAAAAGCTTGACACCTCCATGAGGCCTGTTCACTGAATTCAAAACACTTCAGATCACTTTCTCCATTGCTTCTCTCCCCAAGTCCACCAAACCTTTTTTGCTCTGCGGATTACAGAAGGGCCTCCTCATCTCATCTTTGTTGTCAGCTGCCAGTCACACATCCGTACTCTTCAGTTTCCATGTGTCTTGTCACCTCCTGACAGCCATCACCACACAAACACTGACTTCGCTCCTGGACATTATGGATCACATCATCCAGCATGACCAGACCTTTACTTTCAATGCACATATGCATCCATCATGTGGCCAAGTGGTGATGGTGGGAGGTTGGTGAGTTAAGTGCCACCTACCCTTGATCTTTTACTCGAGAGGGATTGAAAAGCCTTGGAAAGATGAACATAACCACAGAAAACCTGATGCGGTTCATGTTTCCTGCAGTATTGCTAGTTTGTTGCTCCACTCCCCGGAGAGTTCCCTGAACTTTTTTTTTTATCGGATAGTTGTACTGACACATTAAAGAAGTGAAAACATTGGGAGGAGGAATGACATGTAACAACTGTCCCATGTAACTATTCTGCTTTATAAGATGAAAAGTATCCAATAATGCAACGTTGATGCAAGGAAAGGGCAAGCTATAACAGCTCCTAATATATTATGAGATTGTAAGATAACTTCTACATCAGTCCAATTCCATTCCATTGACATTCACGGGGATGTGTGTATGTGTGTGTGGGAGGGGTGTTGACTGAGGGTTGAAATAATTGCCCTTGAAAGGAGCAGAATGTTCTTCATTGGAAAAGAGAGCGTGTTGTTCGCTGAACCATGTAAAGATCCTGCCACCATCCTAGAACTACCACACTAATAATTACATTCTGCTTTCATCAAGATCTCTCACATTTGGGGACTGTTGCGACGTGAGGCAGAGTCGACAAAAGAAAGCTGGGGCCTGCAGAGGGAGAAATAGCTGTGCTTAGACAGATTGCAGCTGTAGAAAGTTCATGCACCGCTAGACTCAATTATAAACTACCCCAGCAAATCTTGCTTGCTGAGAAAAAAGGATGTAAATTGTGTTTACTGTAGCCTTGTCCAGTAAACACCATTTAAAGGTACGCCATGTATGTTCTTCATCACTCTGGCTGCAGACTTTCACACACAAGTGGTAATTTCATAATTACCTCTGAATTATGTTTACCAGCCTTTGACTGATTCGATCAATTTCTTTGCTGAGAATGAATACAGCTCATGTTGTGGATAATGAATAACCATGCACTGCACACAACACATCATGTTTTAATTTCCCTCTACGAACACCTTAGTGTATGTAACATTAAGTCTTTCTGGAGCAGGTGCTTAAAACATGACTGATCCATCCTCAGTTAACTTTGCATTACAGAAATGATTAAAGCATTAGGCACATGTGAACACCAGTCATCATAAATTCCTCACAGGACATTTTTCTATTCAATGTTAAACAATGAAAAGAGTAATTGTCATGGTATTGGTTTTTAGATGAGATGTTTCTTGTTATTTTGTAGGGTTTATCCTCACATATCTTGTTGTGATATACACTTCCTGTCTTTGTGTTTTTAATTGTCCTATTAGGACCACCTGTACTTTAGTAGTCTTCTCTCCTTGTGTATTTAACTCCTTCTCTCTTTATCAGTTAGTCTGTTTTGTTCCTGGTGTAACTGTAATTGCTCCTTGTTTTTTCTGCCCTCATGTTTTTTTGCAATCCTGCCTGGGTCTCCCAAGCTTCAACCTGGTTGCCTGCCATTGACTTTTTTTTTTTTTTTTGCACTTCAGCCATATTAAAGTTCACCTTCTATATTAGTGTCTTGTGTTTTGACTACATCATGGATGCAACAACTGATTGACCTTTATTTACGTATATTTAAAATGACAGTTTGATAATTTAAGTCAAAAACTCAGTCAGACCACTGTGGACCTTTAATTGTGGTATGAATGGAACTCTGTGCCCATCTGGCGACCTGTACAACATCAGTGTTTCATGGTGTTTAGCAGGACACTCTTATTGTCTAATTTTGAAGATCAGTGTGAGTTCAATGCAGGTCCATCAAACTTAAGATATGATGCACAACTCCTCTCCAGGTCACCATGCCTTTCTAACCAAACGTCCTTGGCTGTTTTGCCTACATGAGTCGCTTTTTAAAAGCACACCACGACAGGACAAATAGGGCCCTTGCAAGTGAAAATGGGAAGTTGCAAAGATTGAATCTTTAGATCAATAAAAAAAATACTACTTACTACTTGGCCACCCCACAGCAAAAGAACTTGCAGTAAATGACCCACTGTAGCAAGATGTTGAGACTAAAGATGAAGGCAATGTGTGCCTGAAAAACAGATGAAAGGAGGATTAATGGCAATATGAGAGGAGGAGAGAGACAGGGAAGAAATGTAGAAGATGAAAAGAGTCTGGTAAATAAAGGCAGTATACGGGATGAATAAGTGAAGCATGGGGGCATCTGGATTAAACTCGAAAACTAGACAGTCTGGGCCGAGAGAGGTAAGGACTAAAGGATTAGGCCCAGGAGCAAAAGTTGGTTTCAGGGACAGAATCACAACCATTTCAAGGTAAAATATGATCTTTAGACGGTAAGCCTGTTATTGGTTTCTTGCTCCTTATCCTTATTTGGGAAATTTCCGTCCTAACACTTCACATCGCTCTTGCTGAGCTGTCATCTGAGAAGCTCATGTTAACTGGCATCCTCCACCTACACAGGTGCCGAAGAAGCAGATGGGGAATGCAGACAATTTGTAAAACGGGAAGCAACACTGATGTTTTGAACAGGGTTTTACTGCTGCACATTTAGCATCATTTACAGTTGTTGTTGTTGTTGTTGTTGTTGCTATGAGTGCCTCAACTTTCGGCTGCCAGTCTTGATAGCCACAATCCAGCTCGCTGCTGGTCAAAGAAATTCAGCACAGCCAGGATCAAACTGTAGCGCTAAAGTCAACATTTTCATTATATCAACCATGTTCTCCTCATAGATTGAGATTTTGTGATGCAGACTTTCCCTTGTTGAAATCAATCATTTATCTGTGTTTTTCTAAAATCTGTGTTCTGTGTTTTCAGCCAAATATCAAAAAAAATCTAGAAATCCCTCAGTGTCACCTGAATGTAGCGGTGTAAAATTTGCTAAAGCTCAAAGCAGGTCAATAAGGAGTTGAGTGCATGTGTGTTAACTGCTGGTGTATTAAAAGCTCTTGAAAGTTTGTTTGCTCAGGTTTAATCTTTTATATTGTGCAAAGCCATTATCCAACAACTTACCGAGGATAAAGTACAATGCACATACGTAGTAACCATTACATTTACGGTGAGACAACCAGCAATCAACAAATGAACGTATTTGTACATTAATTTGTATTTGTTGAATCTGTCGGATGTTCCTCAGCAGAAGAGACTTGTTTGAGCAGCTGCCACATTTTTATTTTTTCTGGGTGATCTTTAAAGCTGCAGACATTGTAGATTAAACAAAAACAATAACATGGTTTTTAAGCATTTTTCTGTTGACTTGACACGGGTTAATGCTGTAAGAATCCAACTCACTGATCCACACCGCCTATTTCTCCAAGAAAGTATTTAATGTCAGACTTGTTTTTACTTTGACCTCTTCTTTTTTGTACTAAATAATTAACCACGCACAATGGTAGATCTGCTGTGCTGTTGTTTGAGTCAACCCCTCACATAAAAGCATTGTTTCAAGGGATCTGCTTTACATTTTTTTCTGGCTGATTTGATCATAGCTTTAGAGGAATGTGTGTCTGTTATGTGCTAGATCTATACACAGTAGTTGGAGTGGGTCTGGTGGGATAGTGGGAGGATTGGATAAGGTTTATGTTTGTCCAATGAGGACCCTGAAATATTTTGGGCCAAGCAACTTGACTATCTATAGAGTGAATGATGGCTTGTATCAAATGTAAGAAAACATCTCACCCTCATCACTTATACATTATTTCACAGCTGAAAAGTTGGCCCTTGCATAAAACTGGGCTATCTATGCACTAGAAATACAGAAAATGGTGCTACATGACCAGAGAAAACAGAGAAAGAGAGCTGTGGTATTCCTAAATGCTGAAAAGAAAGAAAACCTACAACAAAATGAATGAACTGTGCCATACTAGGCCAATAAATCCCGCTGATGGGTGTCAAACTGGGAGTTGGCCAGTGCTTGGTTTTTGCTTTTGTCTGTTTTGAAACAGGAAACAGTAAGAAGGCCATCTGGTTACAAACAATATTGTATTACAGCTAAATAGAACACTAAAATATATTTTGAGGCGAGAAATAGACATGAGCAGGATTGTGCTTCATATTTGATCAGCACTGCCTTGTTTTACAGTTTGATCAGTTTTTTCAGTCTCTTTTCTTGTACAGAAAAAAAAATATGGCAGCCATACCTACATTGTAGGCAAAAAATATGTAGTGTAGGAACAGAATCTTGGTTTATAGTTTGTCAGCACTGCTTTATAGACAGTTTCATTGAAGTTCTCACTTGCTATCTTTCTCGATCTGACAATACACTTTGTGTCAGTGAATGTGGGTACCCAAAATGCGGAAGTGCAATCTGAAATTGATACAACAGCCCTAAAATAAGACAGATGATGTGTTTTGTGTCATTAGGAGGATTTTTGATAGGTATTTACCATTGTTCAGGTGCATATACTACTTACATTGTCTGCAAAGTTTCTGATTAAAGATGCACTATGTAGCTTTGGGGAACACATTTTTAATCAGAAGAGAAAGATCTTCATTGACTGACTTTTTATGCCTAAACAAACTAAGCGAACACTTTGTTTTAATGACTGAATAAACTGAATAAACAAACTGATCTTAAAGGACAACACAATTTCATCCTGCTTTTTTTGTTTATATTTGGCAGACCCTGCCACCTTTCTAGCTTCAAACAGTGTTCTGGGGACCTTATTTCTCTCTGAGAACAGCTTGTTTATTTAGTTATGGAAAAAAAATAAAAAATTCTGAACCTCATTAATATTGTAAATATTAAATTCTGGGTTTGAATTTCTTACTCTAAAACTGAATAGCGTCCGTTTTAAAGTTAATGCAACCCCTCCAGGGATTGGACTTCACACTCAATCAGTTGTTGCAAAAATGTAATCTTTACACTATAAAGTGCTTAACAGGTTTGTTCTGTAATGCTATACGATGACTAGCATCCTACTGCGTAACAGTATTATTTACTGTATAGCCAACATAAAATTAGAGCTACTACATTTAAGTAGCAACAACAAAGCAAACTCACTTGAGTCCGTGCTGCCATCATACCAGTATGTTCCAGCTGCCAGTAATTCTTGCTTTACTGCCTCTGCTAATTATCCATATTTCCTCCTACAGTACCAGTCATCTGCCTCCTGCTTCATTCTGAGCTTGAGTGTGACAACTGAAGATGTGTTAATGTGCTGCAATTTTAAAAAAATAATGTCAAAAACAATTAGAGTCCTCTCAGACAGTCAAACCGTGACAATCTTCAGAGTAGTAATTATCTCGCGCTGAAGACTAAACTGTGTTGTGTCTAGCCGTAATTCCTTTCAGGATATTACTCATTAAAATAAAGAGAGATGGCACAAATAACAAAAAAAATATGATGGAGGCAAAGAATGAAAAGACGTTGCCAAGGCGATTCATTCGTTTGACATGATTCGATTCAATTTGCCAAATGTGCAAAACATGTCTGCTGGAACTCTGGTGTTAATGAAGGTGAAATGAATATTTTGTACATAACATCTACACTTGTAGTGTTTAACAGTGTCATAAAGGCTATCGTAATCAAAGGGTTTATTTGTTTGAAACTGCCATAAAAAGTTAAGGGAAAAAAAAGGGAAATTTGCTTATCGTGGTATTATGTGGTACTCTGTTAAACTTGCAGTAAACCCTGTCCCCTCGTGCCTTTAGGACCCGAGAACTACATAAAAAATTTCATTAGCCTTTGTTTTAATGGGCAGTCGGAGTGTGGTGCCAAAGTAACGAGGATAGCACAGAACCCATTTATCTCTCTAATTTTAGTGGCTTTTTGGCTTAAAGCTGTTTATTTAAAAAACTCAAAATATTTGCATAACTTATCAGGCATTGTTCGCTACAGTGCAACAATCTGCATGCTTGTTATCTGATTTCAAAAAGTGGCATGGGACCCTGACACACGGATGTATTTTGTATGAATGGAAGCCAAAGTGTCACGTTTCACTTATTGATCGTTACAGGCAAACATCTGAAAATGCACTGTCAAAACAACGATTTACGTATCGGCCATCAAAACAGTGCAATAATGGAATGAAACTATAGATTGAGTGCGTGATGAATTGCAAACACAATAATGCCGTCTGAGAGAAATGACGCATGTTTTGACCAGTCGAGGGACATTAGCAGTCGAAGCAATGCCTTACACAATAAGAATCTGAAGGCCTCAACAAAGTAGCTGATTGCATTACGGGCTTGCTATGCAGCTGGCAGCTGCTTCCTGACAATATGATGATGGAAAACTCTCGTCGCTCCACTTCAAAATAGTCAATTAACGGAAATGAAATTGTGTGATGTCTGTTGCGGCACAGATGCTGAAGGCGAAGTTGACAAACTGGGACTGCAGCAGAAATTCTATAGCTGGTTCAAATTTACCAACATTTTCCGTTTTGGTTTTTATTAACCTTCGTTGAAACTTCATTTGTGTATTAAACTTTTGATATGCATGTACTGCATGAATATACTCTGGAAGTGTATGTGGTAATGAGAATAAAAACACTAATTATGATTACATTTGCATACTGTGCATACAGTTACACAGGGGTCCAATGCCCTTGATTCTGTGTTACTGTCAGGAGTTGTTCAATGTGTGCTACACAATAACAGGTGCTCTAATTAATAACCTCAGTTCTCAGGGATTAATACATTCATCCACTTTGTTTTTTTTTTTGTTTGTTTGTTTTTGAAGACTTCAGCTTCATGTTGGTACTATACTGGTTTTTTGTTTCTGTTTTCTGTTACTTTATTGATAATTTATCTTATTTATTGCTTCATTTTTACCTTATTATATCATTGGAAGCTGTGACATTATAGCTGCTGCAAGGAGCTTTAGTTTCTGATTGATTTTTGCGGTCCTTGTAGACAAAGCAAACAAAGCAAATCTTGTTTTAGTGTCTTACCGCACCACCATGCAACAGGGCAGCTTCTTTCCTAATGTTGTGCGACCCCTCAATTAATCATCAGCTCTCTGCCACTCAATTTTTTTCTTTAGTTTTCTGACTTATCAATGTGGACAAGTCGGAATCCGACCCGGTGACAGGCGTTAAGAATAACTATGGCAACTATTTAGAAATAGCCAGTTTTCTCGTTGATGATCTTGTTAGCTTATATAGGTCATATAGAGGCATCGTTATCAAACTGAGACTGTTTCATAGCCACTTAAAACTTTGTTGTAGTACATAAAGGTTTTTCCATCTATCATATATATTTATCCCTATCTTCTATATGTATTTCAAGCAATGGTATTATTGTATATAAAAAAATAAACTGGAATGAGGCTATCGCAAAAGATCCTAAGAATGTTAAACAGACCACTTGCACACATGAAGTAATTTTGGCAGTGCACCATTTGACAGTCAGAGCAACAGACACTGTCACACGGGAGCTGCTTCCTACCACCACACAATTTTAACGATGGCTACACCGGCCACTGTTGTGTTTATCCTTCTCGACAATGTCTTAATGTGTTTTGGGTTTAACTGTCAGTATCCATTCATTGCAACAGCTTGGTGCTACATGGTAAGCAAAACATTGGTCAAGTCTGAATGATTTTCTCAGGCGTCTGTATACCGTTTGTATGCATCTTTGTTCTTTCATTCACATGTGTGCAGACAAATAAATGAACAGAATAATAATTATAAATTAAGAGCCAAAACTACCTTGATGCTTATCTGACTTGTGACATGAGTTGTGACATTCGATCACACCCAGTCCTGCTTCAGTTTTTCTACAATATTCCCTACTGAACCTTTGCTAGTTTTGCTATACATCCCTACCACCGCACTCACACACAAGCATGTAGTGAATACTTTATGATAGCAGATACTATGTTTGTTTTTTCCTTTTTGGTACTTGCCTTTTTTTATTTTTATGTAATTGATCTGGATATTTCCTCTAATGCACAAAAATGCTCTATAAATTCAACTTGGTTCCCATTCTGTGCAGCATGGAACAAATCAGTGGGAAGCACCACAATCCCCTGTGTGCACATGAGGGCACATTCACTCTCACATACTCTTGGACCTTGTCTGCAGCCTCCCTCTATAGAAGGTAGTGAAAGAGGTCTAATTGGCTGCATTGCTTGCTCCCACATTTTCATGGTCATTCAAGCGATCTTGTACCATGACGGATGAGGGATATAGAGCTGTGCTAGATGTACAGAGACAGACAGAGACAGATAGACAAGAATAGGGAGAAACAGACAAAAACTCCTATCAAGACAAGTCAGGTCCATTTGACTGGAATGGTAATCTGTGCAGCTTGAAAGAATTGGCACAAGAGCCAAAACAAATAATGGCCATAATTGGTCCTGACTGTGTTTATTGAATTGAGCCTTTAACAATAAAACTTCATAAACATGTGGATGACAATATGCTTAAAAACGTGTGCAGAGTGTGCAGTGTTGGGTATTTTAATTGTCTTTTTCAAATCTTAATTAATAGCTCAAGATTGATTTAGTTTTCACATGTGCTTTCTTGGCAGTAAAAGGAGCTGATCAAGAGCTTACATGTGATACAACTCATTTTCACCCAAAACGGGCACTGCACTAGTTGAACTAATCTGCGGACAAATTATGACACAACACTACATTTGTGATAAATACATGGACTTAAGACAGCCAACCTGTCTTTGTGTTGATGTAAACAGCTGAACCTGAGTCAGACTAAGACCTGAGTAATGACCAAAAGCAGTTCCCCCTGTCACTTCTTTTCAAAGCTGTGTTGGACTGAAGTGATTTTGGATTTTGCTCCATTAAACTAATTGCTGACTAAAACAGAGTGCTCATGTCTGCCAAAGGCCCCCCTGGTTCCCAGGGGCCTTTTTGAGCAGTGCAGCTGACATCGAGTGCTGTTCAGTGGGTCTGGGGCTCCATCTGTGCCAGCTTCTCCCACTGGGTGCCTTGTACTCAACCTCCCCCCCCCCAACCACACAACCCTCCCTCCCCAACCCCACCACACCCCCAACCGCAGCGATGCTTGAGTGCTTTCTGTCTTCTTCCACCCTTACTGCCTGTTACATTGAGGAAACACATGATGGTGTGCTTAGGAACACTTACAGGGATGCACATTTACTGTAAACATGCGCATGCACTCTACAGACTAATGTGCCAGATGATTTATGTGCTGCACTTTGTCGTGACCCCGCCTTTATTGCGGCTGCACAGTCTCAGTTTCACTAACTGAAAATATGTGAATGTGTATGTTATTCTGTCTCAAAATGCCAATCTGAAAGGATTTAGAAGAAAAATAGAATAAAAGGCATAAAAGCCTTAGCCTACATTACCTTAAATTCACAGTTGTTGTTTAAAAGGTAAGGTTTGTTGTTGGAAAACCGCAGTCCAGTAAGCATGGTTTGGGGGATTTACAGGAATATGTTTAGGCATCTTTTAGAAGCCAAGTTTTTTTTTTATTTTAAAGTTAGTTTTTCAGACATCTAGATTAAATATTAGATTACTGGGTGGTTCAAGTAATGTTTAGATAAAATGATTGTTTTCACATTTCACAAGTTCCTTGTTTTTTTTTCAGCTGAGAAGTGGAAAAGTCTGCACCCTAAGCAGACTCTTTGGAAGTCTGCAGGATGTCCAGTTGAGGGCCCTTGTGGACTGGATGAATTCTAGGTTTGGACAGCCTTCAGCACACGCAGACTCCCTGCCGGGACATTTGGATTCAGCCCACGTTTCCCTGATTTCTCCCCATCTCCCTCATGTATCCACCTCCCCTATCTGTCTTTCCGTGTGCTTGTGTGTCGTGGGCACGGCCTCCCTCACCTGGCTTCTGGTCCATCTCCACACTGGTCTCCAATCATCTCATCAGCATCATCAAGAACCCTGGCTCTTCAACCACTCATCGGCAGACTGTTCCACCAAATTCAGTGGCAGTCACTCTCTGCATTGCTCAGTGTTGTGTATATTGCAGTTTTTTCTCATGTCTTTCCTTGTGTTGATTATTAGCTACAGCACTTACACTCTCCAGCCGGCAACCTTCATTGTCAGCCAGCCTCAGTCACTCTTCTCACTCAGCAGCCTGCCTGTACTCTGCCAACAGCAGCGTCCGTCTCCTCCATCAATACTGCTTGTTTTCTTTTCATTAAACCCACCACCATCATCCACCTCAGTTGTCCACTTTTGGATCCCAATAAAAAATACAGTCTTGACAATATATACAAGTTTGGAAACACATTCACCAACCATCTTCACTGGCTAATCTTTGGACTTGCTTGGATTTCAGTAACATACTTGTGCATGTCTGAAGTATGTAGGCACACACAGAGACACACACACACATAGCACAACTCACACAAGTGCAAACCCATGCAGCCTGTAAGATCTGGCAACTGTGCCACTAGAGTCTCTGATTAAATCTGGCATAAATGTGCTGACTCCTCGGAAGTTAATTGGTATTTTCCTAATTGTATTATGACTGCCTCCAATCTGTTTCTCACCTAGGTACTTTAAAACCAAAACCTGCGTAGGGTTTATAAATGCACATTTTAAGAGTGCAGCCTGGTGACAGCCCGAGACAGTTTCTTTTTGTTTTAAATAAGTGAGTCATCTCCAAGAGAGATGAAACAATGGCGTTTGCCAATTGAGCCAGATGTTCATGTTTAAACAGGGACTTACATAAGAGGCACCCTTCAATGGCAGCAGCAGTGGGAGAGAGAGACAGAAAGAAAGAGAGGAAGGAAACGAGGACGACAGAACACACTGTAACAGAGATAGTGTGCCTGTTTTACATGGTGTAAGCACATTTTTTTTAACCTGTTTGACTTTATATTTGTATATAGGACTTTTCGTGTTTTGGTCTTCTATAAACTAAAAGCTGAACGTACACAAAGCAAACCAAGGTTGCCTTTTCAATCTGAGAACCTTTAAGATAAAAGTGTTAAATTAGAAATACAAGCTTTTCATGCAGCAGCATCAACTTGCATCGGCAGTGTTATTGTTGTTGTTGTTGTTTTTAATTTACATTTGAGGCACTGCTCTGTCTTTTATGTAAAGTTTACGTTTCATAGTCAGACACATACAATTCATTAGATGACAGAAAATCGCAGTGAAGAGATGTGGCTGCATAGTCAAAGATGTGGCAGGCCAATTAGAGACAGTAAAAAAGTAAACACACAAGAGAGCGGCACAAAACACTGAAGTAAATTAGTGAGATGGATGTAAAGATATACAGACAGAGACAGAGAAACTTGAAAGACAACACTGTGGCAATGACTGCTTTATACCAAAGATGTAAATCACAAAAAGAATCAAAAAGATTATTTCTGGGGTATAACTCTACACAATACCAATTGAGTAGTGTTCAGGTGTCGAAGCAGGTGTCCTGGAGCTCATGTCGACAGGCCTGCAGCTCTGGAGGTGAAAATCAGTCCTCTGCTAACTGCCAGTGAGCAACAAGAGAGATTTTCAAATTGTGTAAATGATAAATGGATTGCAATTGAAGACACGAAAGTTCTCCCTACTCCTCTGATCGCTGTCCAGGGTGCTGATTCTGGAATTGCCGATTGGGTTGATGAGATTTATTGTTATTATCAGGTCATCATTCGCCTCTCCTGTTGAGCTCTCTGTATACTGCAGAGAAACTCTTTGTCTTGGACACACCAATGTGAAAGTGTTATAAATAGTTCACCCACAGTGTTCAGCTTTGACCAGTACATCAACAAATCTGACTGACAACTGGCAGACAAATCTCTTCCCCATTATCTAGAGCGCCTGTGGATAGGACGCACAGACTGACAGGCTTGACAATATTATTAGAAACAGAAAATATCACAAACTCACTGTCGAGTACCTTCAGTAAAGCCTAAAAGAACATTGTTTATTGAGAGCAGGATAAATAAAATAAATAAAGTTCAATAATATCATAAGGTATAAGAACAGTACTGGTGACAGGGAAATGTTATCAGTTAATATATAAATAGTCTAATATATTACAGTGGCAGCTCTTTCCACTGGCACATACCACCGTACTTAATCATCATGTGTCTAAAAGCAAAATATTTAAATGTTGGGAGGGACATTTTAGATTCAGTTATCATTGCCTACTTGGAGCTTGTCTCAACACTTCAATCGTCAAGAGTTGGACTGGCACCAACACTGCCAGGATTGAGAATCTTGCAAATCTATTCCTTCCATCATAGGATACTGGGACAATATGAGGCAAAAGAGTCATTATAGGGCATGTGAATCCAGCTCCAGCCCTGTGGAGCAACAAAGTCATTCCCATGGTTCTCTCTTTGGCACGGTGAAGGTCGGCAGAGCAGCTGGGATACTCTGACAGCTGGGAACCTCCTCCAGTCTCCAGCAGACCCCAGATGTTCCTCTCTCCCCTTCCTCTCTAGCTCTTTCCCTTGTCTCTCTTTTTTCGTTCACCATCTCTACCTCTCTCCCCAGTGGAAAAAAGAAAAAAAAAAAAAACTGGCAAAGCTGCGTTCCAGTTGTGAAATAGTTGTTTTCGCCAATTACTCCTCTTCCCTTTGCCCGCTTATCCCAGATGTAGCCAATCTTGTGTGAAGATGTCAGAATTATGCAGATGACATTAGCAAATCTGTAGAGCTGGGTAGTGTGGATCTGTCATTTTCATTTGTCATTATTTAGAAATGTTTTGACGTCTTCATTTTGAATGCATGATAGCACATGATTCACAGTTTTGAAGATGATAAATTGATGCTATATAACACCAAAGGAAAATAAACAAAACAGTACTGTCTCATTAAATTAACCTGCAGTGACAGTTCACATTCAGATGTGGCAATGACACCAGAACTGATTAAATTGTCATAAAAGTGGCTTGTTGACTTTAACCAATTTACGTCAACCATTCAAACTGTGGATAAGGGAAAATGAATTCCTGAAACACAACGTGGGTGGGAGAACAAATGGTGATGAAGGCTCAATGCAGATATTTTTAACAATACATACAGTGAATGGAGGATGCTTTCTCATCTTACTTATCCTGCTTATTTATCTGTTTATTCTTCTCGTTTATGCATCTTGTTTCAACTTGTTCTGGTTTTATTATCTTTCTTATGTTGCTCTTTATTGCTACTGGTCTCTGAGAGCTACCAAACAAAATGTGTTTATATACAATGTCAAATAAAGTCTTATCTTATCTTGTCTGTTAGATATAGAAATGCACCAGTTCCCATTATACTGTTTAAAAATAGTAGAAGTAAAGACACATTGACATATTTTGTACCACCATACTGCATGAATGTGTATTTAATAATCAATCACTTGAGCTACAATATCTTTTCATTTGTTTACGGAAAGGTTACCTGTGAAATGTACCTTTTCTAATGTGAAACTCAGAATTTTACATGCGATAAAATGAATACACGTAAATTAAATTCACGTGAACTTGTATTTGTGAATTTGTGGAAATCTCAGTATACAGTATCATGGGTCATCAGATTAGCCATTTAAATGTGGCCACATTCGTTGTATTAACTGTTGTTGGTTAACCTTAATGCTAACGTGATGTAGACAAACTTCCTCAAAGTGCTACAGCTCCATTGTGTTTTGGGGTTACTACAGTACATCAGGGGAGACACTTTTGCTTTATTTCAGCTTTGGGAGTTCCCACAGGAATCATGCCTAATCAAGTGACATTTAAATCTCAGATTTTCATTGATCTGACCTCGATGTCCTGACGAAAACTACCTCCTTGGGACTCGACACAATAAAGTGGATTGATCGCACAGCCCATGGCCATGAGTTGGTGAGCAACAGGTAGGGTTCTTACATAGCCCTAGAAGGTCATAAAAGTTGGGTCTGCAAGCCAAACAACCACCACCACCACCACCACCACACCACCACCAGCACCCCCCCACCACCCCGTCAGCACTATACACTGGTAGCTGTAGAGAGCATGCTTCAGTCTAATTACACCAGATAACAGACAGGATCCCACTTTTTGGATAACAGGGAATATACTTTGTAAATCAGTCCACTAGTACATAATAATGCAAAATAATTGTCTATTGAGCAATGAGGTATAAAATCATCACCAAAATCAACAAATACTATACATTCTATGATGTATCTATTCTATAATACTTCATATTGTTTAGAAAATAAATCCTCCAATAGTCACCAAAAACTATCCTTGCACCAAAGACAATGTCAGCAGAAAAATGAATCCAAATCCTGGCATTGCAAATATTGTCATACCACACAAACAAATGGATAAGCCTTTGTTCAGTCTTTTTGATTTACAGAACAACAAAGCTAAACACATATTTGCTTTAGGATGATCGGGTTTGGTTTGCAGGATGGTAGTCAGCTTGTTGTCTTTATGAGGCTCCGCGTAAGTTCAGTCAGGAAGTCTATCTTTTCATTCACCTCTCTCCCTGCCCCCTCCATTCACCTGACACAGGCGTTTCTTCGTGTACTCTCTCTCCATTTAACCCACCAGATTCTGCCTCGAACAATATCAGCCAATCACGTCTCTGCTGTCAAACTTAAAACCACTCTCCTCTCTGCTGTCAGTTGTCATTTCAGGCATTTGCACGACTCTCCTCCACCCCACCCTCCTCCAGCTCTTCATCCAGTGGCTAAGTTCTACTCACCAAAATCAAGTCCCCCTTCATCAGATCTTCAGGATCCCCCTTGCTCCATCGACACCACCAGTGTCTAGACTCCATCGGGGGTGGTTTCTTTGTCCTCATGGCAATAAATCTTCTTGTTCACTCAAAGAAATAAGGAGTCTCTCCTGATTGAAATAGATTTCAGTAACCTCAGATGGGCGCTGCAGGCAGCCCTTCAACACAAGTGACAACTACTTTGACCTACTGTCTCAAGGTGAAAAGTTTTTCATTAACTACCTTTGATACTACTGCATTGTTAGATTAGACATACTCGTCAGTCTAGAAGTACTTGTGTCACAAAAATTAAATTAACACGAAAGTGTAATGCGGCAAGCTTTTCACATTTTTTGGTTTTTACTGCAGTGAAGCAGGATTTTTCCCAATGAAGCTTTTATTATCTACATATTGACTCATGTTCTTTGCTGTACCTTTCTGTACTTGATGTTGTTACTAGATAATGTAGTTTCAAGTGTGATGTGATTGCGTTTTAAAGGTAATCTATGAGGCCTGGTGTTAGACAGGTTGGCTGCCGTCTGGCCCTTTCTAATCTCCCACTTAGCTCTTATTGCCACTGTTTTGTACATTATCCAGGTAGAGGCACGAGATTTTTGTAAAGATGGTACAATCAGGCATTTAGGATTTATCGCACTGGTTTCTGTTAAAAATCAATTTTCTATTGAGCTTGTAAGGCAATTATAAAAAGAATATCTGAAATGTGTCTTTATTCTTAAAACTGGCTATAATAGCAATAATTTAAGTTGACAATAGAGTAACAGGCCCATAGAAAACTTATGTTTTATGAATGTTTTGGTGAATAAAACAAACAGTTGTCTGGTCAGGTGTCTGTGTGAGTATAAATAAAGACTTAGGTACTGGGTGACTCTCTTTCACCAGAGGAATATTTTAACACGAAATCTTTACTTTTACTTATTTTTGACTTTTGGGTACTTTTTACAACACTGCCAACCAGTAAGGGTGTGCAGTGTAAAACCAAAACTATCAGCGAAAATATGCTCTATGGGGTTTGTATAGCTGATTGCTAATTCAAAATAATATTGATTAGTGCAGCTTTAAGTATTATTAACAGCACAGACAGAATAAACATATATACCTGACACCTTGCAGTCAAGACTTATAACAGCCTATGTTTCCTTGCTAGCCAGACTCTATAAATGTTGATGTTATAGCAATTGCATAGTAACGGTTTAGTGCACATTTAGCAAAAAATGAATAAAAAAATAAAAAACTGTGTTAGCATTCCCATTCTACCCTTCTTTTTCAAGTTGGAATGAATTGACATTACGACTGCAACCAATCAGTTGTGAATTTATGACTTGTGAGTCGACTGCAGCTTAAGTTCTTCGCTGACCAGGCCAGCAGTATGATCTCCCCTGGAGAAAGGAATCTATAAGGGGGAGGAGCAGGTCAAGAAGAAGAAATGAGGAAGACGACACGGAAGGAAGAAAGAGAGGGGGAGAGAGAGCTGTGAGTGTGGCATGGCAGTTAATCATGCTAAAGCTATACACTCCCTCAATCTGTCCATCCATCTGCCTCCCTCGCCCGCCTCATCCCTCTCTCTGTCCGTCTCTCTCTCGCTCTCCATTTCTCTCCTCCCAGCTCATCTTTCATTCTCACCCAGTCGTCTCCCTCTTTCTCACCCTTTGTTGATCTCTCACCTCCAACCTGCCGCAGAAAGGTGTGTTGTGTCCACCTCACACACACTGTCACCACGTACAGACAACCGTTTTTACATTTGCAGTACCGTACCCACTGCCCGACACAGCTCACAGCTCATTTGTCCACTTTCACCTTTTTCACAATGTAAACTTGTCATACTTGTAGTATATTTTCACATCATTCATACTGGATTTCCAGTGTGTGTTTTCAGAGATTACAACATCCATAAATACGCTGTAATCTCAAATTCAACGTGCAGCACTCTCTATCTTCCCCTCATCTCAATAACTCCCTCATCTCCTCTCACCTGTCCTCACCTCACCTCACCTCTCATCCCCGTCCGTCCACAGCCCATTGCCCGAAAAATACCTTTCATAAACACACACTGAGAATGTATTCACCCATCTCCTCTCAGTCCTCTCAGTGATTGCGGCAGGTCCACAGTGGGAGGTGGTCAGGGTCAATCAGCTCCTGGTGGGCGGTGGTGGTGGTGCTGGCATGGGTTGTCTGAACAACCCTGCAGAAACAGGTGAACCCTGCTTTGATCTTGCTGAGACAAAGATGAAGTAGCGCGTTAACAGTGACGCACCTGTCAATCAGCAGAAGGTGTGAGGGGAGAATCAGACAGGTGACTGAAGATGGCATGTTGTTACATGTTTTAAGATGAAGTTTAAAATGTGGTCAGTTGGTTTACAAGGAGCAGGAGAAATCATGTTTCTGTTTATTTATGAATGTTATGCAAGTTTGGAATGGAATAGTTTTGGCGATGCAATGCTTTAGTACTTAATGATATCTAACTTTGAGGAACATCAGTGTTTTTCTGCAAAAAGGCCTTCTTATATGCACAGACTATTTACACCAGCATTCAGAGGCGTAAGGGACAATACAGGCCACTCCCTTGCAAAGCAGTTTCCAATAGCAACCAAACCTACGTGCTTCATACGCTTAGAGTGTTTCATATTGGTGTTATTTATATCACTGTACTTTTATTGGACCCACATGGGCATTTGCAGTGTTTCATTATTTGTTTAATCTCTTTGTTATATTTCAAGTGAGTGCTCCGATGTAATATCTGAGGCATTAAACTCAGAGGCTCATATTGAATGACTTACAGTGAGTGAGCAGTTAGGTCTTCTTGCTTACTGACTTACTGGAGTCGGGATCAAACCTGCGATCTTTTAGTTCCTTTACAGATCCGTTATTGAGTCTGGGTCAAATCCCAGATTTATTCTCTAGATTAACATTATGTTTACATGCACATTAAAAGTGGTGATAGAGACCATGCAGGATCCATGACAGGGTCCATGCAGTTACCATACTCAACATTACGCAGCATTCTATTACTATTCTCATTTGTGGTATATTGAAGCAGTCATACTAAACATCTGTGCACATTAATTACATATCTTTAAGTATGAACAAGCTGCATAACATTTAATTGGTGGTTTCATTCATTGGTCTGTCAATGTATTTTTTTTTTTAGATTTTTGGTGTTCAAAAAATGTCACTTGTAAGCAGCTAAGGATCACATTGTTGCTGTATTGCATTATTGTATGTATATTAACATAGCCAAGTAAACATGATTTGTAAAGTATGGCCTGAATTTTAGTTTAAAATATAAAAAAAAATGAAGTAACATTATCATCCGAATGTGAAGAAACAACAGTGGTGACCTCAGGTACTGTGTTGCAGACAGTGTTGGGGGGTAACGTATTACAAAGGTAATGCTTTACAGTAATGTATTTCGTTTAGTGGTAACAGAGTAATGTAAAACATGTTACTAATAATATTTCAGTAATATGTTACTACAGTTATGTCATGTAATGCATTACAATCTACGTTACCGACTGAGGTGAAGTGTTTATTGTTGTATTTTTAAGAATCCATCCACACCAACATGACCATATTAATATAGCGAGCTACAACCAATATAAGAGCAGCAGTCGTCAGTTACTTTTATGATATGCTGCCCCCTATACTTTTGAACTACCTTTGATATTTTACAAATTACACCTTTAATGGCTTATGATTTTAAAGAGGGTTTTATTTTAACAGTGTGATTTTTTAATTGCTCTGATCTTGTTTTGCCTCGGCAATTAGATCACAGCACATGTTATTTTCAGTTTCAACAGAACAAAGAAACAGAAAAATCCACATCTTGTATTCTGCAGCAATCAAATGTGTGATCCATCTCTTCTTTCTATCTGGCACTTTGGTGGAGGAAGAAAAGTCCTGAAAGAAAGAGATTGGAGATTTTTTTCCTCCTCTGAAGTAACTACAATGGCCCCCCTGCCTTGTTCTATCCCACGAGTGTCCTGAAACCCAATGAATAACACCCAGATACACACCCAAACCACAATGAGAACAAAAAGGAAAAAAGATATATAAAGCCTCCTTTTTCATCTCACCTAAAAAATATATCATCCGTGGGCCTCTATTTTACTCCCAATTTCCACATAACTTTCATTTCATGTATACTGGCTTTTGTGAGGTCTATCAAGCTTCCGAGTCTGAAGCCATTGGGCCCTGACGGTGTCCCTGCATGCCCTCTTCACACTAAGCGAAAACCAAATCAAAGCGGCGACATGATGCATTAATATGAAGAGGCATTAAAAGCATCTGCTGGGGGAAATTTTACATATTTGACATTTGATGTTAGAGCCATTTGTACAATAGAAAAAATGTGGAAATAATTAATGTTTTACTAATGTTTTGACTTACTTCAGTTCCATAGTTTCCTTACACCATGTTTAATTAGAACCAATGACGACTGCAGTCTGTCCTGGCTTCTGACTGGTCAAGAGGTATTACATGCTGTCATGTGCTTGTTTGATAATTTAGTTGGAGCAATGGAGCCTTGAGAGCACACTAATCTTTGAACCTTACCTGTGTACCGTTTTCAGTAAACAGTTGAAAGAAGAACATGGACTATGGTGTTCTTATATTGTGCAATTCATTTCATCAGGTCTAATAATACTGGAACAATATAATTTCCCTTCACAATAAAAATGTATTTCCATGTTTTAGTCTATCTACATTGTCAGTAATCAGGTGGATATGTAAAGTATTTTACCACCCAAGAAGAGCAGAGATAAATGTGTGATTTTCTTTCCATGGAAGAGACGATATCAGGCTGTCAGTGAGGATTTCTGTAAGAAAACTAAATTAGCCGGCTGCAACATGTGACACCTAGTTCCTCAGTTAGAGAGAGTGGCTAAAGCAGTCAAGATAGCACAACAAGGAACATGAAAGCCTAAAGCTATAAATGATAATGCTGGCAGAGATATGGATGCAAAGTATGCAATGATGAATATGTGGTTTTTAACAGTATACTATAATACTACATAAATAAATGTATATATTTCTGCATCAATGGAGACTACCTACTATCTACTGTACCACTGGTGGGGGGGGTGCGATTATGGAGATATAATGGACAGCAGACAAATTAAAAATAAACCCTCCTTCATTCAGAGAGGAGTACTGCATGTACAAACACTGGGGGTTGGGTTGGTTTTAGCTACTAAAGAGAAAATTAAGAAATGATGCATTCATAGCTGAAAAACAAACATTCGATACCACCCACAATGTGGGAAGACAAAATAAGTGCGGTGCAGGAGAATGCCAGTGGAGGAGTGTCAGGCAAGAGGATGCAGAGAGTGTGAGCGCATGTAGGCCGAACAGACACTAACAGGTAGATGTACAAAATGGGCGAGCGGTGGTGGTGTGTGTCTGGGCGGTGGGAGAGAGTAACAAACGGACAAACTTGAAGTGTGTGAGGGAGGTGTAGGTTGTCACAGATGGATGACTAAAAGGAAGGAACAGAAAAAAAGGTGGTGGATTGGAGGCGGGTGAGAAGTGGAATGTAAGAGCAGGCATGAATGGATGACTGGAGAGAGAAAGGAAAAAAGACAGATGTCCAGTTGGCTAAGAAACAGATTTCTTTTTTAAAGGATGGGAGATGATTTTTTTTTTTTTTCAAAGACTTAAATGCGAATATGCAAGTGAGATCAAACCCATTTAAGAAGTGTGTCTCAATGTGACTAAATTAAGCCCAAAACATTGTTAAAGCCATTAGCTGCCTTGCAGCTGCACTAATCAAGATTTTATGTAAAAATGCTCCAAAGGCATAAATCACAAAAGTGAAACTGAAGCAGAAAAAGGACATCCATTAAATCAAGTAAATGACAAAATGACAGCCTGTTGATCAGCCCAGTGTGGGTGCGTTTCAGCAGTCTGGTCACACTCTGCTGACCAGACTTGTGGATATTTCACCTGATGGATGCACAGCAGACGCTCAGAGGTGAGTAAAAGAAGAGATTTTACACTCAGTCCGATAATATAACTCATTATCCCTCCTGCGGTGCCAGAACGTATGGTCTGTGCAGATGCAGCCGTGCACAACATCTGCCTTATAAACATTATGTTGGGAGATGTGGAATCATGTGTAAGTAGGTGAAAACACAAACAACAGTATGAGTCATCATAGTTTTTACCAAGCTATAACTGTATGATGTGGAAATAAATGTTGACAAACATCACCAGCCTGTTCAAAAGATGATACTGATTAAACTTTAAAGGGAAAGTTCTCTCCAAAATCAAAATATATGTTTTTCCTCCTGCCTGTAGTGCTGTATGTCCATCTAGATTTTTTCACTGTGAGTTATCGAGATTTGGAGATATCGGCTGCCTCCTCTCGAATATAATGAAACTAGATGGCACTTGGTTTGTGGGGTTAGATGTACAATGTGTATGTATCTGCCACTAGGTGGCCCTCTATTGAAACAAAACACAAGTCATTTGCCGAGTGTTATGTGGCGGGCCGAGCAGAGTGGGGGAGAACATAGCTGCTGCTCAGGTGCCTTGAGTCGACTAGAGAGTTGGGTGCAGAGTCTGACCCTCTGGAGAATAAACACAGTGAGTCACACTGGATTCTGCTCTGATTTGGAGCTGTTAATCGACGAGAGGAGGTCTTAGAAATTACCTTTTAACTTCTGGGATTAAAAAGTGGATTCATCTTCGATCCCGTTTATCAACCTGACTGCAACAAAGGTGACCTCCATTGTCAGGTGTTTATTTTCTGTCATTTTTACTGATGACTGGAGCTGCGGGGGAGATGTACTTCACTTCATGAACATAACGTTATAAAGAGGAGAGGGAAGAAGAAAAGAGAGAAGCAGAGTCTGGTGTGTGCTGAATTGGTGTGAGTCGTTGCTTGCTAATGTTCACAGACAAGGTAATGCTTTAAAGTTTTATTCACGTTAAGTTTGGTCTTGTTTGTCAATTTCCATTTCAAATAGCTTGAGTAAACGTATTTATTTCTCTGGGTTTGAACATTGTTGAAAACATTTAGGATAGCTGAAGTACACAACAGCTCAGCAACTCACACAATCGAGATATGATATTGGGTTGAACTGTCCCTTTAATCCTTGGAAGGAACCACTCTCCCTACTGAACGCTCTACATTTTAAACACTTTCCAAACGGACAAATAATCCTCTACATATTCTGCAAATGCGCATGTCAACATATCAATCATTACAAAGTGCAGTGTCCACATCTAGTCAATTATAGTCTGCTCTAAACTGCATGATTGGATCGAATTTGACATCTGTGAATTGGCTTGACATTTACTGGGGCTGTCTGCAACAACCATGAAAATAAAGAGAATACCCACTTTTCATGTAAAACTAATTGCGCTGTAGTACTGGCTGTCTATTTCACTTTCTCCCCTGTCACAATAGAGTCTGAGTGAACGAGCTGTTCCACTCACTCCACCTTGATGAATACTGACTTTGACGGGGAGGAGCAGCTTGGATTTTTTTTTATTCAATGTCTTGTCCAATCATACTTTCTCTTCCTGCCACCCTGCCATCAGTCACACTCACCTGTTAATGTCCAAGAAGTGGATTTCATTGCGTGAGGAGCCCATTGTTCAGTGCTGGACACTGGTATAAAGAACATCAAAATGTGAAAAATGTCTTCTTTGCCACTCGAGCAACAGCATGAACAGGTATTCAAGACATTTCTAGTTGAACTCACTCCCATATGATCATTCCAAAAGCATCACCACCTGTCACCTGTGTGAATGTTTGTCAACTCTATGGTCAAGCTATAGGTCAATTTAGTCATCAAAAGCTGCTTCATTAAGGAAAGTTCATGGTCCACCTTCATACTTTGTACCCTCCAAAAAAACTAACCCCCACCTCATCCCTACAGAGACTTTTTGGAACAGTATAACAATGTCACCCCACTTTTGCTGCTGGGAAAGAACAGCCATTAGCCAAACCCCAAGAGGTAGCTTGTCAGAACAATGTAAAGATAAGCTGTTTCAGGCATTTGAAAAAATAACCAATGAAGTAATTTCTCTGACAGGGAGACTCTGAGAGTCAATTACAAAAACAGTTGGTGCTCATCCATGTAATGTCCCACTGGCAGCAACGTTTTGCTTCCATGCTAAAAAAGATTTTTTTGCTTTGATGAAATGGCAACGGTAAAAACTCAAAAACATGCTTGCCTCAAGGATATTATTCTATATTATTTTTAACCTACTAGAAGTATGTCTTAAGCGACACATGAGTGGCCTGTACCTGAACAGGAAAATAACCATAGCTGTGTCTAGATAATGGCATTTTTAATTAACAATCACATGATGTTTAATCGCAGTTTTATGACAATTTATACACATTTAGATATCCCCCAATTCATTTAAAGTCACCTTAAAGTAAAACTGTAGCTCACAATTTTATTTCACTTGATGAATCCAAAGTAGTTAAGAAGACATTCCTTCCTTCATTTGCACCTCATTTTCCAAGATTAATGTAGGTGATCAGTCAGATGACTTTAACAATCAGCTACTTCACCGGTTATCCTGGATTGGTAGCTGTAACTCACACCACCGTCAAAGATAATACAAGTACCACAGAACCTTGCATCCATGCTTTATGTGCATCCATAGACTGCTCCTCCAATCCTTGTGTGGATATTAGATTACGTCAAATAAAGATACCCAGGGAAAGTCCTAACTGACTATTTACAGTCCCAAGGAAGTGAGGAGCCTTTTAGTGGGTGCCTTGTCTACTGTGATATCTGTCAACATGCTGAGGGGCCGCTACAAGGCGTCCTCTGGGATCCCTCAGGTGGAGAATGCCAAATTCTCCCTGTCAGGCTAGTATAAATATTTCCTTTGTGTTTTTGTCCATTATGCAGGGGCTGTAACATATGTTACGCTGTGTTTTTGCTGGTTTTTGTTCTGCTGTTTCAGTCTGTCTGGTAAAGTCGTTGTATAGTTACTCCACCTGTCTGGTCGGGTTTTGCTCCACTGGCAAGATGAAAAGCTGGTTTGCATGTAGCCCAGTTTCCTCGTGTTCTCCTTCTTTATATAGAAGGCTGTCAGGTCTCTGCAAAATGGATTTTGTACGTTTTGTGTTCACTAGCTCATACACAGGTTGAAGGTAGAATGTAGAAGAATACTTTTTTTTTCATCTCAAATCAGACACTTTCTACAGTGTTTAGACAAAGACCAAAGTTATTATTTCATGAAGAGTCAAATGTTATTTGCAGGTCTGTGACGAGTCCTGTGAACAGAAGGCAGCTGTGCTACATTATTCATCAATCTTTCTCGCTACATTACTATTTACTGTTCCTAACATAGTTGCACAGTCTAGTGCACGCAAGATGCTAAATTATTTTAAGTCATATAGAGTACAATCAAAATGACTGCAGCTGTCTCTTCTGTTCTATTTCAGGTGAGTTTCTATTTAATTTCCTGTTGGATGACAGCCTGTAATGATGCTGGAATATTATTCAGGTCTCTAATCTAATCTAAGAAATTCTAATATCATCAAATCAGAGACACAGTTTGTGTCATGATGTTCTTTTTTCTGCAGTTTGTCACTGCAAAAAATGATTGGTCATCTGCGGTTCAGACTACATTAGTTAGTCATGCTTTTGTTTGGGATATTCATGCCTGATAATGTGTCATGATTTGTTCCGACTATGCACCACGCAGGCCAGGCACTGATATGATGACCTGCGCGAGTAAACAAACATGCTTGGCTGCACAGAGAGTTGGGATGCCTGTCTCAGGGTCTGAGTACACATGATATGACCTGGCATTTAGACCTTGCCAGTGCCCCTTGGCCTGGCTACCTGCTGTGCCCTCTAAGCCACCTCATGCTGGGACCAAGATGGATTGGGATGGAGGCAGAGGCAATCACCATAGTGGCATCATTTGGCTGTCAGCCAAATTGAAAGACAGGCCGTCAGTTGGGCCCACAGACTTGACGTCAGGATGTGTCGTGCATCGGGGCATTACCTCATCCTGTAACAGCACCTGCAGATGGAGCTGAAAGGAGAAGCACACATGAGGACACGTCATTTGTTGACTGATCAGTTAGTGAGTTTACTTCAAGGATGCAGATGTTTACTACCACAGAGGAAAATATGATGTTATATTGTGTGTTACAATGCACAGGCCATGTAAAATACTGTGACTGGCTGTCAATTTTTTTTTTAGCCGAGTCACACGCACAGAGTCATGGTCATGTCAGCATTAAAGTAGTATTTCTCCAGTATGCAAGTATGTACGTGGGAAATGCACAACCAAGATTAAGGAGGTATGTAGTCCCACTGATTCAAATTCCATGAATTTGCCAGGACGTGGTAATTATGAAAAATTCAGCATTTTGAAGAGCAGAAACTCCCAAGGACAGCAGACACAGAGGGAGCATGCAGCGAGGATGTCCAGGGAGCCGCACTGACTTAGTAACATAAATGAGGCGACTAAGCACTCATTTTAAGAAAGAAAAAGAGGGCAACTATAAGGAAGTTAAATGCACGATCGGTAAATCATGTGATAGATTGTGAGCCCAAATTAGATCAGTGATACAAAACAAAACTGCCCAGCTCCTTAAATTTGAGCCTTGACATTTTTCGGATGGATGAAGAAGATACACCTTCTCAGACTAACTTATTTTGCTATAGCCAAATAATATGTTATTTAAGAAAGCATTATTGCAGTGTTCCCATTTACACTGTATGTAAATCTGCATTTCGAATCAGCTCATGGCAGTGCTTAAAGAGAACTCCAAAAAGTTGATGTGATTGGATTTTTTTTTCTGAGTCTGAATGTTCTCAGATTTGTCATCACTGTTAATACTGTATACAGCTTATTAACATATTTTACTGTATATTTTATCTTTGAAGAAGTAGGAGTACAACACTTTAGCATTTACCCACATTTTTTACAGTTTATTAAGCTGCAGCGAGCTATATTTAGATGGTTTTATTTATTTATTTTTTCAATGCAGGCTAGTCAAACCCCAAACTATCAAGATTCAACTGCAACAGTCTGCTTTAAAATGACCTGATTTGAGAACAGTTATTAAAGTTCTGTATTCAACGCATGTTGGATACCATTTGGTGTCAAAAGATGTTTTAGTTCAGTCATTATTGAGGATTTTGCAACGTGTTAATTCTTCAAAACTTGGCACAACGACTACACGATGACATAAACAAAGATATTATGTCTGATTCCTTATGTTTGTACATGTCTCACCGTGAGACAGGGGCTGTTTGTTTGTTAACTGGACTTTCTTTTACGGCATGTTACATGTTACTCAGTTACTGCGAGATTCACAAAATACAGATCATTTAAAACAGAGGGATGTGGCTTCAGAGCTTTTACAGCACCCATATTAAGAATGCTGTGCCATAATTGACAGTATAGTACTTGGGAGTACCTTAACTGAGTCCCTGTGTAAAACTCAGAGGAAACCCTGTGCTGCTGCATCACCACATATCTCCATATCTTTTTCTCCCTTCGTTTCTGCAGCCACAACCCTGTGACCTCACTGTAACTGCAATGCAAATGCTGAATCACGTCAGAAGGTTAACTCTGACGCCCTTTTCCAAAAGAGTCACATCCACCTAACAAAAGTACTCCCACAGACGCCAACACTAACAGGAAGTCTGTTTTTAGTAGGAAGTTGACACTTTCTAATATTGATAGAGAAGGTTTGTCTCAGGTGAGCTGGTAGATATAGCTGACATTACAGTCCATCTGCTATGCAGAGCCATTCACCCTTACAGCATTATATACAGAATGAGATGATTTATGCTTAAAACCTGAATAGGTGACAGTTTGTCAGAGAGACTGGAAATGATATTTTCAGCTCCTCGGCATCAGCATTAAAGGGTCCCTATAGAGCCCAGTGTATGCGATGTCACATTGTGATTTTTCTTTTTTGCTTCCTGCTAAATATAATATAGCTTCTTTTCTTTTTCCACCTTTGTTCATTTTGATAAAGATCATCTTCAGTTTTGTTGACAGTGGGACACTTGTCTATATTGATATTATATTCATTGTTATTCAGGCGTAAGTGCAAGATAAACACTGACTTTGAGTGTCCAAATGGATGATCGGTGCAGTAATGATGTTGAGCTGGAATGCCAGTGGCAAGACAAAGTCAAGGCAGTTTATTTGAGAACACTTAACCACAGACTACACTTGTAGAGACTCTTCCCACAATTGCAATATATGAGTCAGCCTATTCAGAAAATAGACTCTGAGGTGTTTCTCATTAGTGAAAAAAACTCTCTTTCTTCTTCTCTTTTTTTTGCCTACATTTAGCTTTCTTTTTTGTTCTAAAGGTTGGCAGGCTAAATTGAGAATCCTATGAAACACTCTCTTAAGATTGCCAAAACAAGTTAATCAATAGTCTTCTTGGAGAAATACCTATCCTGTCAAAGATTCTCATTTGTAGTGAATGGCAAAGTGGAAGGATTGCCCACCACTAGAGTTCTTCTTCACTGTCAGGCTACTAATAGATACTGTATTAGTATGCCATTTTGAATGACAATTTTGGATTTAGATAGATTGAATTTTATTGTTCGTTGCAGTGATAGCACATGTGGCAGGCTCTTGTTGAAACTTGCTAACTGACTGTATGAAGGTATTTCACGTGTCGGTGGGCTGAAAAGCTTGGACCGTGTAGTGGAAATGCATTATATCAGGAGTACGATAGCTACAACTGCTCTTTGCTCAAATGGTGACAGGATGTAGCCAGAAGCAACCCAGCCATAAAAAATGTGTAAAAGATGTAGGCTTTTTCAAACGGATATATTTAAACTGTACATTTCTTTATGTTAAATTCAGATTTCAATATATGCTATTAGTCTGGTTAGGTTTAGGTAGAAAAACCACTTGGTTAGGATTAGGAAAAGTGCATGTTTTAGCTAACCTGATCATGTTGCCACAAACACAGCTGGAAATTGTCACGATGTTTTGGTAAAAATAACCAGTGTCTCCAACACTGGTCTCTCACTTGGCAGCTGTCTCACCTTGTTTTCACAGTACCACCCTCCCCTTGTCCTCCTGATGCAACGCAAGTAACCTATACATGCAATCTCACCGTGATACCGTATTGTATGAATCGCTCTGTCGTATTTTAGGTAGCCTTTTTAAAACATTGGCCAGGGGACTACAGAGCCTGTGTTTTATTGATTTGCACCGCCCCTTCTCAAAATAAACTATTATAATACACATAAAAAATGTTGATATGAAACACAGACATTTAATTTATCTGTAGTTTTCAGAAACTTACAATGTCAACATTTTATTGTGGTGACTGGGCTGCCACCTTTGTCACCTTCCCCATTTTAGAAAAATCCCTTTACCTCCACCCTTAGCTCCTGTTTTATTCTTTACTGAGCTCTTCTCTATGTCTCGACTCAATTACATTGTTTGGACATTATGATTGAAACCTGCACCTATCACTATAAGGCAGTGGCCTTTAATATTGACAATGTAGGCTAAGAAATATGCTAGGATAAGAGTTGGTCCGTACCAACAGTGAAGGCAAAATTCAAGGTATTGTGAAGCAAGTTATGATGCATATGTTGTCTCTCCATAACCCAGCTGGCTGACTTCCAACGCACCTATAGTCCCAGATGTTACAGTATGGAACCTCTGAAAGTATGTTTGATTAGCTCCTAAATCAAAACTGAAACAGCATGTTGAAGCCCTGTCTTTACGTACAACTCATAGGGTCCCTGCCATGAAAAATACCCACACATTCATATATTATCTTCTGCGTTAGCACACCCATGAAGTTCCAGCTGTGCTATACCCCCTTTACCTAAATCAGAGCGAGATTCCCTGTGAATATTTTATGGAATGTAATTGAACAGTGCTGTGGCACCGCATTAAAATTAATGTCATGTTTGTGTCTGCTGCATATTTTCACCCAAATGATTGTAATGGAAATGATCATGTGCCTGAGCCTGCATATAAAGAGAGAAGCCGCTCCTCAGCTAAGTGTCTGGGATGCTAATAGGGAGATGTTTTATGGCCTGAGACACACAGAGGAAAGCAAGGGAGGTGTAATGGCAGGATATACTACACCCTCTCGGTGGAGCAGACACCTGGCTCATTCTCTGCATCTATTCCTCTTGTTTTGTGACTCATCCCTCGTCGAGATGGGTATTTAGGGGACGTTGCACCAAATGTTAAACTGAACACCAACATTCCAGGAAAAAAACCCGGGTTTCCATCTAAATGTGCTGCATATTTAAACAGAATTTTCAGAGAAAATACAAGTTAATGTGGGTTCCCATCCTCTATCATTATGTAAATATTAGCAGCTGGATGCACTAATTCTCCAGTCAGGTGGTGTGAAACGACTGCAGAGGAAGTGGGAGCAACGAGATTACACAATTAAAAGACCACCAGTCAAACCACAAATGGTGGAAAACCATCGAAAAGACATATTAGGATAATTTAAATGAACACTGAAGTCTGTTTGGTCCTCGGATGTCTGCTGTTTTTCATCTGCATAAGTCACATGCTTCATGTACATCATTAGTTCACTGGATCTTATTCCATTGCACATTTTGCTTGATTGTTAAACTTTTCCTGCGTTCCAGAGGCGGATAACTCCATTTATCTTTTTAAGTGTAAATTGAAATGTTTTTTTAGGTTAGATGTGAATGAACTGTTCCCACTTGCACTCATGTAATCCTCCCTTTTTCATATTTGAATATATTTTTCCTGGTTTAGATTTTTTTATTATGCCTATGCATAATATGAATACATAAAAAAATACCTAAAGCGTGCTGTTGAATATACTTATTGCTATTTATATTGATCTATTTTGATAGCAGATGAAGCTGAAATGATAACCCACAATGTGCTTTACTTTTGTGATAACATTACAAAAATAATGGTTGGTTTATTTTGGCTTAATTTATGCAATAATAACTGTACATTTTCAAACAAACAGTCATATTAAAAATGTATATATATATATATATATATATATATATATGTGAAAAAGCAACCACCCACCCACCCGAATGTACTGCACATCACCATGCTAATTGTTTTCCCTTGTAGATGCTGCCGAACTATCTAGCAAAGTGGGGAGGCATGTTCAGCGATGACAACCATATGGCTGTTATTATTGAATGAATACACAGTAGCGCCTCATTAAACACAAACCCAACAGAGTCTTTTGTCACTGCAGCTAACAGGGGCTGCCTGTCTGGTGCATCGTGGGTCCAGGACGGGCAAGTCTGTGCTGCAGAAGGCCTCCCCTGGCACGCCGCTCCATCAGTAAGGCAGAAAACAGATGGGGAAGCAGTGGGTGGAGTGCCGCCAAAGGCCAGACAGGCTTCGACTTAAGTACATACATGTGGGCAGAGATATGTTGTGGCATGCAAACATTTTAAATAATGAATCATGATAATACTGAAAATTACGAGCGGCAGATTATTTCAATACTGTGCTCCACAAAGTGCCTTTGGGAATTTATTTATTTCTTTTATGCACAAGTCCTCGGAGTCTCTCATACTAAGATGCCGGCACTGCGATGGCCAGATGTCCCTTTTTAGGCAACAGTTCAGTGTTTGTTTTCTTCAAGGACACCTGAGGAAAAGAGACGTCAACAGCGGCCTTGTGAAATATCCTTGAGCAAAGAAATATACAACAGTTTTGAGTATGTACGCAGTCTTTTCATTTATCAGCAACTGATGATGTATCAACACTGACGTTACCTCTGGAAGTTTGCATGAAGAAACTTTTCTTGGCTGTCACCACAACACCATTGTTTTTAGGAATCTTTATTTACTTATTCCTGAACCAATTAAATTCTCTTTACACTCTGGCCTTCCATCCAGCCATCCATCCATCCATCATCTGAAACCGCTTATCCTTTTCAGGGTCACGGGGGGCTGGAGCCAATCCCAGCTGACATCGGGTGACGGCGGGGTACACCCTGGATAAGTCGCCAGTAAACACTATGACCTGTTTTATGAAAAAAAAAAAAGATTCAGCAAAAAGTTCAGGAATAAATAATAAATTAATAAATAATGGATGAACAAATTTGATGTTATGGATTCTCTATAATTCCCTTCAGTTGAACTATCTAAGGCAAATTGGGCAAAAGCATTAATAGGGAAAACAACAAGGAGAAAAATGTTCCCATTCATATTGTAAAATCCCTGACGCCTGTTTTGTGATGACTAATACGTTTTTTTCTTCACATTGAGAAAACTCTCGAGCTCTTTTGCTGAAGGCCTCATTAGCTGAAATATACTTCACCTGGTGTTGGCAGCTTAGGTAATTAGAGCCTTGCAAAGCCCAACACTTCAGCTAGAGAGGGTGCGCCAGCGAGGGCAAACCTCAGTGCTGATCTCCCCTTCAAAGTCTAGACAACTGGTTTGTGTTCCCATTGCTCTACTCTCCCTATCCTCCAGAAAAAAATAAGATGCTCATTTACTCTCAGTTTTCTACCTTAAACCCCAGTTAAGTTTGGGATTTGAGGTAGTTTATTGTTTAATTAGTTTAATATGCAGCAGACGGCTCCTGACTCATGTATGACTCTTGAGGAATTTAGACTTTTTGATTTAAAAATGAAGACGTCAGCGTGGAAGAGTCTCTGTCCCTGTCAAAAGGCTGAATGCAATGGGACATAAACTTGTGTACCATACATTATTAAGTGGGTGACTTAGCCACACAGAATATATCTGGGTGCCCTTGATGGGATACTTCAGTCAAAAGCATTATAAACACTATTTACATAAGCTGAAAAAGAATACCCCATGTTCAGCACTTTTAGAGACTCAAACAGGGTGTTTTACTCCTTTACTCTTCCTGGGGCCCTATGTCCTGCCTGTTTTAGGCCTAGTCCACACGTATACAGGTATTTTTGTAAAAAAAAAAGGTTTTGGAAAAGATAAATATAAATCCATTCCTCAACTCAAATACTCCAATATCATAACATGCACTCCAAGTTCACATTTGCTAATGATGCTACAAACACTGATAAACGTGGGTGTCTGCATCATTGTTTCCATAAATCTCAGTTTCTGCCCATCCAGGTGTAACCCCTGAAAACAACGTTTTTTAATATCTTACCCTAGCAGGAGTTTTCCAAAAGCTCTGTTTTTAGTGAGCTGAAATGCTGTTTACATGTGAACGGAAGGACAGTTTTGTTTTTTTTAAGACATACCCATGTTCATGTGGACAGGGCCTGAGATGTTTCCCCTGCCCCAACACATCTGACTCAAATGAAGAGCTTGTTATCGCGCTCTGCTGAAGCCTGATAATGACCTATTAATTTGAATCAGGTGTGTTGGGGCAGGGGAACTTGCAGGGAAGTGGGCCTCCAGGACCAGGATTGAAAAACACCGCAGGAGGGTGTATGAACCTATTAAAGGTTAATGTGAAAAGGAACAACTGTGTGTTGCGTGTTCACACGTGGTATTTGTGATACCTTTGCCAACCTTTCCACAAAATCTTGTACAAGTCTGTGGGTCTATTTGGAAGTTATGTGGGTTTTTTTTGTCTCACAGTGAGAATCCAGAGTCCGACCATTCAACAGTCAAAACTGTTCAGAAAACAACTGAAGGGAAGCTGCAGTTCCATGACGTCCCAGTTTGCACCCCTTTATTTGACTGAGAAACACAGGGAAGGTAGACTTTTTAACCTTGCCTTTGTGAGGCACACAGCCACACAGCTAGAAACCTGGCAGAAGTATATGACTCAGATTCTAGTTTAGACTTCCAGGTTCAGTTATTTCCTGCTGCTTGAAGCACTGCCAAAATTAGACCTTTCCTCTTTTAAAGCCGATCTGGAAAAAGTAATCTATAACTTTACATCAGAGCACCTTCACCACTCTAACTTCAGCTATCTGCAGTGTGAGCAAAATACTGCAGACTGACTTTTAAACAGGACGGTATTTTTCTCCATTAGAGCTTCACAACACTTGCTCCTGTCAATCAATCTACTGTATGGGAGGAATCGATTTTTAGAGCCGTTAGTGCTAAAACAGGGCAGATCACTATAACCACCTTTGACTCCCTGTGTGCCCTTTACAGAACTTTTTAGAAAAGACTTCTAATGAATAAGAAACATCTGAATGCACTCCAAGTCTGTAACATCTTCTTCAACAGTGCACAGTACCTGGTAAACCTACAGTACGGTATGTAAAGCAGCTAATTAATTATCCTGCTTAATTATTCTGATGCAGGATGGTCTGTATATTCCACACGTACCTGGCCCATTAAAATCATAACAACTCGACAGAAGTAATAATTATGGACATATTCTATTGAAATGCATCTAGGTCAACTGACCAGGCAACAAGGAACAGGAATAAAGTGCCTCATTTAAATAGTATTAGCATTTGTACAGTAGTGACCACTTTGTCCACATACCTTACGTGCAATATGATGGTGTTCCTAATCATATCTATGAAAATGAATCTTTTGAAAAAGATTTTTGTGGCAAAGGTTTTGTTTGCAGTGTGTTTGGGATTTAGCAAAGAAAAATGTGTTGATGATTCACAAGGTGCAAATTTCAGAGCATTGGAAATGTTGGAGAAACCTTGAAATTCACAGTGCATGAAGTCTTTTTCAAATCGAACAAATAAATGTGATTATACTGTTGGTTAGGTATTTGAGCCATACTCTATATAGATGCTTGAAACTACTGCCTTGCTCTGGCCTGTGAGAAAAGCATGTGTTAATCACTGTCACTCTGCAGTGTTACGTGTACAATTGAATACCTATTTCTGACATTCAACTAAATCATAGCTCCAAGTGCGATACTTGCTTGACTTAATAATAATTTCTAATATTCCATACATTACACTATTATTTACCATTCATTGCATTCACACTATCATTTTGTTTTCTTTTGTCTGAGCCGATGTAGAGCCAATGTAAAGTTTGTTTGGATCCTTTGGTTTCACACCCTCCAATTACTTTCACACCAGTTGCCAGATGTGTTAAATAATGTGCTTGTGTTGTGAAAATAAATGTTACTTTCAATTTATTAAACAAAACAGACACATGCAGTAATAATATCCATACCTCATCCCATGCTACCCACACAATTGTTTGAGCATAACCCTTGATAATCTATACTGTACTGGATATTTGGTTAGACGGTAACACTTCCAATCTTTAAATATAATTGACTACATTTCACTGTTTAGAAATGCAAAAAACAAAAGGTGTTTGGTGAATGTTTTGTGGGGAGGAGTGAGCGGATATAGCCACTGCTCAACTGATCAGAGCTGGCCAGTTCTTGTGTAGCGAGTGGTGTGCAGAGCCAGACCTTCTGGAAGAATAAACTCCCCAAGTGACAGTGATTCTGCTCTATTCTGGAGCCCTTTACCGACGGGAGGAGAGCTCAGAGGTTACTTAAATTTTTTTGGGATTGAAAAGTAGATCTTCACTCCTGATTATCAAACTGATGCAGCACTGATTGCCAGAGGCGACCTCCATTGCCGGGTGTTAATGTGCTGTAATGCTGACTGGAGCTGGAGGGGAAATGTATATTACTGCATGAATGTAACATTACAGCGTTTAATGATTGACCAGAATTTACACACACAGACACACACACCCTCGGTACATGCCGATGCATTATTTGTGCGAGTATAAATTTGTGAATAAACACAAATGATTCTCCGGTAAACTCGCATAGCTGGTGGTGACCACACCAATGCTGATGAAAATCTATCTGACGTGACTCAGGCACAAATGTTCACAGCCGAGGTAATGTTTTAGTTTTATTCAGGTTGCATTAGTCTCATTATCTGACTCCCTTCTTCGCACTCTTCTCTCTTCCTGGAACTCTCTCCCGGAGGTATAGCGACTGGTAACCAAATGCATTACCTAGAGTAAACTTGTGAATTTCTCAGTTTGAACATTGTTTGAAACTTTTAGGAGTATGCAACTCAAAAAAGAATATATAACAAAGGTTTTTGTTGTTTTTGACATTTTAATGCATAATTCTTACATGTTATAGCTTTAAAAGAAGGAAGGAAATCAGGGCACCTACATTGTTAGACCTACCTGTTCCCTCTTGGTGTGAGTTTGCGTAATGGTACCTGCATACCAGAATATTTTAATTTGAATTGACATTTACCATCTATTTCCCCTCTGAATCTTATTGCTCATTCTTTATATTCATAAGAAGTGATAATTTAAGGACCAAATCTGTAAGTGCTCTCCGGAATAACACTCATTTCTGGTTTCCCCATTATTGTAACGCCTAAGCAAAATGCACTATCAAAATAACAAATTCGTTATTGGGATGTGGACGTTGATTAAAAGACAGTTTTTTTCAATAATTATGTCACCAAAACTGTAAAGTATGCATGTCAGTTTGTAGGATGTAGATTGTGTTTATTTTGTTTACCTGAGCCATTGCACACATTAGCATCTCTCCAGGAAGGGAATCCAACAGGGCAATGTGATAACAGTCAACTGCCTCCACATCCCCACTGCATAATTTACACCTGCATTTACATATTTTTTTTTCTATGCTAACTTAAAATATGAGTCATCTGGTGCCCTGTCAACTCAAAGTAGATGGATTTGTCACTAATTTGAATAAAATGTCACAATAGCTATTTTCACACATTTCTGATTCATTCCTCATTTCTTTTCCCTTTTTCTTTCTTCAGTTTGTCCTCACAGCCTCAAGTTTGGTTTCCTAAGTTTGGAATAAAAAAGTCGCTGTAGTTTATACTTTAATCCGTCTTTTTAGTGGTCATAAAAACATGATGAAACGGATTACAGGCTTTACAACATTAGTTAAGTTTGCAAATCTGTCTTTTTGCAGACACGATGCTGTTTACACTTTTGACAATTAACACTACACTTTTTTTTAACAGATAATAGAAGAAGCGCTGACTGCCACTATGGCAGATTATCGTTTGATTGACAGGTGGTCTGTGGGAAGACACTGTAGTATGTGCGTTACTCCAACTGTGCTGTAATTGGTGGTGTAATATTTCTAATTTGCAGAAAACTGCAGGTTCAGTTGACTTACCCAATCTACAAACAGTGAGGCGTTTCTAATTATCAATTTTTTGAAAAAACAAGCAGAGAGAGAATTAGAGAGTGAGAGTGCTGTATGATTTTATTCTACTGAACTCTGACCCCTCTAGCGAAATCCACTCATGCATGTACATAGCGTCCGTGTGATATGCAAAGAAGACATTTTCCACTTGTACTATGTGCAATATGGTGAGTGACAGCTCGTGGAAATTGTTTGATCTTCAAACTGTTAATAATGTATGCAGATATAGAAGTTTTAAAGTGAATGAAGTTATAATTTGCTGTTTTTGTGTTATATTACTTTTTTTTCTTATCTACTACTTTTATTGTTGCAGCAACTGATTATTTTTTACACTATGAGCATTCTCCAATCTAATGGAATTTTCCTCAGACTAGAAGACTGGAAGGTCATCTGTTTGAAGATCACTGCGGTGCTGAGTGAATGAATAAAATTGGCAGCAACAGTTGAACTCATCACCGCATAAAAATGAGCTATACTCGTTGCAGCTTCAGAGATGTAACTGGAAGCAATCAACCGGAAAAGGAAATGGATACACTCTCCCGCAAGACAATGCGACCAATTATGTGTTATTTTTGAACAACCGTGGGAGATGACACACTGGTGGCTGCTCTGTGAGGAATTCCAGATGAGCTGGCAAGCTTGTTCACTCTTTGGGGGCTAAAGCCAATGCAGTTATTCATTTTGTCAGAGGCAAGATAGCATGACATGAGCCAGTGGATAAGGAATCATGTAATCAGCTAGCCCTTTCATGTATGGTGTCCACAACAGCACACAGATATTTGGAAGCCATTTTGAACCCTTTAAGTTGATGTACCATGTCGCAAACACCAGGTGGCAGACCCCAAAGCCTTGTCAACAAACCCCAAATGTCCACCCTCTGACCCCTCTCTGATCACTTGTGAGGGCATGAGACTGCAAGGTGATATAAGCCTCTGATAGGCCTAAAAACTACTATAATAAAATTAATTTAGCTTACTTCTATAGTCTATTCTTCTGCATATTCATGTATCATATGTGGTAAATATGATTTCTGGCCAACACGATTCAAGTAATGTCTGCGATTGAAAAAACTAAGTCGCCGCATGTGTAATACAATCATTGAAGTCCAATGAAGTCTGCAACCAAAGCGAATCTCTGGAAGTCTGCAGACAGTCTGCCTGGAAAGCCCTCACTACTCGCAGACTTCCCACAAATGCACCTGCAAATTACACAAGTCTGCAAGTGCTTTCAAGTCCGGACATTTGGATGTAGTCACAGAGTTATGATAAATTCAAAGTGGCTAGGGGAAGGAAAATATGCACCAATCCCCTTATTCCTAGAAAAGCAGACAGGTAAATAAATAAATAAATAAATAAATAGATAAATAAATTTAAAAAAAAAAATGTTCTGCCTATTGGACCTGTATTTAGATTCTGCCCTATTCTGTATGTTTTAATTCAAATTATGATATAGTTTACACTTGAATATACTTACAGCAATACTAAATAGTCGTCATATTTTATCTAAAGATAGCAGATATACTGTTTGGTGCAGTTTCTGTCACAGAAAAACAAAATGCACAAGCAAAATTATAAAATCTGGGAAAAAAAGTTTAACATCTTATTTAGTTTTTCAATATATCGTCTCATGTCTGGTTTCCCAGGTTATTCCTGAATCCTCCAATGAATTGCACATTTTATGTAACAAATCACAATGCTGAAGTTTTTGGCATGATATTTCACTTTTTTTAAAGTAAAAACAAAATATTTATTTGTGATTTAATAATTCATGTATGGAAGGGCTAGAAACTACTAGATGAGTGTTCGGAATACCAAACATAGGGGTTCGGACAGTGGAGACGTGGACTATGCTGCAGGCGCTATTTGAGATATTTCTGTGGTAATTGTATTACGCTCTTCCAACATTTAAAGGAGATTGTGAATCTGAACTACCTGAAGCTGCTTTTGAGGATGAAACTACCAAGTGTTTGTTACCAGTCACTTTTCAAGCCTGCAGGGGGTGAGCCTTTGATTCTACAAACATACATTTTTGATAAACTAAACATGGAGGACATGTATTTTGCTCTCTGATCTCACAGACTAAAGAGATTTATTTCACAGGTTTGTAGAATAGTTCTCGACCTCAAACGCATAATACATATTAAGCACAACAGCTTGTGGTTAGCTGCCAAAATGGCTGTTTTTTAGGCTATATACTGTATAAGACACACATTTAGGAATCTATAGCAAATCTATATAAGAACCTCACACATACAGGTGCAACCTTTTTTGTCATGTTCTTATGAGTGATATGAACACCTGGTACCAAGCTGAATGTGAGTGTGAGAGTCACATTGAACCAAAACCTACCTTTTATAATAACCAAGTTAGATAAAAATGTCTGCTCCCTGCTGCGCTGTGCAGCCCCGTATGAAAAAAAAGACCAAACATTCAGAACAAAGCATATGTTATGTCACCTTGACTGGTAGCAGGTGAACTTGATATATGATCTTTGTACAAGAGGTCAGCTTTCACTTCTGGCATTATTCATATTCTCCGATGCAAAACAACCTTCTGTGTTGCGCAGTACATGCACAGGCAAGCTACGAGGCATAAATATTCATGGGGAAGTGTCTACAAGGTGTTAAAGCTTACCTTTAGTCAAACAGACATCTAAATTTACTTGTTGCATAGTAATTATATAAAAACAGCCAACTAAAGAGAGACTTGGAAACAATCATTGAGGGATTGTGGGTAAAACATCCACAAACGCATACCAGCTGGATACAAGATAGATAGATAGATGGATAGATGGATAGAAAGATAGGAAATGGACATTAAAAAGAATGAATTAATGTACGCATGAGCTGATGACACAGTACTTTCTTTTCTGCATACTGACGTTCAGAGGGTGGTCGCAGACTTGCTCGGATCAGGCCATGCAGCGCAAAACCCCTCTGGATCCTCTAATGATCTACCTAATCAGGTTAAGAAATGCTTTTTTTTCTTTTTTAATAAGCCCTTTAATTTATTCAAATATTCAATGCACATGCCTCGTTTCATTTGAAATAATGAGAGACAAGGGTAGAGGGACGGAGACATAGAGGGAGGCGGTGTGCGAGTGAGAGAGAGCAGCTGAAGAAAAGAGTAAGAGAATGAATCAGAGAGGACAAAATGTAATTTGTCAGCCTATTCAGACAGCCAATGCCTGAAATGAGAATTAACAGAGAACGTAAAAGACTGCTCTTTAATTGGACAAGGCCACTCTTGACATTTTCAAGCCAAACTTCAGCGATGATGATGGGAGAGAATGTGTCATAACTACAAATTATTCTCTCTTCCGCCTGTGCTGAAGAGCAGATTCACAAAGCCTCTTTTATTCTTTCACCATATTTGCATTATCTTTTATCTCGACTGTGCTGTCCTTTAAAATAATGCAGACAAAACTTCCAGTTCTCACTCTGAGTAGATACCCTCACCTACGCAAAGCATGTGTATTCTATAGTTCACCTGGCGTTTGACCTCAGGTGACACCATTTAACTTTGTAAAGATTCATGAAAATGAGTCTTAGTAATTCTGAAATTGGCTGTGAAAATGAAATGCTGTGTAGTTCAAATGCTAATGTAGGATGTGTGTGTAGAAAGCAATGTTGCTTTTTATTGAGTTGAATAGGACACCCAGAGGATTGGAGTATGATGCTCTACCAAAAGACATCCCTTGTAATGTGTGCATGCACCCAATTAAAAAAAATACATACTCTGAACTTTTGCATGGAGCAAACACCAAACAACTGACGTAGATTTTCAGTAAACTGCATTTACATCTGACACTTTATGTGCTTTGAGTGTATCTAAACCGTATGCTGGACTGTAAACCTGCAACTCAAGTTGAAACCATAGAAGCTAGGTTTTCACTGTAGTGAAGCCAATTTGAGACAGTCTTTTCCGTCTGGGGTAAACTTGCCAAATCTGCTCGGGGTAACATGGGTGAGAGGGTATTCGAACAAGGCAATCGCAACCCTGACTACTCAAAGGGAGCTGTAATTGCCAGCAGTAGAAAAATACAGTTGAACGATATAAAATATATGTGTAAGAAGCAGAGCATGGGTGAAAAACTTAATGCAAGCTCAGCTAAAGGCAGGGACAAATCAAGGTTGACAGGAAAAGACTGTTCTGTAATCCACATGGCTCCATCACTAGATTTTTCAGCTACACACACACACACACACACACACACACACACACACTGTCAGGTAGTCAGGGAAGGAACATTTCCAGCTGACTAAGAGGACCTGAAACCCAAATAATGTGTCTCATTTGGGGTTTTACGAGCAAATTAAATGTTGGCTGGTTCCACAAAAGTAAGCAGCACAGCCTCAAATTACGCCAACATGCTAACATGATTTTTTTTCTAAAGGCCTGTACCATTTGGTGCTTAGTTGTAATTTTTTTTTAACCTTAATATCAATGGTACTAAATAAATGTGTGGCTCTGTCCTGATTATGTGTGTGTGTGTGTGTGTGTGTGTGTGTTTTGTATGCCTTTTATACCCAAAAATGTTGTCATTTTCAAGTCAAGTGGCATTTTCAGTCCCTGTGTAACTGATATCGACAGTTGGTGCTGTTCCCAGAACATCATAACTGATCCAGAACCATAATTTCATCTTACAAAATAGCGACAAAAACTGCATCTGGAGTGAGCTGTTGTGGTTGAGTGGGTTATGTACAGGACTCTTACTCAGGAGACTGGAGATTGAATCCCTTTTGGAATATGTCATTATACAGTTCAAGTATTATTTTTTGGGTCTTTATAGTTTTATGTCACTGTTTTGTTAGGTTTAGGCCACAGTAATACTCGGTTAGGTTTAGGTAACAAAAACACTTGGTTAGGTTTAGGCAAAATAATACTACTATTAGGTTTAGGCAATGAAAATACTTGGTTAGGTTTAGGCCACAGAAATACTCGGTTAGGTTTAGGCAAAATAAGACTTGATTAGATCCAGGAAACACAAATACCTGGTTACATTTAGGCAACAAAAAACTTGGTTAGGTTTAGGAAAACATGGTTTCAGTTTTAATAGACGTTTTCACAATGTTAAACACGCTCATATTTTTCCAGTCTTTTTTATGATGTTCCAGGAACAACACCAACACAGCGATATCATTACACACACACCTTTCATTGCTAAGCACAGACTGATGGAAAACAAACACAAAACAGCAGGCCAAAATTGTACCTGTTAACTTTCAACAACAGTGTATTGCAGGAGGGGTGGAGGGTGACTGCTGCAACTGCAGTCTAAACTCTAGCACCACTCAACCATAACAGACCAGACACACTCAGGTCCAGGGAGAGAACGTGACTGTCCCAATACTGAACTACTGAACTGTACTGACAGAGTAGCAGAAGGCTGGGACACAGTCAGTCTGCATGGCTCATCTCACATACACTGTCCTGGAGTCGTGGAGAGAGAACCGCTGGACATCTATTGAGCACACTGAAACAGTCAATGATAAAAGCAGCTTGGAAAGGTCAGAGTGGAAGACACATGCACACAGTTCAATACTACACTGAACATGGGGAAATTCCCTGTCATGTTCATGAAGCTGCCAGGCTCAGCATAGGGGAAGACACACAAACAAACACATAACTCTACAAGTCAGATGTGACTACTTGGACCAAATGTAGAAGCTCATTTTTTCAATTTGTGGTCTGATGTCAAATTTGTGGGTGACGTTTGCCCTCTTTTTGTAATAATTGGTTGTTTGACAAATTACATTTCCCAGGAGAAACAACAAGACTCTCAAAGAAACCCGGTAGGAACCTGAAGAAAATGTTTATATAAAATGTATTTGTTAATGAAGGGGCTTATATCAAATTCAAGACTATTGTTCAACAGCTCTAATGCAAAAGAGAGGCCATTAGATGAATGTTTCTGAGATGATTGGGTAATTCTTCTACATACCTGTCTATTCCGGGAGGGTTTATTTAAAATGTTCTTGACTACTTGACCGATTTGAAGATCAGCTAATTAGAAGAAATGCCATTGCCATAACATTAGAACCAAAACCGAGGAAGGCTTCAGAAGAGAAGATTTACTGTGATAGCAAAACCACAGTCTCAACTTGAGCATTCGTAGCCGTAAAAGAGGTTAATTAAAACACTGGTATGCTGAGACATGGCGAACAATCAGACTTGTTATGTTGTAGTTATGTAAGAATGTAGTCCTCATCCTTTGCCCAGACCTTTGAATCCACCTTCTCCACTGAGTTGACTGAATCCTTTCTCTGTTTTAAAAGTAACTGGTACTTACAATCGATTTAGAACAGGCTAGATAGCAGCGTCTATCTTGTCTTGTCTCGCCATTGTTGTCATTACTTCTCCATGGTTCTGGCGCACAGCTTGACAATGCTTAACAACAGCTTGACAAAAGCCCCACCAGTAGCACTGATCGGATCGATTGCTTTTCAACTGAGAAACTGCTGTTGATGCCAGTCGAATTCAAAGGTCTGGAACCAGGCAAATTACTGATTATATCTGCTTGAATTGTGGGAAAGATAATCAGGGGTAATATAACACAATTTGGCTCCATTGGGAAATTTTCCACTTGGACACCTGTGGACCTGGTCAGGATTCAGTGACTTCTCAAGGAGACTTTAGTGCTGGACAGAGGCTCACTGACACACATCCTAAACCCCTGTGTTCTCACTATAATACTCTGAGTCTTCAGCCAGGTTGATGGCTGAAAATTTGAATTGCAAAACCTGAGCTGATATTAATTCTGTGTTGTTTAATGTATGAGTACTGAGAATATAACTGTGAATCTTTATGAACCTGACCTGATGATGGAGGCCTACCGATACTGGTCTGTTACCATGAGGCCGCTAGTAAGAATCTCGAGACCAGAGACACACTTTCCGTCAACAATTGAGTCGAGGTGCGCTCATTATAAAACATCTCACCCTTTTCAGACATTAGAACTTAGTGGCCAACAGGGCTGTAAAAGTAAGTTCCTGAGGGGAATGTTTGCTCCTGATTGTGAGGAGCAAAAGGCAGCAGGTATTTTCTGCTGTTAATTTTCTCATATCGGCATCATACAGTGGGGCTTTAACAAGCCACAGGAGCTTATGACATTGACAGTGAATGAAAATGTAATCTTTTAATTAAATGTCATATTAGGCACACAGTTTACCACAAATGAGATTACTGCAGATGAGATTTGAAGTGTTGCTTTATAAAAAAGACTGATGACCAATCCTCCTTCAGGTCAGTAATCACCCCTAATATACTTTGTTCTTATTTATTTTTCCAATTATAAGCCTGACTCATTAAGACAGCACTCCAGATTCCTGCACTCCAATATCCAGTAGGCTGTTGGAGAGTTTGAACTGAGTCTTACATAACTGCACATCCAAACATGAAGCGTGGAGTGACAATGCTTGCCTCTCGGTCAGAACCCCTGCTGGTTAATTGAATTAGATCCGTCAACATACAGACATGTATGATACGCTCTCTCTGCCTCTCGCTCTCTTCGCATCGAGTCTATCTTCTCATACTTTCCACCCACATGGAGCTAGCTATGTACATTCTTCATCTTTCCTCCTGCTTCAGAGTTTTCACTTCATATGCACCAAGAAAAAAAAATCACACACAATATCCATTTAAATAAATGTCTATTTCACAGCTCTCGCTGACATAACGCGCTGATTTGAATTATGACCATTTCAAAGAAGCTTAAAACCGCCCATATGGAGGTCTTTCCACCCCTGCACTGGAGGTTTGTGTCTTATGCTTCCAGCAAAAGAAACCATGGTGTCTTTCAAAACTCTCAATTTTCATATGATTTCACTTAGATTACTTCAAAGGGGGCGTGTTCTCATAAAGCATGCTGGTACACTGGCAGGCTCAAAGTCTGCACAACTTGTGCTCTCCAAGTGATAGCATAATCCAGTTTGCTGGAACTTAAACAAGTGGGTTGTTTGTGTTTCGTTTCTTTTACATATATTTTTATATCCGCTTTCTTTGGATCTGCAAACAACATCTTGTGCAATGTCAGTTTGAATGTCACATTTGGACTACTCTCAACTTTTCCTGTTAAGTGTGTCAAGCCAGACTCCATTCGTGAATGTGCTACTTTTATGAAAGGTATATAATTAATTAAATATGACTTAAACGGTGTGCTAAAAAGAAAGCAAATCTTCACTTATTCAGTACATAAATTAACAATTCACAGTTCCCCTAATACACTTAAACAGTGGCACTTTCACTCTATTAATGAGCAGTGTTTCCCAAAATAATGCATTAAAGTACTTTGATTACTTTTTTGTTGTAAGGAGTACGTAACGCGTTAGTTTTGCACTTCAAGAAATCTATTAATGTTACTTTTTACAGTAATCTTTCACTGTCAGAATTTCAGCGTATTTCCCTGTTTCTTTTGTTTCTGCAACAAACAAAAAAAGAAAATCCCAGATGCATTCACACCGTTTCTGTTTCTCTTATACTTCTTGGCACGCAGTAGCCTATGCAGCCACCCTCAGATGTGTAAGTGCAGTTGTGTTTGGTCAATGCGCAAGTGTAACAAGATGGCCAGAGAGGGCAGCTCCTGGCTACAGCCATTAGACACATGTTGAAACGTGAGGTACTGTAGGCTCTACAAGCCTGTGTTTTCCTGTTTTAATCGAGGCAGCTGCTAAAACTGTACGTCTCAGCTAAATTCGCAGTGTGATTGTGAGCAGACGAAACGCTGTCAGCTGCGACCTGTCATGTACCCTCGGCTGCTGTTTACTTTCATGTGCTTAAAATAATTCAACCTTTTTCACTTCAGTGAAGAAAATGACATGTTGTATAAACTTGTTAGGGCCGTACGCTCCTCTGCACCCACTAGATTTTATGTATTGTAATCAAAGATAAGATTAATAAAGACCCGTGCGAGGGATATTGTGTCCTTCTTTCATGTTATTCCTGGCCTGAAGAGTTACAGATTATGGGTTGTAGATTGTGCCATTCAATGCCGGTACAGTCAATCAATTTAAAGGAAGACGTGCACCTCTGATAAGCAGGAACACTTACCAGGAATTGCAAAGGTTTTTCATTTTTTGGTAATGCAGAAGTTACTTTTCTTAATTGGTAACACTAACATAACAAGTTAAGTTGGTGTGAGTGTTATCTCTGTTTTAGCTCACTTCCTGTCCTCTTTGCAGTTAATAATCCCCACCCTCTTCTCTACATCACCACACTTGCACGACTGCTTTCTTACTTTCGAGGCAGCTCTCTTCGTTTCTTTCATTTCTTCAAGCGCTTTACTTCGCTTGGCCTGTTTAGTCATATAAGCCGCCACAGGGAGCGCTGCAATTGGTAGCGTTCCCTGTTCTGCCTTTGCTGGTGTATGTACCAGAACAGAAGGATACAGGTGCAGGGAGACCAGAAAATGGATTTTCTCTTTTACTGCATGAGCAGCAGGAGGGGAGACACGGGTTGCCAACCAAACTCTCTATAACAGGGATTACTGTTTGAATACAGAGCTATTCAACACTTATTTTAATTAGAAAATAATGCTTACAGTAGCTTTAAGGGTAGTAATCTTGTAAAGTAACAAATTACTTTCAAAAGTCACACTACACAACACTTATAATGAGTGCGATCTTTGTACATGTGCATTGTTTTGTATCATTCTCTCTTCTTGCATTTAATATCTACTTGTGTACAACAGTATTATTATAAACCATTCTGATATTTACATGGTTGCAGATGCTAGATGCTTTACCCCTCATGATCCTAATTTTATGCCCTGTAATATTGTCAAATAAATTAAGTTGTCTAGTTTTGATTTAATCTCAGACAATATTTGCATATTTGGACAGTAAAGTTGCTCTTTGGTGCATCATACAACTGCTCATTTCCATCCTTCTGTCCTCTTCCCCACTGGGTTTCTATTCCTGCAGTGATTGCTTGCTTGTATGTTTTTGTTTTCGCCAAATCATTTCTCCCTCCTATGACTGTACTTTCCCTTGACATTGCTGCATAGTACATACAGTACAGATACTTGTTATGCTTATACATATTCATGTCTACATATGGCCATATTTAGCAAGCCATATTTAACTACCACTGATACTACGGCTGGGATCACACTCTCTTGCCTCCCAGATATGCAGAACGATGCATTAAGCATGTGCAGAGGTGTCACCTACATATACTTTAGTCAAAATTCTTCTTTTATGGTGTCTGATGCTTTTCCTGCGTTTCCACCTGAACCATAATCCTTTATCTAAACACAAGCTGAGAATAGCTCTGCCGGTTACACGCTGAACAAAAGATTGAAAACCTGCTTTCACTCCCAAATTTACTTTTAATGCATATATTTTCAGTAATCTAATCAGATGAGAAAACTTCAATTTCTGTGAATATACTCCAAATTAACATGCTCAGAAATTACTGATGGGGTGATTTATCTCTACTCCTCTGTCTCTCCCTCTTGATTTCTCCTCTTCCCTGTTAGCAATTAACCCTTTTTCCTTCTCTGTGTAGCTACATGTCTCTACATGTCTCTATATGTCTCCCATCAGCTCTGCAGGCTCTGTGTTGACAGTCCAGTAAACGCAGGTTCAACAGGAGGTAGCAGCTTGCTGCAGCTGATGAACAGTGCAGCACCAGACAACCAACGTACCTTCTGTTGCAGCGAGTGCCCAGCCTCTTCAGGGCTGTCCTACACGGTGCTACCAACCCCCCTAACAGCCGGCTGAGGGGGAGAGCCACGCACAAACACACACACACACATTCACAGACCATGATTTATACACTTTCACACATGTATAAATGTGAAGGTTCCTTTTTTAAATGTTGTACAAGCAATAAAAACTGTGTAAATGCAGCGTTTAAATACATGTTTGTGTCGTGTTGTCTAGCGTCCTGATGTCCTGTTGTCCTGTTAATGTTCTGTCTCTGGATGAAACCAAACAAATCAGCAACAACAACAACAAAATACACACAAAACAGGCTGTTCTTTTTCATACGGTAACATAACATAACTGCACGCACACAAGGACACGCACACACCCGTACAATTGCTGCCACTTCAGCACCAGTGCACCCATTTGTCTGCAGGGTAGTGTAGCACGTTCCAGCTGTGCGTGGTAGAAGACTCTTGAATTCCCTTAATTTGCATGTTGGATACAAGCACCTGTCTATTTGAGTATCATCGTATCAGAGTCATCGTACAACAGGAGAAGACATGAAACACCACTCAGGACAGATTACTCTGCTTTTCACGTTACGCAATGTCTAATTAAATCCCATGTAAGGGGGGAAAAAGGCTCAGACTGTGTAGAAAAAAACTGCACAATGAATGGAGACCAGCAATCAACCTCAAGAAAGCTTGGTTCCAGTTTGTTTGACCACTCTCACTCTTTTTCTTGACTTGACTTGTTGAGATGCTTGTTTTGTGATTGGACACACAATTGCTATTCCTGTTTTGTTCACACTGCCAAGACTTTAGTGGTCCTGTTCCGTCTTGGATAAAATTAATGTCACACTCACTCCTTCACACAGTAACCTTCCCTTCCACTTCAGGTAAGGGTTCAGCTCTCTAACCCAGGCTTGTCAAGTACCCACTTTACAACAGTAAAGCTATAGAAAAAAAAAAAAAAAAAATACACGAAGAAGTCACCATTTGCACTTTCAAAGGAAATGGCACTCTATAATGTTTTTGAAAAAACATTAAGACTATAAGGAGGGCAGCTGTGCCTGCAGACATTATCCAATTTACAAAAAAATCATGTGAAATTTTAGTGTGTGTGTCCCATAGTAGCTGTGTGTCCTCGCACAAACTGGTCTTGCCCTGATGGAGAGGCTCGCTAAAAAAACAACCATTAATGTATAATATATAAATCTAGTAGAGTAGACAAGTGATTGATGGCCGCTTGGAAAGACAGTTCCCCTCAATCTATGTTGATCACAATGTTTGCAAGTAGCTACTGTACATAATATAAAGCCTATACTTTTTATATTTACATGAGCACCTTTGCATGTATTTACCTGTGGTACAAATAAAAAAGGTGCTTTACATTTGGTGAAAATAGCCTGTTTCATTTTGATATACAACATAATGCACACACTGGACACAACAACATACTGAATGCATTTTCGTTTTCACGCAACATAATGAACGGCACATATATAGAAATCTGTTGAATGTTGATAAATGGAGGATGGAATGAATAACATCCATTATACATGTAGAACACTTACGGAGTTTGATATCTAAAGCATGAATGCCCCCATTTCCCACTATATCCTTGTCACTGCTCTCATTGAAGGCCATTTTCACAGCAGACATTTAACCTGGAAGCAGGACAGACACAGGTGTAATATATACCATTAATAATGGCTCCATACTGAAGAACTTAAAGTACTAAAATGTGACGGAGCCATCATTAATGTTATTAATTACAGCTGTGCTTTCTTCTGCTATGACAAGTCAAAATGTGTGGCGTAAAACAGGTCCACTGGGTAATGTGTCTCGATGATCCATCCATAAACAGTCTCATTAGCAATATCAAGCACATGCCTCCAACTGAAAGCTGTCTGAATTAATGTGCAGGTAGATTTCCTAGTTTGAGGTGCTAAGGGGTGTTAAATGAACAGCCTCTCTAGGTGTTTACACAGGAATGACGAGCTTCTTCATCAGCTTTATCTGCACTGAGTAGTTAACCATATTGTGATTTAGTTTCGTATGAGCGAATTACATTTTTCTGTTGAGAAGCAATATGCTTGGGGCTGGTTGACCGTAAAGCAGTTGTGTTTAGAGTATGTCAGATGCATATTTTTCCTTTCACATATTACAGAAGGCACAAGGGAACAATGTGTTATTTGCTCTTTGGTCATTCTCTGGAATTAAGGCCTTTGTGTACTGTGTAGCATCTTTTTTCTGCGACTGACTTTGAATTATTTAAACTAATTAGGACAGTGCCCTTAATTCAGGTCAAACAATATAAACAGCCTGTGTTTACATTTGTCTGAGAAACTACCTCTTGCGGTTATGTGAGTAATACCTTCCTCTTTCATCAGCAGCAGTGGTGTGACACTTTTATTCGGCCGCAAAAAGCCTCAGTGTTCAGTCACGCCAGGAAGTGGCACAGTTAAATTCATTCACACATCCTTGCAAAATAGGTGGTAATGGAAATGTGGTGACAAAGTGAGCATTTGCTGGTCTAAGGTCATGTTCAGACAGACTTAAACCCTGTGTGAGAAAAAAACAGCTCCCCTCATTCATTTGAATGAGACCAGGCGATTGAAACAGCAAGCGTGCCAACACAGAGGGCTGCAAAAAACAGCACATCCTCATATTGTACCAAAATGACTAAATAGGTAGATTGCCAGTGTCTCCCAAAGTAACATATATCGCCTTTCCAGGTGTACCGGATCTCCCTCGTACACTTGCAGTTTGGTTAGAAGGTAGGTTAAGAAAAAAATTGGGGTTTGGGTTAAAATTAACTTTTCTTTACTTAAGTTCTGTAACTTTAGTTAGAAACATACCTACATTACGTTATGTAGATGTTGTTTTGGCCTGCCTTCCGGGACTTATTTGGGCAGATCCGGTAGGCTACCTCTCGTATAGAAAAAATAATAATATAAAAAAAAGTTTTTAAAACATTTCCAAAATTAAAATAATTATATTCATATATTAATTTACAGAACAAATCCCAAATATTTCATGTTGTTTATTAAGATTTAACGTCATTTGGAAGCGTCGGAGATCTGTTGATGCACTGAAAAGCTTACTGCGTCATCAAACCCCGCCTCCGACACAGAAACAAACTTTTGAAATTTGCCGCATCTGGGGAGCCAGCAGAGAGGAACAAAAGGTTACTATTTCAACGCAAACATGTCAAAAAGACAGTTAAATTTACTGTCTTTTTTCAAAAAGAAGGAAGAGTTGCATGACGCTTCAAAACGAGTCAGAAAAGCCTCGACGAGCGACGACGAGGGCAGTTGCAGCGGTCATGTTGACGAGCAAAACCGGCTGCAGCAGGAGGCTAGCGCCGCAACAGCTAGCCCGGTTCACCGACAGCTAGCCAAGCCGGAGCAGGAGGCGGGTACCGCGGCAGCAGCTGGTCAGGTTCACCGCCAGCCGGAGCGGGAGCCAGCTACAGCGCTAGCAGTCAGCCAGGTGGTCCACCAACAGCCGGAGCAAGAGTTGAAGGTGTTTTACGCACAGTACTGGCCCGAGGACGCAGGTGCGCTGTATGGAGAGACTGAGGTTGAGTCGCGGTGTCAGCGCTTTAACATTGCCAAGCCGCGCGCAGTCACATGACCTACAGAAAGTACAGAGACATCCCCGATGAACTGATGGAGTTACTTGTTGCTGTCAACAGCATTCCTATTGCAAGTGCTGAATGTGAACGAAGGTTTTCTCAAATGAACTTGCTTTGCACTCCAAACCGTGCCTCTCTGCTCACATCCGCCATATCATCTTTACTCTTCCTAAATCTTGTTGGACCCTCCCCTGGCTAAATTCAGTCCAGTCCCGTACGTGAGGTCGTGGGTGGCCAAAGGACACAGAACTGCCACAGACACACGCGGTAAAACCCGAAACAGTGAGGAGGAGGAGAATCCGGACATGGTCGTGATGTGGGGTGTTTTGTACAACTAAACATGGTAAGTATACCGTCTATTAATAGGCCGCCGTGCCAATCTTTAAATAATAATAATGGAAGATTTGTGTGATTTATTGTAAGCTCTGAACTTTTATTTTTTTATGTTTTACAAGTTAGACCTGTTGAGAAATTAATTTCTGACTGTATACTCTAAGTCCCACCTGTGGTGATGTGGGCATTTGCCTGTGCTGTGCAGAGTATAGCCTTAAATAATTGTAAATTATTGTCATAACATTTATATCATGGATATTAGATGAAATTGAGGCTTGTAAGTCCCACAGCATGGTAAGTGGGCATTTGCATGTTGTTTTCAGCACTGTTTTCTGTATGCGTTCCAGGACCTGTGCCCGTCTCGTCATCCCTGCGCTGTCAAATGTACTTTGCGTTCCGGTTCCTTAAGATTTACAAATTAAGCACTGAGTTAAAGTTATGCTAAAAGAACTGGACAGAAAGTGGGGTCTCCTGAGTGAAAGTCCGGTGCTTGATCAACCAGACCATCCATCCCTGACCTCCTCCCTATATAGACTTGTTGCTCTTTATACTACTTAATTTCCTCCTTTGCAACTGTAATAATAACTACAACCACTGGAGGTCACCGCCTCACAAGAAACGTAAATATGGGCTGTAATAAGCTGCAAAAAAAAGGCAGATCTCATCATTGACCAACAATTAACATGCCAAAGTTCACCAAGATTGAACTCTACACAAATGCCATGAGATGTCCTTTCAGCAAATGCAACTGTTGTGGTGATTCTGTTGAATCGAATTGGTTCCAGTTTGAAAAGCTGCTGCTCTCTGTTGGGGTAAATGGTACCCGGTACAGGTGCTGCAATTTTAGCTTGAAATCCCCTTCAAATCAGGGACCTTTAGGAGAGAAAAAAGGCGGAGGACACACATCAATAGCAGTTAAGTGGTAAGTGACAGTGAAGGCGACTATCCCCAGTAGAATCACCATATTTTCAACTTAACCTCAGAATGTTTACTTTTCCATCCATATACACAGACCCTTGTGCAATTAGTGTGAAAGAAAATATGAACACAATAAAATACCACTTAATTATTTAGAATGCATGATACTTTAGGCACACCAAGGACGTCTCCAGAATCACCTCTCTCTCTAAACTGCTTGCATTCATATTAATATGAATACAAATCTTCAGCAGCACAATAGTAGTAGTGACTCATTTAGGTAATGTTTCTTTCAAGAAGTGAATTTTTAAACTGTTAATAACCAAGCGGTATAAGTCCTGAGATTAATTAACATCTGATGCACTCGGCCAGTTCCCACTTCAGGCTGAAGGAATCTGCCTGCTGTAATGAGATGAGCATCGAGTATACTAGTTTTCAGCACCTGAATGGATCACTGAACAGCTGCACTGCTCTGGCAAGCTGAGCCAAATATGAGTTTTCATTATACGGTTCGTGTGCCAATAATACTGGGCACTGTCAGTCAGTCAAAGCCCCAGAGGGAAAACCATAGTCACCACCCACACTGTTCAATGTAAGCTAAACTGTGTCACAGCAAATTAAACACTGTATACAGTCAATTTGTCTACAATGGATTAAGGTTGTAATTACTTCCATTGTGATTATGGCACTGTGTGGTTTGCTTGGCTATGTATGGAAGCCCTGAGGGGGCAGAGGAAGGTTACTACCCAGGATGAGCTGTTGTTGAAGAGTAGGAGGCTGATTTAATTCAAGCACTACATCCCATTACCAACTTGTTCTGTATCAAACTTCACATAGAATTTTTAACAGTATCCAAACAATGTGAAACAATTTGTTTTTTTCTTACAAATAGTATTCCCAGCAGCACTGTTTATTGCTGATTTTCTACCTGGCCATAATTGACCATCCTCCCCTGAAAGCACAGCCATATAGGTTGTCTGTGCAAGCAGCTTATTAAGACGCATATTGACATTTGTTGTTAGGTGGCAACCCTAGAGCCTGTAGTAATTATGACAGGAGCAAAGGAGAAAATCAGGTGAGGTAGAGAGACAAAGTCTTACTTACTTATTTTACTAGCCAATCGCCAGAATAAATGTTGGCAATGTACGTTTCTGCAAAGCATGGCTATGTTGAAACTTTACTGTATGTTTCTTTAGGTCGCAACTTTGTGTTTTTCTAGGTTAAATTTAAATTTTCAATGTTATGTTCTGACAGTCCTGTGCTAATGGTCTAGTTAGGTTTAGGCACAAAAATCACTTGGTTAGGGTTAGGAAAAGGACATGTTTTGGCTTAAAATACCTGCTTTGGTTGCCACAGACACAGCTGGAGATGCCCCTAGTTCCCATCAAGATATTAGTTTTTTGTCGCCACAAACATGGCATTAGGTTGTGCTGACGTCTCCTCAAATATCCAGTGGAGAACTGTTGTCAACGGCTTGGCAGCCTCTCGCTGCCTCGCCATCCCCTCTACCGCTCAGTCAGTTCATAAACACGTATTGTACTAATGTTAGTAGGTATATAGCCTATGACATGTACACATGTGAACTTATAAGTAGTTTGCAGAAACGTTAACTGTCAACATTAAATTCTGGTGACTGGGCTGGATTTTTAGCTGTTTTAACCGTGATACTATGATCCCAAACCTAACAAGTTGTTTTGGAACTTAAACCTAATCAAACTGCCCACGTGACGACAAAGACCCTGTATGCCTGTCACAGACACTCTCCAACGGTCTCACATATCGTTTTGGGAGTCATTGGCAGATTAATATACTGATTATTTAAATGATTTGATTTTTATTTTCTCTCATGCATTCACTTTCTTTTGTCTCGATTTTCTAAAAGACATTGAAGCAGGTGTTGGGACTATCTTCCTCCTATTGTCTCATTATTGTCAGTGACTTTCTGTCTTTTGGATGGGTCCCTAGTTATGCTGAGTGGATATACATCCAACCTGGCCTTGAAACAACAGTCTGCCCCAGGTACTGAGTGATATCCAGGTCTCCCCTCAGGGAAACCTCAACTCTTCAACTGTTTAATGGTCTACATATTGCTGTACATGGGTATCTGAATTCCTAACCCTGCCATTTTCTAGCCTTTGAGTAGTACTTAGTATGCCATTTGGTGTTATTATTTGCCCTTTAATGCTTCTGTTTGTCACTGCAATGACCCTTACTAAGCCGGTTTGATCCCAGCTGGTCCCCTGTTGATGTATATGCGATCAGAATGACAGGCCTGCTGAGGTGATTGCCTGCATGTCCTCTCCTTTCAGCCTGCTGATTCATTTGTGGATGCTCAGATCCCCTGTGGTTGCTGGCCATTACGGTCAAGGTTTGCGGTGGCTCTAAAGAACAGTGGGCCTGGCACATTCACTTTCATTAAAACATCAGCTGCACTCACAGCTGGAGCATGCGGACAGTGTCTCTCAGCATCCCATTCATCTCACTGGCTCTTTGTTGTTTCGAGCCAAATCATCGAAATTGCACACTATTGTTAATGAGGTGATGAAGCACAAGGTTGTTTTGTGGAAATATATTGAGGAAATGACTCTAACAATAGGTTGGAGCCTATACATCACTTAGGAGCACAAATTCCCTTCCTCGCTCTACAAATAACATTCTCTCAGGGAATAATAGCTCCATTGTGTGCACTCTCACTTTGCAACGCTTCTTTGTTTCAGCCAACATAAGAGTCACTGCATGCATTTTGTTGAGGAGCATCCAATTATACTAGGCTAATGGGAAACACTTAAAATAATGAACCGCTTATAAGACCTTCGTAAACATAGAGTTCATGATGAATTAATGAGTTCATGTGGAAATAATGAATAGTTTATTATCTATCGTATCATGGTTTATCAGTTCTTAATATCTTAATAATAGATTAGTGTCTCATTAGCATTCATAGGATTGGTCAGCCAATACATCATTTTGAAATAAAATCTGAACATTGAGATCTGCGATAAGGGACATTTCCTGTCGTGTTGCTCAAATCAGTTGTACTGAAAGCAAATTGCAGCATTTACTGCACTGTATGTCTAAAATGCAGTGTATTTGCTGTCAAACTTTGTGTTTTTGCAGCACACTGAATGCAGTGTATTTTTCAGGGAATGTGTATTTTGTGAATTTGTTCGCTCTGTTTGCTTTTGTTCCCTCAAGGTGTGTGAGACTCTCTCAGCCATCTTAAAAATAATTGTGAGTGGAAGTGTGCAAGCCTCACTCTGTTTCTTAATGTCATGGAGCAACTGCCCCAAAGGTCTCACTGCAATGTTTCTCATACTACCCTCTCATGCCATGACATTTACAAGACAACAGCTGAGATGATGAAATCAAAAGACATGCAAATAAAAGCTGAACACAGCATTTTAACATTAGTGCAATTATTTTGTTCACCTTCAACAATTACAGCTCCTATGAGATTTAATACAGACATGATGACAAAAAAAATATGGTTGGTTTAAATGCAGTAATGACAATGTGGTGTTTCAAAATATAATTAGCAGGTAAAACAACAAAAACCCATTAAGCTTACAGTGTAATATACTCCAGTATCATGTTTCAGTGACAGAAACTCTGGATAGATGGGCTACACATTATTGAAGTGAGACTTATGCTTTCTATTTAATATGGGGTAGAATGGAGATTAGCATGGTGCATCAACCTGTTACAACCTGCAACATGCTGCAGTGAGAAAGAAACAAAAGCAGAAGAGTAAATGAGTCTGGAGACGTGGTCAACACAGTTTTATATAGATGACGGGCTGCAGCAGGACTGCACCCAGAGTCGGAGGTGACCCAGGATTTGCTTCTGAGCTGAACCTATTTTTCAATGGGTTCGACACAAACCCCACCACTGTGAGCTCAGACAGTGGGTCTGGGTCTCCACCCACCACCTCAGGTCCCATTCACACGTCTGCTCGAGACTCCACTCTCCTCCCCATCAAGGACCTGTCTAATTTCCCGTCTCTCAGTGTACCAGCAACTTCAAAGGACAGTCCCCCCTCACCCCTACATGTCATGAAAACATTCGAGAGGCTGATTCTTCATCACCTGAGAACACTGCTCACTGCTTTCCAGGACCCGCTGCACTTTGCATACCAGCAGCACATCGGTGGGGAGGATGCCATCATCTTCCTGACCCACAAGGCCCTGTCACACCTGCAGAGGCAGAGAAGTGCTGTGAGAGTCATGTTCTTTGACTTCTCCAGTGCTTTTAATACCATCCCGCCCTGCCTCCTGAGGGACAAGCTACTGGATATGTAACTCCACCCCAACACCACAGGCTGGATCTTGGAATACCTCATGGGCCAGCCACAGTGCATCAGAATGAACGGTTGTGTTTCTGAGGTGGTGAACAGCAACACCAGTGTACCCAGGAAGGAACTGTCCTGGCACCTTTCCTCTTCACTCTCTTCACCTCAGACTTCCGTTTCAACTCTGGTTCCTGCCACCTCCAGGAGTTTTCCGATGTCTCCTCCATAATTGGATGCATCAGCGATGACGGCTGAGGAGGAGTACAGAGGACTGATAAAGAGCTTCATCACATGGTGCAAGAGCAACCACTTGAAGCTCAACACCAGTAAGATCAAGCAGGTGGTGGTGGACTACCTGAGGAACAGGAGACCCCCTGCCCCAGTCATCATCCAGGGGGAGGAAGTAGAAAGAGTGGACTTTCACCTTGGGGGTATACATCAACAATAAACTGGACTGGTCTCACAACACTGACGTCCTCTTCAGGGACATACAGAGCAGGCTGTTTTTCCTGAAGTTTGGCGTCTGCAACAGGCTCCTGAAGACCTTCTGCCAGTCTGTGGTGGCCAGTGTACTCTTCTTGCTGTGGTGTGTTGGTGGGGTGGCATCAAGACTGGTGAGGTCAACAGGCTAAACAAACTGGTGAGGAAGGCCCACTCCGTGGTTGGACTGGAACTAGACAGTCTGGAGAAAGTGGCTGAGAGGAGGATGAAGGACAAACTCAAAGCCATCCTGGATAACCCCTCTCATCCTCTCCACGACGAGCTGTGGTAGATGGGCAGCACATTCGGCCATTGCATCATCCCACCCAGGTGCAAAACTGAATGCTTCAGATGCTCCTTTGTAGCCACCGCCATCAGACTTTAGCAGTGGAAGCTACAATCTGTCATCTCACTGATCACGCATTATGTTATGTATAATTATCTTCATCTATCCTATTTTAATTTGTATCTGCGCTTAATTTTTCTACTTTGTCTTTATGCTGCTGCAACACTTGAATTTCACCTCTGGGCATCAATAAAGGATTATTTTATCTTATATTCTTCAATGAAAACTCGTGAGAGTTTAAAGTTTCTGTCAACAGTAGTATGCCAGCTAAGGTAGGATATTATTTATTGCGTGGCAGCACTGTCAGCTGCTCCGGGATGCCTCACTCATTGGTTGTTTTGGTCTGGCTAGGAAGGTACTGATGCAATCATCCAGATTTTAAATTGTAAATATCAAACATGTGTGATACTATCAAAGTGGCCCACATGAGTCTGTGAGCATTTCAGGAGGCTTAAGACTGGATCTGTAAACCCCTCACATTACCTGATAATCTGTGCCAAACAACAGGTTTTGAACGGGCACTGCACTAGTTGACCACATATTAGAACAACTTACGCCTCGAAGCAACAAGTACTAGCCAATCATACAGTACAGTGGGACTAGGCAGAACACTCTTGAAAAAAACAAAAACAATAACATGTGTAACACACAAAGGTTTTGTAGAAGCATGCTCAAACATCCAGAAGGCCATGTTGAGATAATATGTCATTAATTTTGATTGTACTGCATTGGAAGTACTTTCATTTTCCAATTCAGATATTGACTGAACCATTGTTGTTTGCTGTTCCAATAACTGAGATAAATGGGGAAGAAGTATTTATTTTGGCAACTTTTTAAAACTAAAACTGAAAGATAAAGCCCTAAATGAAACATTAGATTCAGAGTCAGATTTGGTTAAAAAAAAAAAGTCTGGTTTATAAATATCGACTGTTGAGTTTCAGCTTCTTTTTAAGTGGCGATTTAAGTGGAGATTTCAGTGGAGATTTTGGATTGAGGCCTTTTGTATAATTAAGTTATTCACCAGGTTATTTTGGCCCACTGCTTCCCTCACAGGGCCACTGAGGCTGTATTGTGGGCAGAACAATGTGATGACAGGGCTGTCCTTTGGGAACATCTAATTAGTTCCACTAGGGGAGCAAAGCAGCACCGCACCGTGCCCTGATATTTGGCTTGTGCAGTCAGCGGAAAGATAGCCACAGGGCCCACTTTAATTGCAAAAACGCCACCAGAATGTGTGTCTGCAACTTCACCTGTCCCTGATCATGAGACCACAAGGGAGTGCCCATCCTTTTACGTGTTTGTCAACACACACAGCATCAGTGTGCATTCATGTGTGCAAATGTGTGAACCTCAATAAATATGCACCTGTGAGTGAGTGGATGTGCCTGTGTCAGCCTCCGACTTGTCTCCTCTCACTAATCAGTATTTGCTTATTGATTTGCACAACCCACCAGAACAGAAGCAGGGGTTGATTCGTCTTGAACTTGATTCAGCTTTGTTCAAGGTGCACTTCAGGTTATCCTTTTCTCAACATGTTTCCTAGGAGGGAAATTCCAAAAACTAGATATTTCTTTCACCACAGTCAAATGGTCGATTTTAAAAACGGTTCCGGCATATGTGTGAATTCACATAATTGGATATTCATAAGGCCTAAATGAAATAACACCTGCACCACCAATACCCAGAAATCTCTCAGTGAAGTTTTCACTCAGTCACACTCACTCACAGGCCTGCCCAAAGTGGGGCCAGTGTGCCAATGTTGGCCTGCCATGAGGTTCAAATAAGCCCATTAGATGTTTCATCTCAGAAATTATTTTTGTTGCCTCCTAAAGTGGGTCTGTGTCAAAACAGGAACAACCTCTACAACACCACACAGACAAACAAAGAAAAGCTTAGGAATCGCAATTTAGTCATCCCGCACATGGATCCAGTGTCAACGTTAGGACACTATTAGAAATAATACAGCATTTGTATGTTGCTCTTTGTTTTTTTTTTTTGTTTTTTTACTATTTTAACCCTGAAACACACAGAGAAACGAAATCAATCCCTTTGATGACTCACATGAAACCTCTGCAACTTTGCATATGAAGCAACTTTGTATAGACTTGAATATGAGCATGTTTACTCGATTGATTTGTCAAACAATGGATGCAGCAAGAAGCTGACATAACAAGAGAAAAACGTTGATGTTGAATCTTTTAATTCAAGATCTGTGTGTGTGTGTGTGTGTGTGTGTGTGTGTGTGTGCGTGTGTGCGTGTGTGCTGATATCAGGACATTCCTGCAGTGCATGAATAAAAAATGTTTCCAAAGTCTTGGGAGCAGTGAATTATTGAGGAGGCAGTAACGAGGCAGACACAGGGGCCAGGTGTGGGGTTTCAGAAAAGTGCGTGCATGTGTGTGCATGTGTGATGTGTGCGTTTGTGTATTTGCACGCACACAAGCACGACAGCGAGAGATTGGGATTGAGGAAGGGTTTGGGGATTAGTTAGAATTAGGTTGACTTGGTCAACACCGGCTTCTGACAAACAGAGCTGAAAGGAAAATATTTTCTTATATGAGGAAAGAAACAACTTCACAGTTGACTCTCTCTCTCTCTCTCTCCCTCTCTCTCCCTCTCTCTCCCTCTCTTAGTCTATAGACACATAAACTCACACACTCATTCTATATATACACTACCGGTGGGGGATCCTGGAGAGGACAGCACAAATATGTTGAGAGCCTGAAATTATTGTTAAAACAGAAGCAGCGAAACTGAGAAACAAAAGGACTGCAAGGTAGAACCAGAAGATAGATAAGTCAGTTGAAAGAGAAACTGAAAGAGATCAAAGAAATTGTTGAGACATTTGTAATACCAATAAAGGAAATTGGAGAATTAAGAGGCCTTTAAGAAAAGAAAGCATGCAAGAATGGCACAAAGTAAGAGCAATAATAAGGCCAATGATCTGCAGGCATCTGGAAACAGTGTCATATTCAGACAGGTCTTTGTTTTCTGAGAAGCTCTCATTCTTACTCTTGTGGACAGTGGCTATTGCTTATAGCCAGTGCTACCTTTATGTGGAATAACATTATTTGCAGCTGAGGCTCAGGGGCTCAGGGGTACAGCCAGCATCTTGTTATCGGAAGGTTGCTGGTTCGATTTCCCCTGGTCTGCATGTTGAAGTGTCCTTGGCCAAAATACTGAACCACAAACTACTCCTGACGTGCTGGTCGGCACCTTGCATGGCAGCCACCGCCATCAGTGTATGAATGTATGTATGAATTACTGTAAGTCGATTTGGACAAAAGCGTCTGCTAAATATCCTGAATGTCAATGTAAATTTGCCAGTGATTAAGATACTGAATACTGAGTGAGAGTGAACTATACACCATACTGCAACGGGATCACACCAGTCAAAAATGCGAGTCAACATGCTTACATTCTGATCCATGAGTAATCAGTATTGATTACCGCAAAGTGGGGGGCCTCCTACCTCCCTAGTCCCGGCACCCTTGTGCTCAGTCTTCATTTTGAATCATTCATTCTCAACTCAAACCTGTAGAGTGTCATGACTGCATCTTGCATGGTTATGAATCTGTACACATGCAGACAGACAGACCTATAAACACCTGGCAAAATACTGAAAATTGCTTCAAAAGGTGTCTCCAGCTTAGCTTATTTTAGTTTAAGCTTAAAAAGAATCAACTTTCAATGTCTTTTTGCATAGGACAATAGAGTCGCTGAGTATCTTTCAGTAAAAGAGTTGGCAAGAAGCAAGACACACATGAATTAATCTTAATTCTAGTCTGATTCATTTACCGGCTAATCTCTGAATTACTTGTTTTGCCTTTGATAAAGAAGCCAGCTCCTAAAGGGGATTTCCAAAGAATCAGTCAACCTGTCTGCCCCATGTTTGGAATGTCTTAATAATGGCTCTGAAACACCACATTGTGTGAAGCGTTTACACCAAGTAATACATGACAAGTTACTTCTTCTGCAGCTGAATACTTCACATAGCCACTGGCAACGAAAGACATACTGCTTTTGGGCTGGGAGAGCCATTTTAGTAACAGCAAGTATCATGTTACCAGGTTTCCCCATGCTACCATCATTATGCTGGAATGGTAAACAAGAAAGCTTGCAATCAAAAGCAGATTCTGGACATGACAGACAGGATTGATAACCCTAATTTCTCTATCGGTTACTGGGCTTACATGCTGGCAGGTATATCACATAACAAAACACACTGCGAAAAAGTGGTGGACTTCAAGAACAACAACAACAACATATAGGGTGTTGTTGTGGAGGCTTGTGGCTGATCAAAAAGGACAGTGTGGGGAAACTTGCTGAAGGCGTCGAGTCAACAGGTGTCATTCAACTGTGTCTGTAAAATATGAAGAGGCGCAAGACGCATGCTCTGCGACAGCATGCAGTATTAATATACATGCATGCTGTCAATGTGCCCTTGAGCAAGACACTAAACCCCAGCCTGGTACTGGGACTCTTCTTAGCTCTAATCCCTCATGTCACTACATCTAAGAGCCATGTGTTTGACAGCCAGACACTGAAACCTCTTGCCCCCTGGCTCATTATTGGGGATTAACGTCACCCTTAAAAATTTTGTGAGTCAGAATTCTTGGAATTAAGATGTTTTCCTCAAACCTTTATAAAATGGTTTTTAGCTAAGAATGCTGGGAAAATGTGCAGTACTAGAGGTTAAACAAACATTAACACACAAACAGGCCAGGCAAACCAAACATAGGAAGGGGTAAGCATTTTGTAATCAACTATGAATGTGATTGATTGCATGAAAAAGTGACACCTTCACCCTAATGACTGATAAAGCAAAATAACTTATCATACCCTTTGAGGAGGAGCAGTCGAGCATAACACCTTTGCTTGTGTACCTGCTCAGAAGAAAACCCAGTCAACTATCAAAATGTCAAGGTATCCCTTTGAGATGTGTTTTTCTCTGCTTACTCCCTGCAGTTGACAGTTTCGATTATGGTTTGCTGCATTTTGCTTTGGTATAATAGAAGCATGCCACTCTGGCACCTAAACACAATTTGGTACAGATTCATTTTTCAAAGGTGTGGGCAGGGTGACATGCTGCTCTCTGCATGCTGCTCTCCGACACTGACAGACCACACTATTTTCATACTCAAATGGAAAACCAAAGGGTGCTGATGTTGGGCCACAGCCACTACAAACTGTGCAGGTGTTCGGATGAACCCATAAAATAATACCACCATTGTATGAAGGATTGATTGAAAGGGGAGAAATAAGTATGAGTCACGTCGTCTGGCACCTCTGCAGGCTGTTAGGGTTAAATCCCAGAGTCAGCGGGAAGAAAGGCTGCTTTCCCAACAGGCAACATGAAACGCCTCGGAATATTTATTGGAGCCCACAGGGAGCGATCTGGCAGCTGGCAAAGTCAAACAGCTCACCTGAAGGAGTGCGGTCAGTACGAGTTCAGCCATGGTGACAAAACCCCTCCCAGGCAGGTTGGCTCTTCATGGGGGAATAGCTTGGAATCGTCTGGCATTAGTTGTTTGGGAAGGATTTACAATCTTATTATGGGTATTTACACACCTAATTGTTTTTTTTTTTTAAGTACTAATGCTCTTAATCAAACAACAAGGGAGCGAAATATTTGAATAAATGTTGGCTCTCTCTAAACGCTGAATGTAATCTTTGTTTTGGTTCAAATCACTGTTCTGTGACCCCTCACTGAAAGTGAATAATTAGGATAGCCACATGAAAAAAAGAGGATAGGAGAGACATTGTGTGACAAGGTAAAACCCTTTGTAATGTAGAACTGAATTAAATCCATATACATCCACAATATACATAAGGTGTAAAGAGAAGAGAAGTCCATAGACACTAGAGAATGGATACCTGACCTGAATGCGTCAGGGCCCATCAGAACCCTGTGACTCAGCTGGGTTTAGACAACAAACATGTCCAGGTTCGGGCTGGGTTGGTAATGTCAACCAACAGCAGTAGTTATTACCTTTCCACTTCTGTATGAGTAGTGTGTAACCATAAATATAAAATACATGTATGTCTTACATACATGTCTTACATGTAAGATTTTATATGTATGTGCGTAGAACAATGTCTCTTCATGGTCATCTACACTGTAAAAGTCTGTAAGCAGGATAAACAGACAAGTTGTAACCATGGTAACAACTGCGTGACAGGGTAAACTCTTCTGCTTAAATAAACTGTGTCAAGCTTGAGACAGGTTCGAATGTAACAAAGAACGCCTGCCATGTTTGGTTTGGGCTTGGACAGAAAAAAATGCGTCCTGAGACTGTCCTCAAGTTAAGTAAAGCAACATACAGAACGATGATGACATGAGGATGATGCGCTTGTATGATTGGATTTTATATACATATATATATATATATATATATATATATATGCGCATTCCACATGTCTGGTTTGGCTGAAAGAAATAGCAAAGTAACATCATCAGAACGGATGGTATTATATTGGCAGAGATTCAAAACAATCACAGTTACATTATCAGTCTAGATACGGCACCTAGGATACATCAAAGTCAGCACCACCGTATTAAATAAACATTTATAACTTTAATAGCATTCCCAGTACTGTTATCAGGCTGTCTACCCCCTCATCTTAGTCTCATGAATGCAGACCCCCTCTGTTGGCTCATAAACCAATGGCCACTTCAGTATTACTGTACACCAGCTCAGCTCCTTTTGAAAGGCACACATCATCAATATTACTTATTCCCTTTTGATGCGCTCCACTAAAATAATTCCACTTTGATCAGTGAAACACTTTATTACTGTATTTATGCCATTGTTTGAAGCCTTAGGCTCACAGCTTTATTCATCCAGTTGGGGGCCAAAAAGTACCACTCTGTAAAGTTGTATAAGAGGTGTCCTAGATTGAGTATTTACAAAGTTGACTGACCATTTGCAGATTGATGACGAATTAAAGGAAAAACCATCACAACCTGTCCTCAAAAAGGCCATCCATGCCAAAACAGCTTCAATGCTTCTTGACAATTACTTTTAATTCCCTTATAGGAATAAACAACATTCTTATTTGGATATATTATCTCGTGTGATCAATTGATGATAGTAGTAGAGAGCAATGGCTCACACACTAGTTGCCTAAACCTAACCAAAGTGCCACTGTTACATGTTTGGTTTCGTTACCATGACTATGAAGATTATCTGACCATTGATCTTCTTTCCTTCAAAGTTAACAGGAACAATTGGGGTACAAAATTGGACTTGGGTGTCTGCACTGCATTCAATTTGAAAGTGTAAAGTTGTGATATTTTGAAACGGTAAATGGACTGTACTTATATAGTGCTTCTCTAGACTTTGCGACCACTCAAAGTGCTTTACGACACAAGTCAGCAGTCACCCATTCTTACACACATTCATAATAAATGTGCCACCTGCTCATCAGGAGAAATAGCCATTCATACGCACTCATACACCGATGGAGGAGCCACCATGAGCAAATTAGGGTTCAGTATCTTGACACACTAGACATGTAGACAGCAGGGGTTGTGGATCGAACCACTGACCTTCCGATTGGTGGACAAATGCTCTACCTCACAAGCAACAGTCGCACCTGAGCCAAGACTGGGTTGACCTCTACATCTTCATGTCAGTCTGGTGCCTAAAAGTCTGATACCACGAGTCAAAATACTTCTATTTTGCATGTTTCGAATGTAGTATTATTTTTTCATTACAAATGATGATATCAGCTCAACAGTTTGAGTGATGAGATGAATCTTTGAAAAATGTACATAGATTTTTGAATAGCTTAGTATTTGGGATGTCCCCCTTGTTCTTGACCTAGCACAGACTCCACAAGTTTGTGCAAAACCTGATGACGCATTTTATCTCAGCATGATTTTATTACAAAATACTTGAATGATACTGAATACTGAATCCCATATATCCATTTACAGTTTAAGCTATCAATCCACAAGGTGTACAAAACTTGAATAATTGTTATTGGAGCAGCTACAACAATTGCAACACTGTTCATGTTGTCTATTATTACTACCTACTACTACATACAACATATCATTTGAACTTGACTCAAGGCTATCTGCTTTAGATAGAGTTTGAGCTCATCTGGTAAACTCCCAGCATCAACTGCACCCAGCAATTTCTGGTGCACCACCTGGCAGGTATAGCAGCAGATATCTGGAGTGTGTGGCAGCATGCCAAGGCCAAGCACATTAATAGAGTCAAATTTTGATGTGTTAATGTGTTTCAACATCAAGAGCACTGCAGGGCAAGCCCAGAGAATGACAGACATAGAAAGAATGAGAGGGGGAGGTTGGCAAAAAATGCCCCAACCAGGGAGGCAGTGCATGGGAAAGAAAAGCCAGAGAGAGTCGGGTAGAGGGAAATAAGGAGTGAGTGAGATAGGGTTAAAAAAAACGCTGAGAAGAAAGAGAAAGAGGGAAATGAGAGGATGCACAGATAAAGAAAGAGGGACGAGAGAAGGGGTGATGGATGTACGGCGAGGGAAGCGATCCATCCAAAATAACAGTGTTGTGAGCCATACATTTTTCTTGGAAATTAGTTAAGATGAGGATTGTGATTACAGACTCACACAGGTATTTTAACAGCTGTTCTCTCCTTGCTCTACCAGAGAGCATTAAGACAGCCCATACAGCAGCCTAACCTTCAGGTGCTATTCTTACAGTGACTCTAATCGACAGCCGCAGACTATATTCAGCTCATTTAAGGCTTTGCTGGAAAAGGCAGCCATTGAGCTCATCTCTAACCAGCTTTCTCTTCTGAATAATACCCTCATGGAAAATGGCATGTCCTTGACAGAGATTTTCAATGTATTTATCATTTGCAAGTGAATAGATTATGCACTTTATTTGTAGCAGAGGCACGTGGAAAACATTCATGTTTTCTTAATTAGCATTTATAACTTGTGCTTACTGTTTTCTCTGCAGAATTAATTAAAAAATGTATTGTGTCTGATGTGTTTTTTGAGAGATGCTTATCTTCAGCGTGCAGCACACATCATCTTCCCATAAGCTGTGGTGCTTTTGTACCCAGACCTTTGACTTGGCACCCTCTGCCGTGTTGATTAACTCTAATTTTAATACAATGATGAGCCTGCCACCGAATCAATGTGTAAGTGTTAATTGGAGTTTCTTGGCTTGTGTGTTAATTTGCCCCCTTCGGCTTTAATTGGGTGCTGACAGGCAATGCGTCTATCTGAGGCGCAGAGACCAGGGTGATGTTGGCTTATTGTTGGTTGGAAGTTGCTCATGAAGCGCCCCAGGGTGACAGTGATGGTAAGCAGTGCTTATGAAATACATTTTCACATCTTGCTAGTGTTCGATGAAAAATACATAACAGTCTAGTCAGTTCCTGTCCATTTTAAAGCACTAGGGATATTGTATGTTTTATTCCAGTGATGTTTTTTAATGTCTTCAGCTGACTGACAAGCTGACTGACTAAACTATAGGGGGCATGCAGGGGACACACTTAACAAGTGAGTTAGGGTTGTTGAATCATATCAAATATTCACGTATTTAACACATCTTATATTTACATGATGCGAATGTACTTTGTTTTTCGAGGTTGTAGTTCCTGGTAGTGGTGGACTCAGGATGTTTCCGGGGCAGGGCAGAATTGTGATGTATTTATATTGAAAAGAGGGCTCTTCACCACATTTGCTCCACTGAGAAGGCCAGTGGCCAATTTTAAAAATTAGGAAAGAAGAAGAAAGAAGCTCCACTCCTGAACATAAAGCAGTGTTGCATCCTGACACATCACATTGTTAATACTGTCATTTCAGTGCAGATTATGCACAAATCCTCACACAAATAACAAAGACATTTTAAACCAAGTCAACCCTACAGCCTGGCAACACAGACTCACATAAAGATGTTTCCTGTCTAAAGAAGTAACTTTCCTGCTTTACCTGGCCCTGAAGCCTCGTCTTCTGCCTCTGAAAGAACAGGAGTTCTGTCTAGAAGGCAAAGGTGTCTCCTCTTGCTCCCGGCCTACGTTGAGGGCGTCAGTGGCAGCGTCCCTCCAAACAACTTCATCTTGTTTTGAAAGTTCAGAGGAAGAGTGGGAGGTCTCGTTGGTATTTTTTGTGTGCCTGTGTGTCAGGCCTTTGCCTGGGTCCATGCTCTGCCCCGGCAAGAGTGCTGCAAGCTGTGAGTGTGAGAGGCTGTGCTTTTGTCTCACAGTGTAGAACACTGACACCAGCCTTGTGTCAGAAGGTTTCCTCACCACCTTCTGCATAGCAGCAAGGAAAGGTGCGGTGTCAGTGTTATCTGGCTGACTTCATGTGTGGTGACAGTCAGTCAGAAAGGTGTCAGGAGTGGAGCATTGCTGCACTCTCACCTTCTTCTGAGCAGTGGATTGGGTAGAAAGTGAAGCGGGGGGCCTTTGGTTGTATCAGTATCTTAGCAGAATGTGCAGTTATCAGGCTTTATCTCTTAGCCTCAAGGGCCCCTCGGAGGGAAGAAGATATATGGAATACAATAATGGTAACACTTATTATTGTATGAATGCGGATGGAGCTCTCTCACCATCTTTCTTGCTGTTACCACTAGAGAATTAGCAGATGCCAGTCAGACACAAGTTTACAAACATCCTCATTAAGTATTTGACCTTTGGTCAATTTTAGTGATATGACCTGCATCTAAGTGATTCTGCATTCATATATACAGGGTGCTTCGACTGGCAGAAACTTTCCTAGAACAGTTAGTTAAAACTGAAGATAAAGTATCTTTGCATCAACACAATGATTTTGTTTGCTATGTAATAAGTTATATGGGATACATGTATAAGATAAAATACATAATATGAAGGCAAAAACAAATGTTTCAGCTCAATTTGCATCCAATATTTATCTACGCAGGTCTGCTGGGCAGGTCACCAATCTGTGACAAGATTAACACAAACAACCATTCAAAGACACATTAGTTTGGGGTCACCAATTACATGTACCTGCATGTCAGACACAGACTCAACATCTATACTTCACACATAAAGAAAAAGCCATTTCAAGCCCATCTCCATGTCTTTAATGTACCCATAACTAAAAGTATACAAAGTACAATTATTAAATTACAATATAGTATATATTATAACAGTAACATAAAGAAAAACGATAAACTGAATTTTACAAAAAAAGGAAATGTACACTGTACACTAAAATTAATATTATAAATTGCTTTAGAGTAAAACAATAACGTAAATTAGAATAATAAAAATACCAAGTTCTATAGTTAAGTATCACACAAGATAACAAAATGTCCCCAGCCAGTATAAATAATATATTTTAGAGTTTATAGGTCACAGCCAGTCTGGTTGTTAGACATCTGGTCTCAGGTGGATGTCTGACTGGTGAATTTTAAACAAGCAAAGGAGAATTTAGATATGAGTTGCATGTACAAAAAAGGACATTTCAGTGGTCTGACTGGATACTAACAATTTGAGTAACTCTTTATGCTTGAATGTTGGATAATATTAGACAGCTAGAGCAACCGAATCTGGACTCATTATTGAAATTCTATCGAAGGAAATTAACAAATCGTTTTGATTAAAGAAGAGGTACAATTGTGTGTCATCAACATACAATTTTAAAAAAATAACATTTTCTAAGAAATTTAGCATGGTAATTAAAAACAAATAGGCATCTTTAGGCATGAGAGGATTCCTTCTTGGGGCCCAGATGCAAAAATGCAGGGTCCCTCTTCAGTCCCATTGTTCCTTCTGCTTTGCGTGCATTGTGTGCTGTCTTCCTGTACTATTAATAATACTTGCCCCCAGGTTTGCTGAATGGTAATATAATTTAACAACAGCTAATTAAGGAATGGTGTTTACAGTTCTGTAGTTCATATTCTCAAACTAAGTTATCATGAAGCTTTTAGGGGTGCCCTGGGGGTCTGGGGACCGGGGACACCTGCCAGACTTGCCTTAAGGAAACCTGTTAGACTGCAAATGTTGAGAGCTGTACTAGGGATATTAGCCATAAATAGGCTTATTTAGATGTTATTACATGCTTTCATAAGTAGGTCCACATTCGTCAGTGACCATCAAAAGTTATTTTTTATAGACTGCTAAGCAGTTTATGCAATGATGGCTGTCATTTTTTCATTTCCACCATTCAAATTATTTTTGTTATGAAATACATTTATAAAACAAGTCTAGAGACTCTGTCAGTCAGGTTATTACAGCTAGTTTAAATTCACACTGCATTTCCTGTGTCCAGGTTGATACGGCAATAAGCCCTCCCTCGTATCAAGACAAACAGGTGCAGGTTTAAAGCAGCTTCCATGCAACCTTTAGGAGTGCTGATAACAGAATTATGAGACTAATCAAGAGGATCATACTTCACTCCCATCTGAACAGTGTGCAACAAATAAAATCCTATCAGCCTGACCTTTGTAAGAGCAGGCAGCAGTAGAATGTCGAAAAATTAATTTCTCAACTCCTGAGTGGACGATTACAGCGGCAATAAAGCAGCTTGTTCATCAGATACAGGCGGAAATATTAAAATTTGACATTTGAATCAGAATGTTTTACATTTGCAGACAAGAGGCCAGCTTCTTTGATATAGTGATAATGCATGGAATACTAAACGACCAACCAGGAGAGGACAGCTAAACAGGGCCAACATGTCTGCTCCTTTCTGCGGTCACAAAAAGCACTGATGAACGGCTCGAAGAGATGCTGCTGTTTTAAGAGCTAGTTCAAAACAATGTTCTCATTACCTCAGGACACAGAGGCCAAAATAGAAGCTCCCCATATTTTGGCACAAGTGCCTGGAAAATTGTGCTCATTTCATAGACTTGGCATGCAATAAATTCTATCCACTTGGCCTAAGAGCCACTGTGGCTTGAACTAAGTGTGGGTTTCTTTCACTTCAGTTTAAATCACAGCACCATAATTTTGCTAGGGTAATTTTCTGTGGCTTTTAAATGCAATTTTGTGAAAATGTAATTTCATGTATCAATATGACAAAACTAGTTCCATGTGTTCTGACATGACAATGAAACAGAGGGATATTCAAAAAGGAATTAGTACCGCAGTACACGTGTAGTTTTTTGTTACATGAATGTTTCTATTCTATGTGTACATGTGTGAACCATATCAAAGATCACATTTCAGTGATGAACAATAGTTTTTCTGTTTGTGAATTAGTGTAAAAAATACAATTAGTTTGCTGTAAACACGACTTGTAAATGTGACAATGTAAATACATTTAATTTAAAAAAAACATTTTAGAAAAAGAATGTAACACTGAACATATTACAGATGCTGTAAGTGTTATTTTCTTATCCAATGAAGTGTTATATAGTTCTATATTCCAATAGTAATCTCTGTCATAGAGAGTTTTGTCAGTTACCAATGTCTCTCCTCCCCCCCGCTCATTGGGTAAAAAAGAAAACACATTTTCTGGTATCCCTGCCCACCTTATTCAATCAGGACAGAGAACTCCATAAAGAGACGGTCCTGTCTGCTGTTCATCTTGCAATGAACAGGATCCTCCTGCTCACCGGCAATGGCGGAACAGGATAAGCTACCAGTCCCAGCGCTCCTTGTGACGGCTACCAAACAGGCTAGGTGAAGTAAAACGCTTGAAGAAAAAAGAGGCAAAGAGAGCTTCCGCTTCAAGTCTGGTGATGCAGAGAGGAGGGAGGGGATTGCTAACTGCAAAACAGACAGGAAGTTAGCAAAAATGACAACGGCACTCACAGCAGCTTTAAGGTTTGGTGCATTAGGGTTGCAGTGTCTTAAATGTTTAACAGCGAATCACTTGCCACTTGGGGCAGCAGAATAAGCTGTAAACATAATATACAAAAATAATATATAATCAGCTAATTTAGTTATTATGTTATTGACATGTTGGCAACCAGATGCCTATGTACATGTCAGGCAGATATTCAGCCAACACTTGAATTCATCTGTTTGTCTTTATCTATTTGACAAAGTCCAATATTCACCCCTCTCATTGCTATTATTTGGTGACCACCATTTTTTTATTTTATTTTTTTTAATAATCTTTTATTTTATTCTATTTTATTTTGGGAAGCTAAATGCATACAGGCTAGTTGCTAACTTCTGTGTGTTGTGTTGTTTTGTGCTGAGTTGTTAGCATCAAATAGATTTTTCTTTGACAAAGAAATGCATCTGCTGCTTGAAAATATGATCCATGGGAGTGGAGAGAATGAACCAAAATGCTAAAATTGCAGCTGTAAAATCAAAACAATGTGCTGGAAAATGCTTTTCTCTGGGAGATAGAGGGAAGTTGTAGCAAACAAACATGGTGTAGAACACGGGATATGCTTTTCTTTTATACCATAATGTCTTACACGGCCATTATGCTGGTACCTCAATGCACAACGGGTTACCAGTAATGCACACAGGAATGTTTATTAAACTATAAATTCAGACAAAAAACAAATGTATATGCTAATTGAATTCTATGCCTCTCACCCTCAATTCAACTCTTTCTTTCCTTTCCTCTCTCCATTTGCATCTCTCCCTGTCTTCTTCTCTTTTCATGTCTGTTAAGTTTTTTCTCTCTGTATTCCACTTTTTGTTTCTCTGGTTTTCTCTGAATATCTCTATGATAGCTCTTTTAGAGTCTGAGACAAAACCTAAGAACTCCCAGGAGCCAGCAAGTCTACCCTTTTCAAGACAGAGAGATGCACCATGGGTAGTCCTCTAATCACTGTAAACACCAGATCCTAGACTGATGTGAAGTGCGGCGAGAGCATTCATGAAGTATGGCAACGCTGTAACAACACTGCAAGTAATTACCATCTCCGGGAAATTATACCCCCACCAATATAACAATGTAATTATGGGAAGGTAGCGTGGGCCTTTGTTAACTTAAGTATGGTGCATGACAAAAAGAAAGTTAATGAGTGTTTGTATGTCTCCTGTCTGATTCCAGTTGCTGACCTGAGCTGAAAACGCTGGCACCCACAAAGCAATCAGAAGAGTATCTAATTGTAATCACTTTTGGCTCATACATTATGATACATGTGTAATTATGTTGACAAGCGACATATAATATCCACCTCCACATGAAAATTGACTATCGAGCGCAATGCTTCATTTAGACTTGAGCTACTCTAAGTCGCATTAATGTGCTCTTCTTTGGCCTGGAGATACTAATTTGTGACAAATATGTTCAAACAGAAAGTATGAAAAATGTGGTCGGTTTTGCAAATTGTAATGTATAGTTTAATGTCAGAACCATGCATTACAACATTACAACATATAGATTCAGCTTGATCTGGGGTTCTCATGCTTGTTCGTTGCCTTGGTAAAAATGAATATTATATATAATAATATAAATTATATGTATTATCCATATATCCATTGTCTGGATATGAATGCAGAATCTGTGGGCAAGGGACATGATTTTGGTATTGGATGCATTGTGATTTCCATTTGTCAGCCGTATGTACTTGGGGTCAGATCAACCAATCAGGGTTTAGCTGAGGCTTTGGTTGCATGTAGGCGAACAGTCCATGTGGAGAGCAAATGTTGCAACACATTGTAAATTAAAACATGAGTAGCTGATAGGGAAAAGGCAAAAAATAAAAAAAAAGAACAGAAACAACCATTGGTCCTTATCTAATCATTGTAAATTGATAAAAATCTAGAAAGCCATGAATATAAATGTGTGTGTCTGTTTGGCCTATTAAATTTCCAATAGTTTATGAACTTTAGATTTGTTGATGTTAATCATTCAATCCTGACAATAGAGGCTCCATAACGTCAAATCAGTGAATCTGTAAATGCTTTTATTATTAAATCTGAAATTCTATTAACTATAAAGAGAACACTGGAAACCTCTGTATACCGTGTGAAACTGGGTCAGATTTGATTATTGGTGCAGCACAAAAACAATTTGGGCAGTTGGCAGTATTTTCCTCACCTTCAGTAGACACCAGGGAGAGGTGTCTTTGCAACTGGAAACAATTGATTCTACAGTGTAGTCTCAATTTTGAAAATGTCTGTCACTAACAACACCACTGGTGGTGATGAATGATCTTAAGTCTATCAATATCACTAATCCATGATAACATAATCATTGAATATAGTTAAAAATATATGAAAAATCAGCCTAACGTTGACTTTAACCCATCAGCAAAAATCTAGAGCACAGTATATAATATGTTACATTAACGTAAAAACAAGGGGGGAAGATAACCAGAGAATGCTGTTGTATGTAGCTCATATCTATTTTAAAAAAAGATTATTTAAGGTAAAATAACTTGTACTTCAAGATGAACAGAGCAATGTTAGCTAGCTACTGTACCACTGTTATATTTTAATGAGAAGCAGAAGAGGAGGCTTCTAAGCTAACTGAAATGACTGCAGATTAAATGAGCCACAATGTGGAGGACGAGGAGGATTTGTTTCCTGCTACGCATGCTGTCTCATAAAGTTTGCCTAAAGCAGCGCTTCTTACTTTAATAACATAAATAGAATAATTGCAATAGTTGCAGTAGACAGAAATGTTGCTGAAGTCATCTGCTGCTTTCGCTGCAGGGTCTATAAGCCGACGAGCGAGGCAGATAGCTAGCTGGCTAGCTAGCTACTCCTGCAGGCACTTGTCAAGCTACTCATCTCCAAACATGTTAGAACATAGTTTCAATTCACCATCAAATGATTATGAAAGTGCAGTTTATCATGAAACGGTATATACAAATTTTAAGTAAAACAATGCTTGAGTTGTCTATCTTATGCAATTCTGAACTCAGCCAGGGTTGCAAAATCAGGCTAAGGACTGTGAGAGCTGACCAATCGGAGCAGGACTGGGCTTTTCAGGAGGAGGGCCTTTCAGAGACAGGGGCTAGAACAGAGTGGTCAGTCAGAGGGTGAATACAGGTGTTGCAGCAATGCTGCATTCACTGCACAAAAGATGTGCTATTGAAAATTAAAGCATGTAAACATTCTCCATCAGCACATCAGCAAGATCTAGAGCACAGTACATAATATGTTAGCCTTTTCTATTACATACATAAAAAGTTTGTAGAACTCATTTCTGAATATGAGCATCAGACTGGACAACAGCAGAGACCTGAGGGAGAGTGCCTCACTCCAGCTCTGACATGTTTGGACACAGAGCGCAGCTTCGGGCCAAACAGCAGCTATAAAAAGCTTTCCTCCCCTCACCTGATGTACAGCATCCCTGCTTCCACTGCAGCTAGGGAAGCTTAAAAAAATGCCCACAGATTGCTATAAGCTTATAGTGGGCCTCTGTGTGTACAATGGATGCGCACACACAGACACTGGCTGGGTTGTGTGTCTATATGTTGTTATGAGGTGCGGTGGAGCAAAGAGGCCTTATCTAGCCCTGAGGTGTGAGTTAAGGCCTGGCAGCTACAGAGGGGGAAATGACTTGAAGCACCTGGACACAATGTCAATATTGGTAAAGGCAAACAAGTTCCAAGGGTTATATACTGTAACGCAGGGATGCTATATATGACCAGTGCAGGGTATGTGGATGTATGCTCCAGTTGGTACATGTCAAGGTCTTTCTTATAACCTTTAAGATATGGTTTTAGATAGGTAACTTCATGCTTGACAATCAGACTGAGTATGCGTGATATTACGGAAATATTGTCCATGATATTAATCTATATTTAACGAGTTTTACAGAGCCCACTCATTTGTCATGCCAAGCAATAAAAAATAAAAGTTTGATAACAATCTGAAGTTCAGGATGAGCAGAATGGTGGCACAGCAGTAATTAAATTGAAGGTTGTTTTGAGAAGTGTAGAAAAATGAAAGTCATGGTCCTTTAATAAGCGCGCACATGAACTCTAGAAAAGCTCACTTCCAACATAATTACATTTTGTAATTAGGAGAAGGCCTTCTGCCCAGATGCATTAGATGTGCGGCTTCAAGACAGATGCTGTCCGTAATAAAGGGTGGGCTGATGGGTATTTTTTTGTTTCTGAAGATACTTAAGAGGTGATTTCAGACTTAATAATAAAGATTGGAAGAAAGAGAAAAGCAGTGGTAAACACCCCAAGTTAGATTAAAATGTAATGCCCTGTATCAAATGAACTTTTAGTAAAAAGACAAGACATATCAGTTTCTGTTCGGAGAGTGACCCTCTAATCCTTTTCTTTTGTATGTGTCCAGGATGTGTCTGGCAACATCTACTTAATGCCGCTAATCTTGTGCCCAGCTTTAGATGGGCATGTCTATTATAAAGCCTGTTGGCTATTGATTTTTACCACAGTGAAGGACTGTGGGTGTTTACTCATCTGATTGGACGACAGATAGTGGCCCCCTTTCACTTCCTCTGCCATGCAGATAAGACTGGCAGAGCGAATGGAAGGAGAGGGGAACGGAGGATGGAGGGTAAGTGAGCCTGTCAAGTACAGATGTGGAGAAGTTGAAGTGGGAGGAGGAAGAGGGTGGGTGGAGGACAAGGGTAGTCGATAGTCAGACAGAATGCTACTTCAAACAGCTCTGTGCTGCAGACCCGATCAATAAGTAGATATGTCAAGTTAAGTTGTAAAGCCATAGAATGAGAGGCAGCGACAGGAGTGAGGGGAATTGAGAGGTTCAGGGGCCAGACATAAAAATACGAATATAAGAGAAGAATAATAACAAGAAGAACAGCCCATTGGCAAGAGGCAGTAAATTTAAAAAAAAAAAATGCCAATGATTGATGAAGTCTGCACAGGCTCACAAGATCACTTGTTTAAAGCCAGGTGATGAAAAGTGCTGATACTTGACATAGAAAATGCACAGTCAGAAATGTGTCTTTAGGATCCAGTTTTCCTACCACTGAATATCCAGTCAAAGTCAAGTCAAATCCTCATTCTTCTATGTAATTGAAAGACAAGAGCTGTGCAGTGGATGAACAATTTGCAGAATGACTGCTTACATGTCACTCAACAGGCACTTCACAGATGAGAGAAACACAAATCCTTTAGCTCAATCATGACACATAACAGAATCTTCAATATGACCTTGTGGAAGACATGAGTTTAATACATTTTGCAGAAGAAATGTATGGAAAGATATTATAACCGCACACAGTTTATAGTGATGTCAACCAGCGTCAACACAACTTTTTCCCATGTGACAGAGAAATGCCAGAAAATAGACGTCATTTTATAATCCTAATCCTGACGCTTTGGGATTGTAGGTCAGGTCGGCCATCATTCCAAAGTGTCAATATTTGTTGAGTTGGTAATGAGACTCAAAAATCAACTCTTCTAACAAACAGGACCTTTAAAGTCTTTTGTGTCATGATGTTCTTTATTATCATATTATATATCTCTATTATATTGTTCTTTTTTTATGTTAAAGTCGATGTAGGTGTCATATAAGTACTACAAACGTGTCAAAAAACGCTCAGTCCTCCGAGAAAATCATACAAGCTGTGATGTAAAAAATATACATTCACCACCCTCAGCCATAGACCTGGCATGGCTGTGGTTGAAAAACACCATGATGGAGAAACATGGTGGGCTGCTGGCTCGAGCCTGTGAGAGCCGACCAATCAGAGCAGGCTGGGCCTTTCGGGAGAGGGGCTTTAAAGAGACAGGAGCGTAAACAGAGCATTCAGATAGAGGTTAAATGGAGGTGCTGTAGCACTAGACTGTAAGAAAAAATGTTTTTTTCATGTAAACATTGACCATAAAAGTAATAACATGAAAACCAGTGTAAGTTATGTCCTTTAGACATTACTTTACATGATATATACTTGCTCATAGCATGCTGTTGTGCAATGTTTCAGACTTGTGTTTCCTAACTCTGCAGTCAGCTTCTTATTACACATGAAAGTTAACTCACAGACTTGATTGAGTCAGACAATCCATTACAGTGAACTACGTGCTAGCTTTTGTTGTAGTCAACATGATGTTATTATCACATTACAGAGCATTTCATGTAGAGCTGCTCAGTGCAAAAAGCTGGTGATGTGTGTGCAACTGGAAATATGTGAAGCCGGGCATTGTTGTAAATGAGCATAACATACTATGAGAACAACATAAAAATTCCCAAGCTGTCAAATGTCTGACATTTTCCACATCTGCACAAGCTCACAGCCAGCCGACATAGCAGGCTACAATAACCACAGTCCCTTTGGTACCAACCATCAGTCTCAACTCCCCTCTACTCATCTCAGACACACACTTGTGCATCCCCATCTGACCTGTAAGCATCTGAGCATCCCCATGGCCCTCACTCAGCGGCAGTCTCCACTGCTCCTACACAGTCTAAGTGCTTCGCTCTGTCCTGCATGAAGGGAGAGCCGAGTCACCTATCTGCTGTTGTGCACACAATTTGAGATGACAGGTTAAGTGGCTTACCAACCCTCTGGGCCTGCTAATACAAGGAAGCAAGACCTACAGATATCTTAGATGGTGCTGTGCCTCGCATGTAAGGGTGGAGGTAAGATGGGGTAAAAGTTGAAGGTGGGAGGAAATCTGAAATCTTTTCGCATGTCGTCACCTTCAGACTACAGTAAAGACAGTGCTGTGTAAGATAGCAATTGTTATGTCATCTCACTTCAAGGTTGTTATTATCTGGCTAACATCGTGATGACAATCAGTCAACCAGAAAACCCAAAAGCAGTTACATTGTTCAGTATGTTGATCTATCAGCCAAGTAGAATTCAACCTGGCAGCCAAAAAAATACTCCAACATACAGTTTGTAGAGACTCTGGATATAAGGAATGCTGGACAGGAGTAAGATTTACTCTGAGAACCTGTGTGCACATGCCCAAAAGCAGATTTTCAATTATATTTGGAATGTTTTGGTGACATGCGACACGCTATGTGTTTAGATTGAGCAATTTGACTCTCAAAGGGAGGTTACAGGCAATAGTACAGCAAGTCATATCAGAGAAGTGGGTCAACAATGTCAGCGTAAAGTAGAAATAAAATACAGTGAACCTCCGTGTGTGGCAGACAAGACCTGTGCAAAAACATGATGATTATCAGCATTTTTTATTTATATCTTGTAAAAAGTGCAGGTTGACTTTATCCTCTCTCTACTTTCAATGCCTGCAATAGCTCGACTGCCAGTTAACTCAGCCTTGGGCTACAGACTTCAAAGTACACATCTCAGAGAGATGAATGACAAGTGCTGGGGTGTGAACTTGACCGACTGAGCAGGAGGAAAGCATGACTGGCAAAAATGCTGCTGTCTCAAGGGGACTGTTTGCATCTACAGTTGTAGTGTGAAACAGTAGAGGAAGAGCTGAATGTTTTGATTTGTAACATAGTTCATCAAGGAAGCTAAGCTCATTCAAAGTGGTCTTTCCTTTCCGAGAGAAAGTAAAATGTGAAATGTGAGAGTGGAGCCGGAGTAGAAGAGGAGATGTTGACAAAGGTTGTCAGGACGCCGAATCGATTTCACACCTGGATGGATATATTCCCCTTTCCCTGGTACGAGCCAACTACATTGACCCACGGTGTTGAGATCGTGCCCTATCCACTCTGCCAGCCAAACTGAACTGAACTGTGAGCATCTTCCAGGCATGAAATTTAGATAGAGGTCTCATATTCACAGGGGTCTAGTTTAAATAGTAATAGATCATTTATCACCAGCATTATGTGAAAACCTTACTTTGGGTAAGGCTTTCTTTTTTTTTTCTGGATGAACAGACATCTGAATGTCACAGTTACAACACATCCTCATCCTCATCCTCACCCTCACTCAAACAACTGAATAGGTCAATTGTCAGCGTCTCACAAAACAGCATGACACACTTTCACATTGTAGTTTGGTTAGGTTTAGGCAAGAACACCACTTGGTTAGGTTTAGCAAAAAAGTGTGGTTTGGGTTAAAATCACCAAGTTACTTCTGTTACAAATGTACCTACCTGTCTACCGGACTGCACAATTAACAATTCTGGGCTGTTGGTTGGTTCATTTCAAAAACAGTTAGAGCCCACAAATTTGGGGTGATGATGCGCCAACCAAAATACACATAGTGACAATCATAGGATATATTTGCCAGATATAGTTTTCACTTTTTAATGATTATTACAAGATAACTGGATCCATACCTGGATTAGTTAGTGGAAGCAAAAAAAAAAAAAAAAAGTTATTGTTATTGTTGAAATGTTGTTTTGCTCTATTTCAACCCTTCTTCTATCTTTCCATTCAGAGTTTGATGCATACTTTGGTGAGTGACTGCTGCTGCAAAAAAGTGAAGTATCTAAGATATGTATGTAAAAGTCAATTTGGTGTTGACTTTTCTTGTCTTATTGTAAAATATTAAGTCCTTTACAATCAAAAGTACTAGGGAAGTAGGGAAAGTAGTAGGGAAATGTCCATTGAGGAGTTTCCAATAGGAAGTTATTCTCGGTAAAACACAGCTGAAGCAGTAATGTCTCAGCTCTTATACCCTTATAGCTTATGATCTTTAGCCCTCCCCTTCTTCGAACCCCTATAATCCCACAGACAAGCCACTGACTGTGGAAACTGACACTGGAGCACTTGATGGCTTGTGATGCACCTCATAGCTCTTTGCTTGTGCTAGCTCTTGACCGTAGGCAAAACAGTAAAGCAAACACATAGACGAAGCATTTGTCTGCAGCCCCTCCTGGACTGTGTGACAGGCAGCAGCGGTGGGGAGATTCCATCAACCTGACAGGCTGCTTCTTGCAGGAGAAGAGTTAATTGCTGTGGGACCAGAGCAGCCTTCAACATCCATCAACAAACCTCCTCCCAGCTCTGTGGGGTTGGAGGTTGGGTGAAGCATTGGGAGGGAGGGGATACCAGAGAGGGCTATAGAGGGCAGAGAGATGTGGGAAACATCTGATTTCCTTTGACATCTCGGGCAAATAACCTTCAAAACAAAACACTGCTGTTGAACTGCTGTCCGTTGTGGGTGTGCTTAGATTTCAGCCAGAGTCACATAGTTCAGAAACCCAAATGACAGAGCAACTACTAAAATTACATATTTAAAAGCTAAACACTATGGATCCACTTCATCAGCTTGACAAAGCTGAAAAAAAATTCTTGTGTTTTTGTAATATTAAGTGAGCCTTAGAACTTTGAGAGTGCTGTCTCAGTAAAGTGCAGAGTCACATACTTCAAACAAAGGACTATGTTATTTAAAAGAAAAAATATTGAGTGAGTTTTTACACATTCGGATCTAACAATGGCAACAATAAGCAGACCAAAGACGTATTTTCATCAAAATGATGCATTAAGAGTCAGGTCTGTTGCCAAGAAAGTTTTCACATGAAGGGGTTTGCCTTGGTTTATTGCTACACAACAATACACAGAGAAAATAAGAAAGTTAAGAGTAAAATACATAATTTTTAGATTAGGAGAAAGTGAAGGGAGTTTAAAATTGAAGTGACGTGCTCAGCTTTAGTCTTTGAGGGGCAACAACATTTGAGTCGAAGTGGACAACAGTATTTGCATTTAAATATTCACAATGGAGTGATGGTAACTGTAGATGATCTCACGGCCTCTCAGATTAACCAGAAACTGCCCTATAGATTCATGACAATTAATTACATCATATTATTATAATTATATTATCGATCATAGCATGCCAGTGTAGCTGGGTTGGGTATTAATTCACAGGAAGTAGATTAAAAGATTGGAAAAAGGAAACGATGCAACTTTCATTCATAAAATCATGACAGGAAGGTAAGAATGAGGAAGTAATGTTCTCTGTGAGAAGATCATTTCCACAGAAAAGATATTTTCAAATACTGTAGACTCCAACAAAGTGGATGCCGCAAGGCGAGACACTGGTTGGCAGCTGGTGAAGTAATATGATGGCATGGAAAAAAGCTTTAGCTGCACAGACCACAGGATATGTATCGACCACAGGAGAGAATAATGAATGCACTGAATGAAAGTGAATGATAGAGTCTGAAGTGGCATTTTGTGTGAGGAAAAATTGAAATGTATGGCTGCAAAAGAATATAAAACATTGCAACTTAATAAACCTACTAAATTCCCTCCAAATGAAGGTATAGTGATCGATGAGCACCACAGATCGAACAGAGGGCAAATGTGACTTTAGAAGATTTGCTTTTCTACAAATATCATAATTTGAGAGGAACATCTTAGTCATTTGAGTATATGCAAGTAAGAAAAACACTGAAAGACATCAACTAAAAGGGATAAACTTTCAGAGCACATGTGGTTATTTGTTGCCCTTATATATAAAAATATTCAACCCCCCCAACCTGTGTCACTCCAGGTCTCAACACTCATAAAAAGGGAAAGTTTTAAGGAGACCTCCAGACACTTATTGAAACATTCAGAAGAGTAAAAATGGCTACGTGGTTGACAGCCATGTCAGGAGGGCTTGTGATATTCACCAACAAGGACCCGGTGATACTCAAGAATACAAAACACAGCAATTTTGATGAGGAGCAAAGAGGAGCAGGCAGAGGGGAACACACTGTCCGTGTGACAGCAGAAATAAAAGGGAGGAGGTGGCAGAGCAACGACACTGAGAGAGAGAGAGCAGGACAGGGGATGCAAAACGGATCATTTGAGTTTGTCTGTTACGGGATGCCTTGCAAGCCAATTTCATCATTTACCTTCCTACCAAAAAATTCAGCTGGGGAAAATTTGCATTCCCCCACTGAGATAGAGCTGACTATTTTGTCCTTTGAAACTTAACAACACAAAATGACGCCAGAACAACAGGGTGAGAAAGTATGGAGTCAGTAAAAATGTAATGCAGTCTATAAAAATACATCAATAAGATAAGATTGACTGTAAGGGAAAAGTTAATGTCATATCAATGGGCCATTGAGTAGCACTGCGGTACAGTTTACGGTGCAGAGATAATAGGTTTAGCAGAAAGATATGAAGAACAGAGTTTAAAATGACTGTACATCTGAACTGATTTATTCAGTACCTTCAAAATAAAGAGATTCCTTTTCACCATCACTTACTTTCCATGAAAAATTCTTGCTTGGATATGTAATCATCCTTGATAAATATTCAAGTGAAGTCGCACATTGTGGCTTACTTCACCGTCACATTTCTTGCCTGCAGACTTCCTGCCTGTCACTCACTTACAAATGATTGGAAATGTGCAGGGACTCGCAGATCTTGACTTGTTTACAGCTGCTGCAGCTTTTGCCAACATGCTGAGGTGATTTGGACCACACTGCAACCTCCACAACAATTGCAGGGCATGCTGTTTTATGGTTGAAGTAACTCACCAGCTCAGATTATGAACTAAATGGGCTCTGGGCCTATTTATTTTGCCAACTATCATGCTGATAAAGGCTCTTTTAATGCTGAAGAATGATGCTGTCAGCCTATTCATTGCATGGGAAGCAGAAGAAAACACGGTCTTGGCTCTCATTCTCTAATAGGATCTTGTTTTGTCTCAGATTTGTTCACAAAATTGAATAAGAGCAATACTTTCAAAGCAATATCTCAAGTTGATACACGGCCCTTGTAGTCTGTTGTTGTTGGAAAGTTACACTTTCTTTGGTAATGTATTACTGTAATGTAGAGTTCAGGTCTAACAAAAAAGGAGAAATGCAGGACTGTAACTCTTTACAAGTTGTGTGTTCTTAGCTACCTTGCTAATATTGATCTGATCGGCAGGAGTCACGTTGTTTTGTTCAGAGTTGGAGGGCATGTTATGCTGCACGTTCACTTTGTGGAAAGGACTTCAGTACAGCCACTGGAGATTAAGATTCAGAAAGCTGTGGATCATTGCCTGGCATCCTAGGCTGGCTGCTGTTAAACCATAATTTCTGGTTAGGGTTAGGGTTATAAGCTCTAATGTCATTCATACCATTCTTTAGTAACTGACATAAGTAGCTATTAGTCAAAAGCAAATTCCTAATCGTAACCTTCTGTACAGCTTTTATATGCATGTTGTTGTTGTTGGTTGGCCAAACCAACACATTCATAAATAAAACGAATGAATAGGTCGATTGCCAGTGACTCTTAAAATGACATATATCATGTTCCCAGAACAAGATGACCCCTGCAGCATACCACAAAAAGCTGCAAGACATTGTTTGCTTGCAGTTTGGTTAGGTTTAGACACTAAACTACTTTGTTAGGTTAAAATAACTACAACACTTATGCAACTTCAGCAGCAAATGGAGCTGTGTATTACACGTAACTTCAGTAATATAATGTACATGACGTAAGCTTTCACACTGAACATAAACAGCTGTGTCCAAGTAAAGGTGAAAGTCCTTTGCTTGTTTGACCCACTGATCTGTCTCCAACCTCCTCCTTCTGTGGACTTGTTGCTCTTTGTACTACTTCACCTGAATTCCTGCCGTAATGCATACAGCATATCCTTACAGTAATAAATCTGCCCCCTTGTTGCTCCATTGTATAGATTCAACTGGAGAAACTAAAGAAATCCAGCTTCGAGTTTACAGGCAGTTCTGATTAAAGTAAAAATGTTCCAATATTTATTGCGTCAGGCACTTTCCTCATTTTGTTCCTGCTATGACCCCTACTGCCCAACCTGAGGAGGTCTAACAATAAAATAAATCACTGCTACATTGTGATGAGATGATTGTGGCGCCTCGGCAGTGATTTTATTAGAAACCTATCCAGGTGGTGGATGAGAGAACGCCGGTAGGCAGCGTTAAAGGTGTCTTGGTTGTAATTGAATCACCTCAGATGGGCAGAACAAAAGCATGATAGTGTGGGTTCATCTGATATTAATTAACTGATTTCTTGTCTTTTATCCAATTATCTCGGTAATGGAACATATTTTTACTTCAATTATGAACTTTTGATACAAGTCCCCGTGTTGAATGCTAATTCCTTTACAATGGGTGCTGAAAAGCACCTCAGCATCCTCACCGAGACCCCTCCTTTCTTCCTTCCTTCTTTTCCCCGCTGAGGAGCCAAGATAAGCGACGGACTCCTGTAGCAACCCTATCTCGGGCCATCGCTGCTCTGCTGATGTAGACACTAAATAAACTGGTAGGTTTTAGCAGATGTAATCAGAAAGATGTAGCTGACCTGATGGGGGAAGATAGCCAGAGGCTGCTGGCAGGCTGGACCACACTGCTGGCTTGCTTTCATTTCAAGGAAGAATAAAAAAAAGTAGTTCCTGTGCCGACTGCACATCTGCCCTCACTACCGTTCTCTTTCAGAGTCTCTGACTTCTCCTCGGAGGAAGACATACATACATAATCGTGTTTTATTTTAGCAATCAGCCAGTGAAAATATCCAATATTGACTGCTAAAAAATAAATCATGGCCTCTTTATGGATCACATTATGCTCAATGTCAGGTCAGGGCGCTTGTAGTCTACACGTTTTATTTGACTTTATTTTTCCAGGGACACCTGTCAGACACCTTTACTAGAGATATTTGGTGTTGAATGCACCTGGACAGCAGTTGCTATGCAAGAGGAAAGTGCTTATTCACATTTAACAAACACATTTCCTCAGCTGATCAGGGTGTTTGTATTTGCACTGGCAATTTTCCACTGTTCTGCCCTCGAGGATAGCATCCACTTAGCATTCCTTTGCTATTCAAGCACTTATTTTCAAGTACAACCCTTCCCATTATTGGGAAAATCTTGTTTATACCATTAAAATAAACTGAATTTGCTTATGTTTAATATACCAGAACACCATTACATTGACAATTTAGTTATTTTCCAAGCCGGTCTGGCCTTATTTACCAAGAGGCTCAATTGATAACATTCATTCACTTCTCTCTCCATTACAAGCCACTTAATATTCCATGCAAACCTGGCATTTGGTTTGATTGAGAGGCTGTCCACCAGCGCTAATTGGTCTGTAAACATTTGAGCAGACACTCACTGAGTGTATTGGTGAACGTTAAAGGTAGCTAGCTGTTTCACACAATGCCATTCTACCCGCCCACCTCCTACCGCTCTCTTTCCACAGGCCTGACTCTTTAATGTATTTAATTGTCAGAGAAAAATGTTAATTGCATTTCATTATGTATAATTTATGTAGTTTCAGCCGAGGGATTCTTTAATATCCAACTAATTTGAATTGCATCACCGGGACCAGCTGCTGATTGTGTGGGCAAGCTCGGAGCTGATCTGTCAATTAAGGTGGAGGTATGATAGACAGGTTGTGTTTTTCACACCACTCTTCATTCTTAAACTTCTCTCAGAGATATGTGTCAGCACTCGTGGTTGGCTAAAGAAAGCTCTGTGTAACTCAGCTTACACTATGTTGTTTGCAGTTTGATGCCAGTCTTATCCACAGCAATTTACTGTGCTGTTATAATCAATTATTGATCTAATTAGGTATTTAAATTAAGCTCTTTACATGTGGTGCTTTTCAAAACTTGGCAATTCATATTTCCACTCCTGTATAATGGAATCCAGCAAAAACTGAAGAGACCCTCTTCACATGAAGCAACAGCAGACTGTGCCTCCAGTGAGGAATATCAGATACCTTTCAACACCACTGTATCTCCATTTGTATCTATCAACATCCAAATTTTGAAACTTTTTTTTTAAAGTCTGTCAGGGCGAGAACCTTATCTTATTACCCCACAGTCCGCCTGATTCCCATGGGAGCCATCTCTAAACTCTCCTGTAATTGCAGATCATGCCATGCGCAATCTGTCCAGTACACACCAGCTCCAGTCACCTGATCTCCAGACTACCTGTGCCCTTGCTTCCTGTTCCCTCATAAGCCACTACACTAGCCACAAGTGTATGTATACCAGGCCTTTTTGTTTATTGTGCCCCTATAGCCATGGTTTTCCAGCCTCTGCTTTGCTAACTAGCCTGCTCCCTTTTTGGATGTCTTTGTTTCCACTGATTGACAGCCTGTTGCCGACATCTTTTTACCAAGTAACCTATTTTGACTGTAACTACCCTGCCTTAAAGACCTGCTATTGAGTTTCCACTTATGAAAAACATGTGAAAAAAGCCAATCATGTATTTCTCTTTTGTGGAAATTCTCATTCATATGCGAAAGAAGCCAATCACTTGTGAATTTATCCAGTTCACATGTGACATAATGGTATTTCCACATTAAATGATTCTTTTCAAATGTGAAATTCTAATGTGAAGCGACACCTCTCATGTAATCTACCTGACATGTTTTGTTTTCACACGTGGCAATCCACATGAGGAATGAAAAACAATCACATATAAATGTTTGTTTTTCTGAATCATTCTCAGTCCCAAATCGTCAAATACAGTGCCCTTAAGCTTCAAACTATGACACTCTACCTACAGCTCTCACGTCAGTTTTGTACATGAAGTACTTCCTGGTCATGTTAGACTTTCAAAATAAAGTGTGCTGACAAGCAGTTCACATAGTTTGACATATATACATATGACTTTTGCAATGTTATAAACATTGTCAAATGGTCGAGGTGCATCTAAATTCAGCTAAAACAAAAACAAAAAACAAAAAACCTACTTGGTTAGGTTTAGGAAAAGATCATACTTTGGGTTAAAATAACGACATTTAGTCTCGTAACATCAGTTACATAATGTAAGTCATGTAACACACGTGAAGACATGTACGTGACATCAGTTACATTATATATGTAAGTTACTTACACATTACATAAATTAAAAACAAATCACTCTTGGTAGGAAATGGGACACAAAGCATGATGATCCCACCACCCCCTGACTCTGACTTTCCTTGCTCTTACTGTACTCGAGGAGTGCTTGAAGAAGTGATGCTAGAATTATAGCATCAAACTTTGAGATGTAGAGCCACTGAGCAGGCTGCTGTATTTGACATGTGGTAATTTTCATTCAAATGTGAAAAAGTCAATCACATATATACACAAATTCAAATTACATGATGATTTTCAGATCTGGAAAAGCCACATGTGGAAGCTGAATACAGTAACTTGAATGAACTATCAGTGGTGAAGTTGCATTTGTCATACGGATGACAGTAGAGAAAAGGCCATGGGGTCACTAAAACAAATCAGTTGAGAGTGTAATTTTGTCTATTGGAACCGATCGCTTTGCTTCTTATTTCTGTCTCAAAAGCCAACTAACCATATACATACAATAAACAGAAATGCCAACACTGATTCACACACACAAAGAAAGGGTTCTCTGACCTATTGGCAATTTTGTATTGTAAGGCCACAGGGCTGAGTCACTGCTTCACTGCATTTCAGGTCAAGGCAGGAAATAAATGAACATGTAACTGCTTATTATGCGGTCTGTGTCAGGGAATTTCCAATCAATATTCTTCATATTTACTTTAGATTGTACTCATAATTGTTACAAGATCAACAGGTAACTATGTACATGTTCCTTTAATGTTGCAAGCCGTATATCCTGGTAAATCAATACACTGATTTAGCCCTTAACACTACTGAGTGCAAGCCTTATCTCAACAAACACTTCCCTGGATGAATGATGACTGTATGAGCACTGTGTGTATTTTTGAAACAATGTAATTAGTAATTAATGGATTTTATACAGCCAAGTAAAGGATGGCTGCCATTTATATGAGTCAATCAACTGAAAAATGGGGATTTAATCACCAGTTCTTGCTTATTAAAATGATTGCGGGCATTATGTCACAATTTGTGTCTGTGTCTCCCAACAGCTGAGTGCCATGACTGTGACCTAATCTATTATTGGACATATTTACATATTCTCAAAAAATAAGATGTATAAAATAATGCTGACATATATATCGCCATATTCAATTTTAAGAGTGGCTTCAGTTATATACAGTAGCTTGTATGTGCACGCTGTAAGGGAGTCTGAGAGAGAGCGAGAGAGAGAGAGTCAAGCACAGATAGTGAGTGAAACCATTAAAAGTCAGCTACAGCTGACAGTACAGCAAGAATAAGCGAAAATGAACAAAGCATGTTGGACTGTAGTTTGGAAAGGGGTTGGAGGGGGGTGGGAGATGGGGGTGGTGGGGGGGATGGGCTCCGCTCCTCTTCCTCTTCAAAGGGGCTGGGATACTCTAAAAATATCTCCCCGGCAGCTAATCAGAGAGAGACAGGCGGTAGCAGCAGAGATGTTTGTTGTTGTTAGGCTCTTTTGGCTTCAACAAGCAGTACCATGATGCACTGGGGGAAAGGGCCTGGACACGTCTGAGCGCTTTGATCAATAGGGTTGCAGTCCCTCTGAAATGCAGCCCGGCTGGAGGACCAAAGAGTTTTATATCCACTGATCTGATTGCGCTAAGGCAATGGGATGTGGAGTGTTCGTATGCAGTGCTAGAACAGGATCTGCAAATGTAACAGGATGAAGTTTGAGTGGCATTAATTGGAGAGCAGGATGAAAGACTGTGACAATACATTTACACAGCCATCCGCTTGGCTGATGAGCAACTCAAGTCTCAGTTACTGTGGGAGGAGCTTCAGAATCAACAATCAATGAGTAGTTTAGTGGCTCTGGTACAACTATGACACACAAATTCTCCAGAATTATCACCCTACCGATCAGTTATGCACTGTGCGTTGTCTCTCTGGCATGTCATCATCCTTATCAGCTTCCAAAGGCCTACATTTGGCTTCCAAAGGCCTACATTTGGCTAATATGACTTTCTTTTGAAGAAAATACTGCTGTAATCTTTATGACCCTGCGTAATTCACAGTGCATAATATCTGGAAATATCACTATTGTAGCACAGCAAAAGCTCAAACATGTAATCAGTGTTGGGGGTAACGTGTTACAAAGTAATCCGTAAGAGTGCGCGGATTACTTTTTCATTGTAACGAGTAACGCGTTAGTTCTGCAATTCAAGTAATCTGTTATTTAGTTACTTTTTCATAAAAAGTAACCATTGGTTGAAAAAAAATGCTGTCTTTTTCTTTCGTTTTGTCGCCACAAAAATAAAAGAAAGTTCCCTGAAGCATTTGTGCTGTTTCTGTTTCTCTCCTGCTGCTCAGCCAGTGGAAGGTTAACCTAGAGCTGTGTCAGTGCGCATGTGTAGCTAGCTAATTCAGTGTAGAGAGATGGCAGAGAGGACAGCGTTAACTTTGTTAACCCTTAGGCTGTGGAGTTACCGATTGTGGGCTGTAAAGAAGGCTACAAAATGACAGTAGAGTCAATACATTCAAAGGTACGTGTAGAGTCGGCTACACGCCGTCTGGACAGTATAACCGCCATGTGCACCGAGTTGCAAAGAGGTTTTACCGTAATTTGTGGTAAAAGTACTCTAAAGCGTTACTTTTCTCAGTAGATAACACAGTAACGTAACCTGTTTCTTTTTAATGGCAGTAACCCTGTAACGTAAGGAGTTACTTTTAAAAGTAACGTTGCCCAACACTGCATGTAAATCAGAGAGTATAAGAGATGACCTCAAGTCATTTGGCAGAAAGTTTGTTAATCAGTTTTGGTCTCTATGATTTGAGACTGTCTCATTCAGAACGGCTCAGCCTGTTTTCCAGGTGCGAGCCACATCTTTCAGAGAATGAGAGAAAAATTGTTTTTGTAACAAATGAGAAAAATGTAGATGTGTTGTGGGAGTTATGTGGTATATGCAGCCAATAATTTATTCCATCATTGCCACGTACCCACTGCACTAAAGTGCTTATAAATTATGATACTTGTAAATGTCCTTTGATATTTATCATTGTCTTGTATCAGGCAGCATACTTTTACATAAAAATGACTGTTGTAATTATGCAAATACTTTTAAATAACAGTGCTACTAAACATCATGGTGACTGTTTTTGTACGGCGTTTTCCCTTCGCTTCTCTTTCTCTTTCAATAACTCAATTTTTCACAGTATCTGTTTTTTTTTTCACTGTAGCATTTGTTATTTTGTACATGGGGATAAAATGTCTTATCTGTGATAAACGTATTTGAAGAACTACCAAAAAGCATTGTCCTGAGATTTTTCAGCCTACAAAAATAAACCTTGAAACTTGATTACTTAGTTATGAAGTTTCAATTTCCAGCTTTTGCTTCTCAGCTGCCAACATGATGCGGTGTTGTAACATGTAAATTTTTTTCAGCGAGTATTTCTAAAAAAAATGTATTTAATAAAAATTGACTAACAACTTACAAAGGCTCAAGACAAGATTGATACAAGATTTCAAAGCGACAGCGGAAGACACAGGGCAACTGGTGCTGTATTTATCTTATAGCCATTAGTGTAATTTTCTTTTCCATGATCCTTCTCTTCCCCTCTTTAAGGTTGAATGACACGTATAAATTGCCCCACTGTAAGAGCATCCTTGGGCCGCAAACAAAGGTGAGGGTGTGGGAGAGAGCACTTAATACCCTGCATCATGAGCTGGGCGCACACTTCCTGAATCCATTAGGGCGAGTGGGCTTACTGACTCTTGGAGGAAACCTGAATGGAGTACTGACTTGTCGTTACGCTTTCAGCCTGCTTGGCCTTCGGCAGACTGCAACTGCAAGTGGATGAAAACAAGAGAAAAACCACTCCTGAGCACCGCCAGCCCCTGGGTTGCCTAGCCAGGCTCCTGCATGTGTAGTTTGAGATAGCCAGAGGGTGACAGTGCTCAGACACTGTGGAGACGCACCAGAAATCACAGCACTGTCTCACTGGTTCAGTTTATTTATAGTTCTCCTGCATAATAAATGGCCTTTGCATTGTGAGGCTTCACACAAAAGACAAACAGCTGCAGAATATATTCATTTCGTTTTACATTTTTTAAGTGTTAAGCAGAATATTCTAATCTGTAATAGAATATTCTGATGGTTTTAACTAAAGGTGGTCAGAATACAGTATTGGGCCAGCCATCCATGTTCTGAGCCACATTAATCTGTGACCAGAAATTACATTTTTTCTACACCTGTTTTCAATTACATCCCTGCAAATCAACAGATTCCATTTCCTTCTAAAAGGTTTAGCATGCTATCACTCCAAATTTGTAAGGTCCTTGGAACAAGGACTAAATAACAGTTTCCAAACACAGTTTTCTACATTTAGCTGCTCTCCACTCTTCCACTGGAAATTGCTACCCTATTGACAGTAGGTTCACATCTGATCCGCCATTACAGGTAATTGGAGCCCGAATAAGGGAGATAAGAGTGGGAAATGGCTTGACCTATCACCTGTAGATTGCCACAGAAGCCGTTGCCTCAAGGTGTGTTTTTGCCTGTGTGACTGAAGCTATCAACAGGTATTGTTTTAATGAGGAGTACACTGCCACTGTGGCACTGCGGGAAAGGAGATCTTGCAAATGTTTGAGGTGAAAAGTGACTTAGACTTCATAAAATTTACACATATGTAAAAGTGAAGAATCCTTGGAGGATAAGTCAGAATAAAAGTCACCCAATACAATAACCAAGATGGTAATAAATCAAAGCTGGTCAAGGCTAATAAACAGTGTTCATTTAAAGCAAACTTCTCGCTTAATAATGGCAAATAAATAATTGTCACTTGTGAGTTAGACACAAACTGGAGCTTGGACTTTTATCCCTTGTCCTAATTTCCAAATCAAACCCCCTCTTCAAGCATCTGCTGATTCATAAGCCAAGAATCCATTAGTTAAGGGCAAGTTCAGCCCTATCTAAAAATACCGCTGGAGCAAGTGTAATGAGACTGAGTAAGAGCCAGTATTCTCAACCAGAGGCAAATTACATTCAACTCTTTGGTCAGAACAGACAGAAGCAAACACTCTGTCGTGGCTAATTGTAATAATCTAAATTAATTGCCAGCATACAAGACGCCCCTCATTGGTGGGATGAGTGATTATGTCGTAAGTGGGTCTGCCCCGTGGTGCACCAGGCATCCAATCTTTCCCCATCTAATTATATGGGGAGTTATCGTGTCCCTAATGACTTTGCGTGTTGCCTACTCCTTAAGAAGCTCAAGATAAAGGCGAGGACAAAATGATGTAAAGCGCATTATCGTTGGCAATGGACTCCTGGCGGCATTACTTTAAATAGAGCTTGATTCCCTCTTTGTAGCCAGGCTCTTTTGTGAGATATGAGAACAGCGCTAATGAGTGCCCACACTCTTGATTTGGAATATGCCCAGTCTAATTTCTGCTCAGGAGGGAAAAGGCAGCTTTACAAACGAGGGGAAAAAAACCTCCCTGTTTCTAGTTGATTAGGGTGAGAAGAGGAATTTGTGTATGACTGCTGACTGCTGAGGTTGTTAACCACAAGCTAAAGTGGACACACATATATATATATATATATATATATATATATATGTCCTAGAAATAATGTGAATGACCACATAAAATATGTTGGGAGATACACAAAGACTGAGTGTTAATGCGTCATTTGAATATTTTAAATAAGACATGTCTCCAAGAAGACAGTAACCCCTGCATCGTTGCCAAACCCTGATCAATATATCAACAAAGAGCTTCCCCCTTAAACTACACCCTGGCAGTTGTAGCTAATTCTTTAGCCATATAACTACTGTCAAGGGTTAAGAAATAACCTGTTCCAGGCGAAGCATATTTTTACTTATCGAATCTGTTTTGAGCTGGCTAAAGCTTTTAACTGTACTTAATGCTAAACAAAATGCTGACTTAGACAGATGTCTATTATGATTCTGTGTCTTTCAGGTCCCGTGGAATTGTGGGATGCTTTTACACCTTTCATTTTTGGTGTGGTTCAATCAACCTTTGCGGTGTCTTGCCATGTGGTTTGGTATGGCTACAGTAACTGCTTTTAACTCTGATCAAACCAAATAACCTCAACGAAACCAAAGCAAACGTAAGTCTTGGTTGACTTCAGAATGTGTCATTCTTATTCATTAATTAAAAAAAAATCAAAAGCTAAGTTAGGTCCCCAATGGATGGCATCTGTCTTGGTGATGGTGAGCACTCTGTCTTGGTGATGGTGAGCACCACCCTCTGTAGAAACAGTTAGAGAAGTTGTAGAGTTCCTGAAGCCAATCTTGATCCTCTTCAGCATGCAGACCAAGAAGAGCCACTGACATGCTGTCTTTGTAATGGTGTTGGTGTAGTAGAGTCCAAGTTGCTGATGTGACCCCTGAGGAATCTGAAGCTGTTGACTCTCTCCACTGAGGTTCCACTGATTGTGATGGAGTCTTACTGTCACTTCCTGCAGTCCACAATCAGCTCCTTTGTTTAGCTGACATTGAGATGGAGGTAGTGATGCCAGTGACCAGGCCAATGACATGATTGCCATTGGCAAACTTAATGATGGTGTTGAAGATGTGGGTGGCCATGCAGCCGTGCATGAATAGGAAGTGCAAGAGGGACTCAACTTCAAACCTTCACAGAAGTAAGTGTAAACACGGTTACCACCATATACAGGACAGCTGATGGCCTGGTGATATTTTGGTGATACCTAGGACTTACCTCAGGTTAAAATCCCAGGCCACAATAACCAGCTTCTGACCTTGAGGTCTCAATAACTCCATAAAGCCTGCCCAAGGATTGGTTAGTGTTGGAATGTCTACTTATTTCAGTCCTTATTATCTCTTCCTTGGGAGATAATAAAGGACAACATCCTGGGTGCTCTAGGTTAGGAGAACAGCCCAAGGAAATGATCTCCTTATCTGAGCACTACTGGTTGTTGATCATGAAGCAGACCCCCTATAATATATCTGTCCTATAATGTATGTGTTCAGGGGCGGCGTGCACATCCTCTACTTTGATGCTGATGCAGATGCCATACTGTGTCTGAACCAATGCCTATGTGCTGTTCCATTGAAAGCAGTTCAAAGCTCCCTCGAAAAAGTTCAAAGTTTTCTTTACTGCAAGGTGTGAATGACCCTCAGAGAATAAAATGTGTGGGACTCCTAACTAGTTGAAATAATCAATGCAGCTTCATGGATGAGCAGTGAACATCTTCAAGATGAAAAAACAAGTCAAGGCACTTGTGATTAAGTACTTCAGGACATGACAGATGAACAAACCTAAAAGAAAAAAAAAAAAACTTGGCATGGATAGAAACACTACTACATTAGAGAGTGATCTATAATTATAGGGTTCTCACATGAACATAAAATGTTTTGCTTTCTGCCACATAAAGGTTTTTTTTTCTTAAGATAAGACATAAGTCTCTGTGTACACAAAGGTTCAACCTTCATCAGTGTTGAGGGTGATGCAGACAGTGCGACATTAGCATTGCAGGGATGTTGCCTTTGTATGCAACATGACAAAGGCACATCTGAAGACACAATAACTGCATTCCCCATGATTCACCTTCCTTTTTATTGTCAGCTTCACAGGCATTCAAAGCAAGAAGTGCTCTACTGCTGCCCTTTCAACAGTTCCTCACACACACACACACACATACACACTTTACCTTGAAGTGATGCATCTGAAGCAATAAAGTGACCAATTTAACATCCTCATCTTCAACGTCTGCCACTGGAAGATAAAAGGCTGTATTGTCAACATTACTGCAGACTGTAGCTTACAGCCTCCCATCATAGATGAAGCCTGAGTCTCAGTGGACCTAACATGAAAGTTGTAGTTTCATCTTTAGTATATTTCTATTTAAGCCAGAAGGTTTTGCGTGCTTAAACTACATAAACAGAAGTAGCCTGAGGGTCAGAGAAAATACTTAATGAGTGGACATTTGCTGGTTTGATTCCTGGACATGTCTGAAATAGGCTTTTTTCGGGAAATGTGAATTAGAGATAAGATCAGTAATTTCCTCCGAAGAAAGGTATTCAACCTATCATGCAACAAAAAAGTTTGATTAAGTGATGAACTTTTAAAAAAAATCAATCTTGAAACTACTGAATCAAAAAAACGTCATGTGGAAAAAGCCTATAATAGTAATGTCTTATGCCACCAAAAAGAATAAGAAACTCAAGACAGAACTGCAACACTCTGACGGTATTTAAGTTTTGCTATCCTTACATGGCCTTTCTCCTCTTACCTCTGCGTCCCCTACATCTAATTTGATGCCTCCTGAATTGTTAATCAGTTAGTGGAATATTAAGAGCTACTATACTGCTGATCTGCCGGGGGCAACAATGTGGAACACTAAATACCAAAAAAAGCTAAGTCCTAATGATTCATTTAGGACGATATTGATTTGGTGTGCAGTAAATTACAATTAAAGCCCTTGCTTTAGCATTTCCACAGAGCTCCTACCCCCGTTTAATGACACTGTTGGCCAGCCCAGAATAAGTTGCTCTTCAAAAAGCTATAATTGAAAGATAATTTGACAACACCAACTGATACTCTAGAAGACAATATTCTTCTTTCAACCAATCCGTATAGCTTTTGCACAATTTCCTACTGTTTCTTTTCTGATTCACTACAACTACCTCCAACGCACGTTTCCTCAAAGAATGAGGGAGAATGAATGATAGAGGGGCACAGAAATGAACAGATTTTGAAGATTTATGCTCATAAAAATCTAGACTTGTTACAGAAAAGGTGTATCTATCAAAGACACTGCTCCAATATACCAATAAAAAAATATATAACACAGCAAAGACAACACATTAACACATTTTTTGGGGGGGAGTACATGGACGTTTGTTCAACCTCAGTGCAGCTGTGCTTTTAGCTTGGCAAGGCAATCCTTCGACGCATCAGCAGTGTTTAGAAACCAGAGACAGAGAGGGATTTGTGGTTGTTTGAGTCATGGTTTTGGTTTTTGGTTAGTTACTCCCTGTTTTATTTTGTAGATACATCCTCTTGTGAGTTGTTACCTTCTACTTCCTGCTCACCTGTGTTCCCAGTGTTCTGTTTCCCTCCTGTGTTCCTGTGCTCCTCCCTAGCTTGATGGCTGGTATATTCACCAAGGGTCAATATTGACCAAGGATCGCACCAACACTGTCAGATTTAGTGGCTTGCTTCCCATCGTGACAACCCATGCTTAAAATATGTGCACTCACAGGACTCATGGTGCACTCAGGATAAAAGCTTTCATCAAATGGCATATGTTAAGTGACATATAGAGTCAATACCTCTAAAAATATCACCGAAAAAAAATGTTTACTAAGAGTGGTAGCACTTTTCTTTTTTGTTGATATTTTTGTCTTTGAAGCCTTAGGCATGTGTAATCAAACCCCCATAAATGAGAGACACTGGTATTTGAGAGCTTAAAATACCGATGTGATAGAGTGATCAGATTGTCATTACAATGTGTATACAATGTTGTTTTTTCATGCTTTAGGATTGCATGTTTGATTAACTTCTGCACCCAACAACTGAGCGAAAAATCGAGCATCTGTCTTGTCATGTTCTCGAACAGAGCCCCTCTGTAAAATCCTACAGCCCAGAAATAATTTGACCAAATTCACTGTGCAAGAAATTAAACATGGCTCTTTTGTTGCAAACATCGACCCGACAAGGGCATCGAGCAAGAAAAAGCCTATGGAATTGCAGTCTGTCGTGGCTCAGGAAAACATTATATATGCCATAAGGGCTAAATTATGCTCATGTGCAACAGGTCAGGTGGAGCGGTGTGCACTAGCCGATACCTTATCTTGCTCTGTCAGCGGGTCTCCACTGTCCCTGGGATTAATTGTGTCTGTCCACTTGAGACGGGGATGTCACGCTAGTGTGTGCTCAGCAGCCCCCACCGCCATGTCCAACTGGAAGAGAGGGAGAGAGAAACAGTTGTTTTCTTTTCACTGTGTAACTGTACAGTGCCAAGAGCATATTAGCCTGTGTTTTTCCAGCTTTCGGTTGTTAAACTTGTTTGCGTTTCGGTTCATAGTTTTCAGTGGGGTATATGCAGGACAGGAGCATGCTGCTAAAATTCGCAAACATATTTACCACAGATTCAACACTATAAAGCACTTCATACAAGTGCGATCACAAATTTAAATAAGAGGATGCTGAGTCTGTCATAATCATGGTAAGACCGCTACAGTTACAGAACAGTGCTGATACAATGGAGGCAAAACAGATGAGTGACAAGTAGATGCACAAAGAGATCGTTGATGGGCTTTATTTATTTTTGACTGGACTGATCCTACTAACAAGTATTGGTTGTGTACCCAAAGCCTGATATAGCTTATTTTTGTCTATAGGCCTTGGGGTGTATCTTATATTACTGTGTTGGCGTTTTTCCTAGAACATTATAATTCCAGTTGTTCCAGGACCATCATTAACACTGATCCATCACTTTCTGCTGATGTCATAGTTTTGTGACTCGTGTTGGTGTTGTTCATGGCAGAGTGGGTTAAGAATAAGTCTCTTAGGTAGGGAACTATAGTGCTCGATTAGGTTTAGGCTACAAAAATACTTGGTTAAGTTTAGGGAAACATTGGGATTAGGGTAAAATAGACCCTTTCACAACGCTAAAAAGTATGAATTTTCCTGTTTTGTAAATCCAACTAAATGCCACAGACAAGGTAGAGAAGTCAGAAAGTATTGAGAGACAGACAAGTATGTTGTTTTTGTTCTATTCAAGGAATTGTTGACAAATGAAAAATAGTGTGTAGTAATAGTAGTGTAGTACTGCCTTATAATATTGGTACTTGGGGGCAGATGTGATGTGATTTGGGCAGATGTGTGTTGTGTTTTTTTCATTGTGTAAAAGCAGACAATCCACTCACATGAACAGTTTATTAATGGTATGTGACAGCCCAGTTATCCTGTGTACTGTATTAAAAGATATGGACATGCAGAAGCGATGTCAAATGGTCAAGCAAACTCATAACTGATCGTGTGGTTGAGCTTGTGTCTGTATGTATGTCTTTCCATATGTGAGAGAGTGGGAGATTGTGGCAAGTCCGTGGGCAAACTCCTTGGTGGCACTGCCACGAGAGGTGGTGCAGACAGCTGGCTTGTAATTGTAGCTCTCAGTAATTAAGCCCTGAAAAATGAGCTGACAGTTCTGCAGCTTCGGAGCAGAGAACAAATCTCACTCCCTTTAGGTTCTCCAACCCCCCAGCAATCTGAAACTGGGACTTGCTAGCGACTGCAGGGTCACTAGGAGCACATAGCAGTCCTGGTTTTCTCCTTATACTCCATAGGGACACATGAAATTGTGTTTACTTTGCAGCAGGCAGACAAAGGAAGCTCTAACTTCTGAGTGGGCCCTGAGTGACTTCCATTCACTGTTGACAACACAATAAACAGAGAGAAGGATGCTGGCAAACAAAGACAATGTAATTATCTGTTGAATAACTCATGGCATCAGTAACCTGAACAGTTGACTCTATGGATTGATACTATGAGCTCACCACCAGGACCCATGGTCCCAAAGCATGAAACAAATGTGCTCTGACAATCACAGTGCCTCTACTCTTAATAAGGTGTGCTTATCTAAGATGTGAATGTGAATTTTTATCTTTGCTGATTGTAGGTCATGACACCCCAAGGTATGATTGTACGTCTTGATCAAATCCTTCAAACAGTAATTCACTTCCCAGCATTTGGAAAAGGCATCATAAGCGAATGGACATGAATGTTAAATTACTATGTGGTGTTTACCTGTTTAGCATGCAAGATCCCCATCAAACCAGTGACCCCATTCACCACACTGGCTCCTGATGACTTGTCCATTAAAATTTAAAGAGCACTTTCTGTCTGGCTGCTTCCACATTAGGTCACACAGGGGCAAGATGTTTGCAAGGCAACACTGCTCCTTGCACTTGAAAGTTGTTGTTTTTTTCAATTCTGTGGAAACATTTAACTTCTTTTGTCTGCTCCAAACTTGCAAAAAAATAAAGAATCCCTTTTGAGGAAGACAAGTCATCACTCTGTGAGATAGCTGGGTCATGTTCCATAATAGTCCACATGTCTTCCAGGGATAAGTGCTGAGTCATCTGCACCCCCTCTGAACTGCAAGAAAATCAGTCTCTCAAGCTGTTGTCTTCAGTTTTGTTACATTCTAGTCTCCCAACCATCTTCACAAAGTCACTACATCATAGCCCAGGGGGTTGTCAATGACTGAGGAGGGTGCACAGTCTCGCCTGTTAGCTGCATGCACTGGCCTTTTGTTTGCCAGCTTTCCCTAGTACTCAATTGAAGCAATTATTCGCTCCACTTGGCAAATTTGTCCTCCTTTCACCATCTGAGTCGACAGATGATTTAAAAGGCACCTACAGATCCTCTGAAAGCCAAAGCATTCCTGATTGGGGCTTTAATTTGTCCAATTAGGCAGCTAATGAGCTAATTTAGAGCTCAAGTGAACCTCAATAAAGATGAGCATAGTCGTCCAGGAAGTTCTGGTTACGGGGCCTGAGTAAAAGGAAAGGTTTAGGATTTTTCCATCCAGAGGGGAACATTGTGGTTTGGGTAATAATTACTCCTTTTTTTAGAGACTTTTTTTTGCTACTAATTACTCAAAATTTGGTAGCCTTTATCATCATGTTTACAAACTAACCTCTTGTTCAAAGGTACTAAAAGTTGATTTTTGAGTCTCATTACCAACTCATACAATACTGATGCTTTGGGATGTTAGGCTGGTCGCCACCTCATAGCATCAGAATTTTAGTAGTTGGGAATGAGACTCAAAATCAACTTTTCTTACAAATAAGAATCAGGGTATGATTGTGGTCATTGTTCATTGGTCATTTTTATAAAAAACAACTTGACTGTTGACAGGAAAGAAAAAGCTAAACAGTGAACTACTCTTGCCTTGGGAAAACGTTTAAATATATTCACCTGTGTGCGCTCAACAATTCAGTCAGTACTCAACACATTGTGTTTGGTTATTTTCCCAATAATCATCTTCTCGGATCCACTTTCCCCATACTTAATCCCCCAACCCAAGGAATAAGTTGGGGGAAAAAAACAAGGGAGTAGCTGACACTACTGAGTAAATAACAAATGTAACAGCCACCTCGCCTGCTTGAGTTGTTATTGCTTTGTGGTTTGCTTTTGGTTGCCCTTCAGATAATTGGTAGGTGGTGTTTCCAATCAGTAAAACTGTGAGCACCTGGGCTCACTGCTCCTAAGCACTACAAGATGCTTCTTCCTCAGTCCTCCTCAAATCACTGACTACCAAGTGTTTGTTCTTCAGTCCTCCACCATCCCCATGCTATTTTCTCCAAACTGAAGTACACCCCTCACTTCACTGGCTAAATATCTCAATAATCCTTCGTGTTGCTTTGTTATCTATACAACCAAAATCTGACCTGGTAGGAGAAGGAGGACTCTCATGTTTCCTTTACAGAGAGGCAGAAAGTCACTGATGTTAAATGAAAGAAGCTTTTGCAGAATGTTAATTATTGGGTCTAAGATTCAGGGATTTCTGAATAAAATAAAATGCTGATTAGAGGAAATGATGGCAGATGATGGCAATATGGCTGTAGCTGTTGGTGGATATTATAATCAGATGCCAGGTAAATTATTAGACATGGACTGGGGACTGTATTGATCACTAATCCCAACTATTTAATATATACCTTCCATGACATATTCGAGCCTGAATAGGTGAGTGTGTGGCGCCATGTCTTTCGTGACAGACTTTTTTATTCAAAATGCTTTAAGTGGTATGTCTCCTCTCTCATAACGTCTCTGGTCAAACACCATCATAACGGCCTCTGGATACAGTACAACAATAATGTACACCGCTCAGACCCAAAATCTTGCGCTGCATTGAGTGAATTTTCAATAAAGTAAAGCTATGTGCTGTATTTGACATCCTTTCCCTTTGGGCAGGTGTTTGAACACAAGAGGTTGAGGCGTAATGTCAGGCCAATTTCACTGCAGTCTTGCCAAAAAAAACAATAACATTGGAGGTGGCCAGTGCCAACACTGCAAGGCTTTTGTCTTTGGCATCTCATAGGCCTCTATGACAAGGTTAAACTAAAGAACATTCCCTCCCCGACGTGCCTGCTCTGCAAAATGAGAGTTGACTGGCCTATTCGTGCTACCAAAGAATTAATGTGCAAAGCCTGAGCAGCACAGGGGCAGTCTAAAAATTCATGACTTGCACACACACACACACACATTTACACACACATGCTCTGTGATCCCATTCTAGAAGTGAGTATACACTATCTGATGTCAAAATACTTAACTCTCTCACCCCTAACCACCACCACCATCTACCCACATACTGCACACAATGTCTACTCCTATAGCAGCGAATGATTGCTTAATTGATATGATGCACTCACCGCTTTCTTGCCTGCTTGAGGATGGCACAGTATGTTTCCATTGTTTACCAAAAAAAGAAAATTACAGTACTATGGCCATGAAAAATAGCTCCCAGCTGATGTAACTGCAGAGGATTCACACACTTGCTGTCAAAGAAGCTCTGAGTCAATAATTCTGCAAAGCAACAAGAGTAGCGAAGACATGGCAGATGGAGCCACGCCGGCTCTTTGATCTGGGTTCTGAAATCGAAATATGCCCAAAGTTGGTAAGTAGAAAGGGAGCAGGAAAGTGGCAGAGCTGCGAGTGGCTGGCTGAAATGCCTGGGAGACTGACACACCAGTTTAAAGAAGGCCTTGGAGAAGAGATTCTGCAAACAAATGGTGTGTTCCCATAGACTGAAACTCACAAAAAGTCTCTCAGAGGTACAAAGCTGTTAGAACTAAAGAGGGGGTGTGAGTAGTGGAGAAGATGGAAATTTTTTCCCAGTGCTTTCAAGCAAGCAATCAAAATAATACATACGTAGACCTTTCTGAACTGAAAACTCAAAATGGAGTTCGGAGAAAAAACACTGAAAGCAGAATTAGCGACCATTGAAACCTTACTGCCATGTGCTTAATTATGTGTGACTATTAATTGATGGAGTGTACTTTCTCATATCAAACTCATATTCGACAAAATTGTATCTATATTACCCAAAATATGCAGCCCCAACAATCTTACCTCAATCTATTGTACACCATATTGGCCCTAATACATGGAAGATTTGTGGCTATATAGATGGAGCGAGTTAGAGATGCAATATTTCATGGTCATTGAAATATTCATGTAAATATCATTTGTGTGACTGTATACTGTCAGGGTAAGTTATTGTCTTTCACTCTATATACAACACTCAGTGTGCAAGGGAATTCAATTGCCCTCCTTCAGTGCTGCGGTGTGCACAATAAGAACAGACACAATAAAGAAAAGTGCATATTTGTGCTTGTGTGATAACAATTGTGTGCTCGTGTATACCTGCCCAGTGTACTATAACTGTATGCAGAGAAAGCTCTTGTGGTCAATTCCCTGTCCCGAGGACAAATCCCAGAGGCTGTACACTGCTGCATTGGAAAGTTATCATTCCAATGGTATCTTGCTTTCACACCAAAGGGAATACCCCAAGGCCATTTCAGCATCACACTGCAAGCATCATACAGTGAATCTTTGAAGTAGCCCACGGCTGAAACCTTGTCAATACAAATCGAGTAAGATGCTCTCTGGCATTTGCCGTTTAATTTTACCCTCAGTTTTCAACAGCTCAATATGCTCCACATGCTGCTGTAGGGGAAATATTTTGAAATCTTATATCGTATGGGATTCTGGTGTTCACAGTGACAACACAGTGTGCATACACAGTTGGTTACCATCTAATGAAAAGGAGCATTCATTGAGTAATTAGTGTTTATAAAGGTGAAAGGTCAGAACTAGTTATATGGTTATGAACTTTTCTGCTTTTTAAATTTCACCACTTGCACCTTACACCTTATTAAATTTAAATAGCAGCATTAAACTTACTTGTCATCTTATTATTTTATTTACCGCAAGCCCTAACTTCTAGTGTGACAAAAATACTGTGTCCTTGTTCATTTCAATGAGACCATGGACGTCTCTTACCTAAACACTTGGTTGTCCAGCATCTGGCAAGTTTGTCTGGTTTAAAAAGTCAGAAATCCAGTCAACTACATGCAAGCACATACTAGACACATACCCTTCAATATTTCAGTGTATAGAATCATGCTAATTCTACTTTTTAAAGTGGAAGCAGACAACTTTTTCCACCACTGTTTCCAAGTGGTATTATTGTTGGCACTGCTGTCACGAAGACCACAAGATCACTTTAGTTTTTCCTCAGACTAGCAACTACCAACAACACAGGACAAAACGTGAGTTTATTCATTTATGTAGTCAAGCAGAGAGAAAAAGTGCCAGGCTGCCAGCCTGACCGGATCGCCTGTCAGCCTTCATTTTTACGAGATTTTAAGATTTTGTGCCCTTTTGCAGACAAAACAGCAGTGAAGTTTTTAAAGGAAACAATTTTAATGCTGGATAGTGTCATTAATCTGCATGTGCAATCAATATTTACTTCATACTGATACGCTGAAGCAAAAAACTTCAATACAGACGCTCAAATATTACCACAGTGAACTTTACCACAGCTCTAAAATCCTGTCTCAAAGGAGGATACACCACAGTGTGTCTGATAATAAGTCTTCAAACTCAGCACTAGGGTTTGTTTTTCATCTTATCAACAGCACCTGTAGCAGCATACAACAGTGTAATCCCAGTTCTAGCGACTGTATTGAGGAAAAGTGAAGATTGCTCTCTGACTGTGTACTGTATGTGTTGTATGTTCACAGTGGCATCAAGCTCAGAACATCCAAAAATTGAGTGTCAGCAGGTGAGCAGCATACTGTATCACAGAGGACTTTATGAGAAACGTGCTGCTCTGATGTTAATACAATTGACTTGACTTGGTCATAGCTTGCTTTCACAGCTCAGGTCTCTGAGGTGCCAGCATGTATCACACACCCACCTCCACCTTGACCTCCAACTGAGAATGCAATCTTCCACCTTTTGTGTGATTCATCACCTCACTCTTCATTGCTGAGAGAGACACAGAATAACAATAGCTCCTTTCAACACACATGCACACCTTTTTGTGAAACGCTCTACATAATCAAAAAGGATGACTCAAAATACAATCATGTGCTCTTTTCCAACTTTGCTCACTCATACATAGTCTTGCACTCTCCCATGCCGTCACAAAAATGTTGACACTCTTTGACCCTTTCCGAGACGCGCTCTGACAAACTGTGGAGGGGAATGGGGGCAAGTTGCCCACAGCCATCACACCTCTGTCTGGCCTCATCCCAGCAAGGAGGGGAGATTGGGAGCCTCAAGGCAGGCAGTGGGCCAAGCCAGTGCTGGCTAGCTGCATGGCCAGTCAGCCAGTTGGAGAGTGGATGACCTTCACATGGGTTCATAGACTGCCGAGACCACAGAGGCGGTAAGCAGATGAGTAGGTAAATCAATGAGCAGTACACTCTATGGGCTGAGCTCAAATGCCGCTGTCAGCTTGGCAAGATATTTGTGATGCTGCCACTATGTGCAGACACTTAAATTAAGTCACGAGCAGTTTATATTTTGAGTAATTTTATAGGTGGCAGCATAATATATCATTGTTAGATGATGATCCCTGTACTGTAAACAAATGAGACTATTGGTTGATGCTATCTCCCACTAGTGGTACTGTAAAGTTGTCACAACACCAGCTTGATTAATGTCATTATGTTCTCCCAAGCTGCTTATTTGCCTGCAATACTCTCCTCCTCATTTTAGGCCGTGCAACTCCCTCCCGACCTGAAGCAGCCACTGTTTCTGCCATTCACTGCCCCACTCACCTGCTCACCTGCACCTACGTTCTTTATCAGCTTTCTGTTGTTGCTTGTTGGGCTTGAGTTTGCCATGTTATGCTTTCAGCATATTCTTTGCGCATACAGTAAATATTCTGGACAGTATTTGTCATTGTTTTGGATTGTTGCAATAATAATAAACATGCATAAAGCAAAAATGTGCCATTAATTTGTGATGAAGTTACCAATGGACAATCATGCGAATAATTGCGATTTAAATATTTTAATCGAGTGATAGGCCTAATAAATATATATATATATTTAAAGATTAACTTTCATCTTTATCTCCTTGATTTCTGGGTTGTGCTCGTGAGTCTAAACCTGCCTGAGTCATTACAAAAGTTTGTCAAAATTAAATTCAGTTTTCCCTTTTCATGATTATTGTTATATAAAACACTTGACGTATTCTCAAAACTTAATAACTGATGTTGTATAAACCGAAACCTAAATAACTTAAATTAAAGTCATCACTGTTATGTGTTTATTTATTTATTTTTTTTAAAACTTTTTTTCTAAAAGCTTTTGGCAAAGGGTGGTCTTTGATGGGATCTAATGTGACAAAGAGTGTAAATGTATCGCTTTGAATCATTTTCAAAGGGGGTTGTTACATACCTCAGGGTTATGACCTTTCCATTGTAGCCTCACAGAGAGCTGCTCACCTCAGCTGTGAATGAAAGCTATAATTATTACGTATACAATGGACTACAAAAAACACCTCTTACTGCTAATGCAGTTCATCTTTAGGAAGTCTTATAGGAAACTTTAGGAAGCACTACAGTAGCAGTAAAATTTTGAAACCTAGAAACAGAATTATGCTTTTAAACTGTCTACAACACACATGCTTACGCCTTCCTGGTATCTGAACTAAACATTTTTTTGTGGAACAACACCACTGCAGTGGCAATTGATGAAACAAACCGATTGTAATGAATTGTAAGTATAAGTACTATGAGTAGTCATAGCAATACGCTTATGGCACTGTATTGGTGCTGTAATACTTGAGGTTATTGTAGAATTATTAGATCTGTAGTGGTAATATTATCAAAGCACTTGCTCAGACAAATGTTTTAGAATAATCCCCCTGAGCTTTTCCTGTAAAAAAAACAAAAAACAAAAAAGAAAAACATCAAAACCCATCTAACATAAATCTCCACTGTTGTAGTGGTAGAAATGAACAATTCAGCTGGAGCTTCCAGACAGACCCATAAGCCCTGTCTCTGATGTCAGATGATAATATATATTTGACTGGAGGCATGAGCAGCGCTTTTCTGTTCATGCAGACTGGGAATCCTGACCTCACTAAGGATTCACAAATTCATTTTATCTTGTCTCTCTCATGTCAGGGATACATGACTGAAGGGTAATTTTAATCTCACTTAAATTCTATCCTGCTTTATTATTAAATACTTTAAAAAGTTCCTCTACGATCTTATTTCTGCTTGAAATGACACAGATTCCTAGTGAAATATGTGAATACATGTTATTTTTCCAGCAATGCATTCAAAACTAGCTTGTGTGCGTCTTCTTGGAGTAGGCTCCTCCACCATTGTAGTTCCCTGTCTCATTCCCATGTTGTCAAATAATGGTGTTTTGGTCATGGCCCTCAGCATGTCACTCAGATGCACAAGGTCTGTAGTATACAGAGCATCAAAGTCTCAAGAGGGAGGAAGCTTGAGTTGGTTGGAAAATAATGTTCTTTTAACCCAAATCAAATAGTTTTTTGTTCAAACCTTGTCTATGACCGTTTCGTAATAATAACCTTGTGTTAGAACTTTGTATTAACAAGCAAGCTAATCCTAACCCTTCTATGATAGCTTGACAGCGAGACAAACTAGGATGAAATCACCGCCATGATAAATTATTGGCAGTGAACGTTTCTGCAAACCATAGAGTCAGTCACATTTGTACATGGGCCTACAGAACATACTGACTTTTCAACTATACTGTCACATTACATGTTTATGACCCGAGGTGGAGGGACTGGTGGTGTAGTAACAGGTGAGGTGGCTGCCAGGCCAGTTTCGAATCTGTGTTTCAACATTGGTAAATGGATGTTTTGGACAAGGAACCATAGCGTTTCAACATTTGTAAGTGTGACTGCACTTATTATATAGTATTTTTTTTTTTTCTTAGAGACCTTGACACAATTTCAGTCACAAAAATTGAATGGTTGTGACAAGAAGTTAGGACATATTCAGCCATGTTCGTGGCGACACAACCAGGGGTTTCTGATAAGGCCTTTGGACTGTGGTGACCAAAACATTTTTTAAGCCAAAATATGACCTTTTCCTAATCCGGACAAACTTTTTTTGTGCCTAAACATAACCAGATCATATGCACAGCGTTGTCACAACACAAAATAGAAACGTAATGTTGCAACATAAAGAAATTAAAGTGTCAGCATGTTTGCAGAAATGACATTGCCAACTTTTATTCTGACGATGGGTTGCCTCAAACAAATGGTGACACCAGGAACAACAGTAGTCTTGTATAAAAGGTAGCACTTTTGACTATCCATCAAATCTCTCTTCCATCTCTATGCTTGTGTAGCTGCCAACAGACAAAGAAGAGAGATTACAACAACAACAACATAATAAGGTATTGTACGTTTCACTACAATGAAACACATCACCTGAAGACCTTGAGGGCCAAGCGGAGTGTGTCAGAATTATTTGATCCATTCAACCATAGCTGAAGGAGTCAGGCAAATGTCTGACCTGTAAACACAGTTTTAAAATGTATTCACATTAGTGTGGCCTAAATGCCAAAGATTCCATTAAGTTAAAGGCAAGTCCGACCAGTAAATGAAGCAGAAGCTCTTAATGCGTCACCTGGCACTTTAGAGGGCAAGCGACCGCAATTAACAGCACAGGTGGTGACCCTCACTGACCAGACTTCACACTCCAAGGCTTTGATACATGCAAAACACATTTATAATGCTATGTTTGCGAGGATATTAACACATTTTTACCTATACACACCTAAAGTTAATTGTAACCATAACCCTATAGTCCGTTGCCCTGGTCCTTACCTGGAATTAACTTCAACTATTACCCTAATCTACACTACATTTCAGTGTCCTAAGTGCAACATCCTGTCATCACTCTGTAGGAGTTTTTCTCGTCTTCTTTATATATATTTGTTTCTTATTGTTTCAAAACATAAACAAACCACAAAGGGCCCAAATTGTCACTTATGTAATTGTACACACAGAGAGATAGCTTTCAATTCAAAGCAGATCTCCCACAGGTCAGTTGGATGATAAGTAGCACTTCTCCTGTGTGGACAGCAAAGGTTAGACATCTTCTGTAATGGGGTCAAGACAGGGGAAGGGAGACATATCCAAACATAGTGAGGGCTTGACAGCCACTAGCATCACCACGATACACACACACACTTCTCAAGCTCCTGCTACAGCCATGGATATTGGGCCCAGTGTTGGCCCACTCCTCTTTGCACTTGCCATTAGTGCGTTTTCCAACCCAGTTAGCAAAGACCTCAGAGCTCAGCACTAGGGTAAAAAGTGGCACTCTCGGCTCAATCTCGGCATTGAGCTAAGTAAAGCTGAGTAACCAATTCGATGTTACATAACAAACTTTCTGAAAGGTCTTTGGAGCAGATTTGGCAGATTTCTTCTGAGGGCAGTAAGTCTTCAAACAGAAGGATTCATGACATTTTTGATGTAGAATCTCTTAGTTCAACATTGTGCAACAGGGTACATTTTGAGGTATTAATAACAAATGTTACGCTTTGAGAGAAAAGAAATCATCTGTCAAAGGCCTCAGGAAGGAAGGCATACCAAATAATTATTGCAAAAGCCTTCACAGGCAGTTTTCCAGCAATACATGACAGTACAAAGCTTTGACAGCCACAGTCCTGTGGTCGGTTTACTGCCAGATTCAGCCCACAAGCAGCCAGTTATCCATCAGTGAGCAGTGAGTTAAAAATGTTAGAAGAATACAATAATTCACTTCAACACTGTAGGCTAATTCCTTTGCTTGACCCCCCCACCCCCACCACAGAGTCTGCCTTGCTCATAGACACTTTAGCAGAAGGGTACTTACTAGTGTGTCAGCCCACTCACTGTGCTGCCCTGCTGTAACAGTGTGTGTTTTACCAGAATGTGTCATGTTTGAGACATGATCCTGAAATTATTCAGCCGGATGTTAAAAGACGTCTAAATGAGGAACTGATAGTGATTTTCAGATATTGTCTTTGACAGTTTATTGTTCTGTATATTATTATTACCAATAAATCCTGCAAAACTAATTTAAATACAAACAAGCACAAATTTGCAAATTACAACTGTATTATCTGAGGTGCAATGGCAACTTAGTAGTATTGTTTACATAAAAGTGTATTATATTCAATAAATGAACATGCTACATCTGTTTATGTAAAGCACGTTTTGTTGTTATTAGTGTGCTTTGCTTTCCACAGTACTTTGAATATTATTTTATGTTTTGTTGTGGGGGCACTTGAAGTGACTGTTTAGCTTTCTGAGAGTTAAAATAGTTCTTTCTCTGTCATTTGGCACTTGACCAGTGCACCATAAAGAAGCTCCAAATAGGGACCAAATAGTTTTGAATACTGTGGGGGAAATAAAACTTATTTTTTTATTTAACATGAATTACTTCTGACACGGTTTATACCTGATAGCACTAATGCTGAAATACACCCCCAAACGATTGCGCTTATTTTGAGTTGATGACGCTCAGATGCTGCTCTCGACATCAACATAGACTCTCAATTTTTTTTCAGCAACTGGCTGTCTAAACACCTGTGCATTCTGTATAACATCATACATGAATGGGGAATTAACTGCTCTTATATCACTGTGTTATTGTAAAAACTTTTGTTGATTTCAAGTCAAGTTAACTTGAAATTGGATTCATTTTAAGATCATCTAAAGATGGTTTGTTCTGACTTGATTTTTTTTTTTTTTACTTGAAATACGGATTTGAATGAATGTCCTAAGTGTTCACTTAAGTTGTTGAGTTTTTAAAGAAACGTCTTTATTGTAGTTTAAATTAAAAAAAAAAACATAGTGGACTATCTTTAATGCATATGTAGCTCATGGGTGTTTCCTCTGATGATAAAAATAACAACAACAACAACAACAAATTAAACACTAACCATGATTAAAAAGTTGTTATCCACCTCAATCCTTAAGTCTGAAGACTTACAACATTACAAGATCACAGGAGCATCCTAACACGTGATATAGCTGGCTCCTGCCAAAGCAGCTACAGCTATAAAGGGTTTGTTGGAAAGGAGGAACTGACTCTTCAAATGGAGAAAAAGTAAATGGAAAGCAAATCTGACTATTACATGTGTCAGTGAGACAAACAATTGTTGATCAAACCTAATGTCCACAACAGGAAAAAAAAAAAGAGGTAAACTTTTGTTACTTAACTTGGTTGTGAAAAGCGTGACCCTGTGTCTGTAACCTTTCTTCTTCAGATTATCTGTGGCACGGAGGTGCAGGATATTTCACAACAGAATACACTGGAATCTTAGAAGCCGCTGCCACAGATTCCCAATGGGTAAGCTTCAAACGGGGACTTTGATCAGCTGGTGTGGTGGGCAGGATGTCTGCACGCCTGTATGTGTGTGAGTGTGTGTGATTTTTGGGGGGCAGCTGCAAGCCCGGCTTCTTGAGGCATCAAGAGAAGTGTTTGATGTGGAGATTTCCTCACCAGGTGGTATATAAAAAGGCCAGGGCTCCTAAAATATTACAAACTCCTGTCTGTCACAGAGGTGCTTAGGAGAAATATGGCCTACAGCCAATCAAATAATGTTTCCTATCAGGGGGCTTTTTGGCCTTGAGAATGCCTGTTATCATCTAGTGCATGCTGCACCTGAAAAGTAGTTTAAATGACAGATCATTAAATGTTTTTTCATCCATGAGTCTGCCTGTTGCATGCTGTAAGGCTGACTTATCTTAATGTGAATGGTTTTCATTTTGAGTGGACAAACGCATCATTTCTTTTGAGTTGCAGCTCTGATTTAAATCACGACTTGAAAAATCTGTTCTACAAAGCACAGTATCTCAATCTCTGATCTGTGACTTAATTGTGAGTCACAGGTCTTTTATGCATTGACATGATAACTTCACATTCCCTTGATTTTGCACATATATTCTTTAAAGCGAAGTAACACACATGGCGTCACACTGACTGTCTGGAAAATAAATAGGAACAAATTAATGTCATTTTCTGAGGAGATGGAGAATCCTTGAGGTCAATCTGCAGAAGTTAAGAAGTTGTCTTTCTGCGTCATCATCCCTCCCTACACCACGCACACATACTGTACCTCTGTGGTAAAATGCGTGGAACCCAACTGGATCAGTGGACAGCCTTCCTCGAAGTGCACTTAAGCAAAAGGGCTGAGTGACTCAGCATATCGTCCTTGTCACGAATTTCTTGTGTTTCGTGTGTGTGTTTGCGTGAGAGAGAAACAGTGGGAGAGAGAGGGAGAGAGAGAGTCTGGCTCAGTGTCTGTGTGTGTCATTTGCTGTGCTAAACACATTAGTCCAAAAATAAAATGCACACAGAGTTGTCATTGAGTCATCTGACGATGTGTGTATGTGCGTAACGCAAGGTGTGTGTGATGCATATGTATGCATGTTGGGGTGCTGGTGGTCTGGGGGTGGGCAGCACATTCATTTAACAAAATGAATAGCTCTCGGACTAAATTAAATTTCAGCTGGAATTAAATGATGGGAAGTGGTCTCTGTGTGCTACCAGATCGCTGTGGGAGGGCAATATTGCTAAAAGGCTTTTAGAGGATTAATTTAATGTTTCTTTTTTTCTTCTTCTGCCTCTCTCTCAGCCAGTTATATATTTTTTATTTCTTTGTTCCCCATCCAGGTGCTCATAAACCACAGCATTCCCTTTGCGTTGACATTTAGTAGCTAGAAAATGGCGGCAAGCCAGCCAACAGGGTTCTGTGTCCAAGGCGGTGGGCTGAGTGTTCTGCCTATGGTGTTTACATATCTGGGGGAGGCATTTTGGAAGAAAGCAACACACATGCTGTTGTTTTGTTCAGTTAAGACCAAAAGTGGGAAACATGCTGTGGAAGCTGTGAAGGTGGATAGAGAACATTTGCAGGTTTGAGCCCTGCAGCAGCAGATCCGTGTCCATCCAAAGCCATGTTCCCTGTGTGATGTGTTCTTGAAAAGCTCATACCTGCGTGTGTATTATGAGACAATGTGGGAAGCCATAAACTTCAAAGAAAGCCTAGAATCTCACAGGCAGCTTGACATGCAGATTCCAACCCAGTCTCCAGAATAAATGTTGGCAATGTACGTTTTTGCAACACAGATATGTTGAAACTCTAAACTCTAAATGTATTTATGTTGCCTCTTTACCTTTCATGAGGTGCGGTTTTCAATGTATCTCTTTGTGCTAATGCTCTGGCTAGGTTTAGGCACAACAAAACTTGGTAAGAGAAAAGGAGTGATCCTGTTTTGGTTTTCTGCCACGAACACAGCTGGAGAAGGCTAGAGGTCTCCTTAAAAATACCCTGGGGTGTGACGCTTACAAATTTTGAAATGCTTTCATGAACTACGGTCACTGGCTTGGCATATATAAAGGTCAGGTCTCATACATGTGATGTGAAAGTAATATGAGACAATTCATGAAATGTTATTAGCCCATGACACTTCAGTCAGTGGTGTGCAGTCACGTTAAATGCCGAAAATTTATCCTTGCTGCTGGGCTGCACAAGGTAGCCCTGAAGAATAAATTATTATATTGTCTATTTTAATCTAAATGGGACCATATTTTACTAAATGAACGGCATGCTGTGTTAGAAAGACTTCGAACTATTGATTGAGACCACAAACTCATTAGGAAACTGTTTACTGAGATAATGCATCAAGTTAGAAATAGAGTGATTTTCTCATAAGCTCACATATAATCTGACTTCTTTTTGAAACCAGTGTAGTCGCACCCTGCTGCAGTTTGAAAGAATGCACATGCAAGGCACCGGTATGTAGCCTGATGTCAGACTGTTTAGTTGAAGACCTTGATGTTCCAGAACAGTGCAACAGCAGATAATATAGAACATTTTGCTAGTATAAAGTATGCAGAGTATATGTAGGGTCTTAGGAGATGCACTTAAGGACTAGTTTCTCACTTAAAATCAGATGAGAGGATCAATACCACTCTCAGAAATGTCCAATACAGACTGATGTTTTAAGGGTTTTACTATTTCTTGGCCAGCAGCAACTTCCTTTAGTCTCTGCAACAGCAGTTGCCTGGCAAACAAAACTTAATATTTGTATTGTAAGTAGATTAAACAAAAATCAAACTTTATTAATGGACTACCTTCAGACAAAGTCAGGCATGGTGGTTTCAGTCTTTATACAATGCTTAGCTAGCCATTTACTGGCTGTACACTATACAGATATGTGATGTATATGCTGTCCATGTATATACTGTAACTCTCAGCAAGAAAGCAAATGAGTACATTTCCCCAGGCAGACGATACTCGATAGTAGTTTAGAACAATGTGTAATTTATCTTCTAGGAAAGTATGATTGTTCCCGGGAAACAATAAAACAAAAGCTTTCCACATTCCCATTAGTCTTCATGGATAAATAATCAATAAATTAAAGTGGAGGCAGATCAAGTGGAGAAATTTTTTTTTATTAGTAGTATTATTATAAATCAAATCAGCACTCTTCTCTGCTTCTTTAGACGTGTAAGACAGATGTATCTTATCTCTAGCAATCAAATGTCATCCCAGGACCCTTTTTTTAACTTATTTTGAAGGTGTCAGACCTCCCTGTTTGCTACGCCTCATGACACTAAACAACCGTTCCCGCCTGTGACCCATCAGTCAATCAACCAAGCAAACAATCCATTCCCCCCAGTACACTAATCAATTAATCACACAACCAATCTGATATGGTTATCCAGAAGCTCATGACGCTCAACAGAAACATTAGTGCCACTCTCCTCTCACTCTAAATTAGCAGGCAAGAGAGTGACAGCGAAACGATGAATGGATTCTCGTTTGCTGGGGCTTGTTTTGATGACCCATGTTCGGTTAAATTATTGCAGTAATGATGCCACGACAGTGATGAATCACTCCTGTTAATATTGCAACAGCAGTGTCAACAACTACACTTCGAAAATGGACTTGTGGTGATTATGCAGAACTTGGGCAAGATTTGAAACAATGCAGTTTATTTTTACTGTACAGGGAATACAAGTTTATCCATCAGTTTGTTGGAGTTAATGAAGCAATAAGATTGGGGAGACAAATACACCAGGAAGTGTTATTCTGCAACTATTTGACGGGAAAGATGAAAATTGGTGGAGGAAACTTAATTGGTGCTTCTGTTTTGTTATTCCCTCAAGTCCAATTCAAAAATATGGTATCTGACAGGATGCCATATTGTGGTTTGTGTGGAAATGCAGCATTTTGCAGAGATGCTGATCTATTGTCTTTCACTTAAAGAAAAGTCTGTTTTTATTTTGCAAAATTCGAATCGCCTCCACAGCTTGGCTTAGTCAAATCATTTCACTTCTATCATTGCTCATTTTCCCTGAATAAAGCTGGTGTTGTGGCCAAAATAAATGGCCAAGTTAACATGAAGATTTCGCTATTGAATTTCCAAAATGCAAAGGTCAGAATCATCCCTCTGAGTATACTGAATAGTTAATCTCCAGCAGACTTAGTCATGACATATTGCTTTGAAGAGACGTCTGGTACAGTATCTCAGAGGAGCTGAAATTGTAGAATTCTCTGACCTTGAAATTTCAAACACTACACCTCTTCTACTGTACAGTCTACAATATGCCAACTGGGTCAAATTTCTTCCTCCTAACTTTTTCAGATATGAAAAGCCAGTAGCTGTATTTAAAAAAAAAAAAAAAAAAAGCTACTGGCATTTCATATCTGATCCTCTTGGCTAAATAAAAATGGACAAATTACCAACAAGTAAGGCAACTCGTCTTTCTCAGACAATCACTGTAATTGTCAGCACTTGGAAAAGTTTCGATCTAGCACAGTGATTAGTGATAGTCTGTCTCGTCAGTGAGAGGGGGGAAGGGTAATCAAAGATGATTGCTGCAAATCATTGTGATGTTTTAATTGTGCACCTGCATTCCTCAGTTGTCGGCTTCACATTTGAGCAAAGTTTTTTTCTGCAGTGATTTGTTTGATTTGTTTTTTTTTGGGGGGGGGGAGGGGTTGTCACTGATGTTTTTCTTTTCAGTTTAAGGTGCAGTCAGGGGTTTAATGTCTTGCTTAAAGACACACTGACACGATTAACTGGAGTCTATTAAAGCTTCTGACGCTGCAGGAATTGACCCTGAAGTTATCTGACGTCTGTGTAACCATTAAAGCAACAGCGGGAAACTTTGTAAGATGAAGGTACAAACAACAGTGCAGGAACAAACTGAGAGCACAATGTCAAACAAGCAGGCAGTTGAGTTTATACTCTGAGAGTCTTGAATTTGGTTGTATGGGTCTCAACAGTCATGTAACATACTCTGTCATTTACTGTAAGTCTATTACATCTCACTTAGGCAGCATGAAGTGTTTTGATGGCATGTCATAGGTGTATTACACCTAGAAATATGGAGTGCAGCTTTACTTACATATACTTGTACCTCACATTAAAGGAGACCTATTATGCTTTTTCCCTTTCCTTCAGTGTGTTATAAAGGTTCTTGAGGTCTTGAAAGTTAAAAAGGCCAAAGTCCGCACCAACGGGAGCTCCTCTCTACCACAGAAATCACTCCTGAAGTGCCTGAATGCCTCGTCAGTAGTCCTACCTTTTAATTCTCATCGTGTCACACATTTGTATAATTTTTGCCTATATTCACAGTAGAAGTGAAGCTAACTGGAAGCTGAAAACCAGACAGAGCTGACAGAAGACATGGTGAGCGGTGCTGGCTCAGGCGTGTGTGAGTTGACCAATCAGAGCAGACTGGGGAATTCAGGAAGGGGGCCTTAAAGAGGGAGGAGCTAAGACAGAGCATCGCAGACAGAGAGGAAATACAGTGCTGCTGCATTGAACTGTATGCAAAAAAGTATGTGTTTTTTAGCATTAAAGCTTGTAAACCTATTCAAGTGGTAACCCAAAATAAAATTATGAACCTGAAAAAGAGCACATGTCTCCTTTAAGACTTTCTGTACTAATGATTTGTCTCATCTTGACCAAATGTTGTAAGAATTATTGATACTGTTTGCATCATTAAGCCCATTAAAAAGCCCCTGCTTAATGAGGTTTAAACACATACAGTTTTAAAGCCCTCTAAAACATTGAGGCCCCTCATGCTACAAAATGATATGACTTCACTGTAAGCACTCCTTGACTGTTAAATCTGTGACACGCTATAAATAGTGAATACAGCCGAACTCAGCACACAATAATTGCCATGTAAATAAAGTATTTTGCATTCTGAATCTTAATTCTCAGCACAGTGCTTCGCCATGTGAAGTTCCATGGAAATTAGCATCCCACTGAGTTTGGATTTGAATTTCTAATTGCAGGTTCCCATGTGTAATTTAATGGAGTTATCATTTTGCAGACATGCTTTGCATCAACAGATTAAAAGCTTCTTATACAATGTCTGACGATGTCAATGCACTGAAGGGAAGAGTGAATTTAATGCTTTTGTGCAGAGCAGCAGTCATCACTTGATCAGCTGTGAAAATCTCTATTATGAAGACTGGAACAGTCAAAATAATTTAAAATCTTCAGGTTGACCTTGAGTTGTTCTTTCCTTTCTTTATAAAGGGATGTTGTAAAGATATTTCTATTTTCTGAATCAGACAAAAGGCCACTGAAATGGACTGTGACATACAGTAAAGGGATACGGGCAGTGAGATGAAAAAAGTTTGAATGAATCGATGAACTTTCACGCAAAAGGCTAAAACATCAGAGCTTGATCTCCAAATAACAATATACTGTGTACTGTCCTGCTCTCATTGTTCTAACAATATTCTGCTATGCAGAGGAAGGTTGTTGGCCTGGTCTATTGAACCTCTCAGCATGATTACTGATTACAATACTAATTGTAATCGATAGATTAATTGCCACATTATTCCTTATACACATGCTTGTATAAGGATGCAAATTTTGTGTGTATACAGAAATTCAATCAGGAGAGGGGAGTGAATGAAGTAAAGATAATTGTTTATCACAGCACATGATATGTGATAATTATGTTTTGTCAGAAAGTCTTTGGACAGTCTTTTGTGATCGAGGGGCGTCTGTGCTGAGCAGCAGCGAGATAAATCCCCCCATGGAGGCCAGACACTGGTGGTGGTGGCTGATGATGATGCTGGTGAATCTGTGAATGGGTGTTGATTGGAAGGTGGAGGGGCAATGCATAACAGAAGCATGAACATGCTAAGTGCAGTGAGAGAATCATATTTAAAAAGACAACAGCATGTAGAGATATATATATATATATGTACAGTATGTGTGTGTGTATATATATATATATTATAAAATATATACACTCCAGTCAGTCAGCAGACATACAGTTGCAACTGTGATGTAGAGAGAAATTGCAAAGTTAAAACGGTATATCAGAATTAAAAGATAGTTACAAAATCTTACCATTCTGAAATGTCCTGCTCCAGTCTTGGTTGCGAATGTGGTTTGTGTTTCGGTATCTGAATCGGGCTTGAACATGTACGGCTGTACCTCAGCCATGCTTACCAGCTGTAGCAGCGTTATTTTGGATCACACTACCTTGCTCAGTATGACCCTCCCTACTCTGCCTCTGATTGGCTACATCCTGCCTGTTAAGTAATTTGCATGTGCAAGTCTCAGGTTAGGTATAGTGGATAAAGGGTTAGGGGGGTTAGGGTTAGGGTTAGGGGTTAGGTTGTACAGAGGCAAGATGTCTCACTCTGTAGCTAAAATGGAGCGTTCAAGACACAGTGTGAAAAGGGGTTCTGCAGCAATGCACCATATGAGAAAAATAGCGTGTTTTTCCGAAATTAAAGTATGTAAACCTATTCTAGTAGGACCCCAAAATAAAACTATGAACCTAAAAATGTGCATAGTATGACCTCGTTAAGGGCTAGAATATTTACTGTTACTTTGCAGCATCGTCAACTGCCCTGGGATGCCTCTCTCATTGGTTGTTGTGGTTTGGCTTGAAAAGTACTGATGTAATAATCCAGATTTTAACATTATCGGAACGGCCCTGATGAGTCTGTGAGCAGTTCAGAAATCTTAAGACTGGATCTGTAAACTCCTCACATTACCATATAATCTGTACCCAACAGCATGTTTTGAATCGGCACTGCACTAGTCTTAATAAATAATGACAAATTGATCATACTCCCCCCAAAAAAACCCCAAAAAACCTTAGAAATCTGTGATTTTTTATAAACCATGCAGGGTAACTCTTTTCAGGAATAACAAAGTAAGAAAGAAAGATTAACTGACAACAACGGCCCAGTTTGGTGATTGAAGCTTAAAGAAACACTTAAAAAATATTCAGAATTGTGCCCCTTTGACAACATGTGATGAGAACATCGAAATCAAAATCATGATGTTCTCAAACCAGTTATTAACAGTATTGCTCAACGTGCTTCTATACAGTAACTATGTGTTATTCATGTGTCACCCTGCCATTACAATCAACAAACCTTTCTTCACACTTGTATGAATCATTCAGGCGCATCTCAGTCGAGTCAATAAAAGGCTTGCTTCGAACTTCTGAATAGAAAGCGTCTTATGAAGAACATACAGTCAGATTCTGCAGCCATTAGAGCAAGATGATGTTAGCCTTCTCTCATTTTTCAGGCCATAAAAGGGCTGGAATGGCAGCTCAGAGAAAGTGTGGACTCTCATGATCAAAACATCTAACCTCTGTTGGAGTGTCGGGGATCATCCTGCACTCTCAGATGCCTGCATCACAGGAGTGCTCATCTCCCAGCCATACAGGGGTCTTTGAACTTGCCACAGCACATAGTGACTTTTTACATTACATATGAGGGACCAAGTAAACTAGAAAAGCATGGCAGAGGTTAGAAGTTCAAGAGTTCTTTTGTAGCCGCTCCCTAAACCAGTTTGTGAAATACATAATCACATGTCATGTTATTTGAATCAGGCCAATTTCGTCATGCATTTAGATCACTTAGTTAGGACATATATTGGGCCATGAGAGAGGCACTGGATTTTATAATTCATCAATCAATCATTTGATAGTGCTATATAATATTGGGTGGTTAATATAGTCATTCATGTATCAACAACTCAACAGTGAATAGGATGAGTCAGATGAAAAAAGATTGAGGAAAGTAGTCAGAAAGTGGGAGAAAAAGAAAAGAACGGCACAAGAGGAGAGGATGATAGAGGGCAGTGGCATGATAGCCAGGAGGAGAGCTGATAGAAGGAAAATGGAGTCTCTCTCTCTCTCTCTCTCTCTCTCTCTCTCTCTCCCTGTGCATGCTTTAATTATTAATTTATTTTTGTCCAGTGAGAAGACCGCAGAATCTGACCTTCGGATTTCATCCCACCGATTTCTCTGTTATTTCAAGGAAGCATGAATCTAATTTAGGCCTGGGAGCTTTGCGGCTTCTTCCTTTAATCTTCAACACTTGATGAATACAGGAGAGGGAGAGGGGATATAAAAGATGGAAGGAAGGAGAGAAGAGAAGAGAGGCGAAGGGAGGGAGGGAGGGATAAAAATTGATATCAAAAAACAAAGAAGAGAGTGAGATGCCTGGAAACCTTGTTTTTCAAGATGCTAAAATTACAATATGTACAACAATTACTGATGGGAGCCACACATCACATTGATTTAGTGCATCTAATAACCAAGAAATTGAGACCAAAACACACAATTGTTCCTTTGAAAAGAGAACTGATGAGTGAGGAAGAACAGAGAAAGAAACATTTGACTGTTGGGCTCAGATCCCTGCTGCACCCTTCACTCATTAACATGCCTGCTATGGTCCTCTTAACATAAGGCTTCCGATTACATGGCTTAGCAGAGAGGGAGTGGCACCCATCCATATTATCTCTCTGATGCCCAGTGTCAAATGCAGAGATGTATTTAAGTATAATATAGTGGGTGGGGAAGCAGTGGCAAGAGGGAGAAGGATTGGGCTCAAAATGCCTTCATCGCAGGGTGTAATGCACCACAGACAAATAGTGTTGTTTTATCGCCTCGAGGAGTAGAAAGAGCTTTTAAATTCATGTTCACTCTCCAGGAAGCAGCAGTGGTGGTGGCCAGTAACTGATGTGCCACAGAGACACAGGACATTGTTGTGTGACTGTGTGCTGCACAACAAAATAAATCCACTTTAATAAGAAAGAGCTTACGGAGGCTCCTAAAATTGTGTTTTTCTAAGAAATGAAAAAACAACTTAAGGTAATGGCAGCTTGCTGAGAAGGCGTCGTTTCCTACATTAGGGATTTAGAATATTTGAAAGAAAAAGTGGTGATGTCTCTTTCAAATGAAAACCCCAGCAGAAGCTTATTACAGTTGAAAATTCTGCTCTGCTAACATTTTTATAATAAATCAGACGCAAAGGATCTGCCCGAAAAAACTGGTTACTGACTACAGACTAATAAAAAGCTGGAACAATGTGGTGCTGCAAGACAATGACCACAGAGAGGTGCTCTCGTAAGAAAACGGCTCATCTTGTGAATAATGTTCTCGCAATACTGGAATTTCTAACGTCAATACGATACCTTGAAAAATACCGTCATTCAATACTATGTTTGAAAGCACGAGGATAACTTTTTTTTTTTTTTAAACAAAAAAAAATATGTAACAAGGTTTGTGTACTGTGCGTTAAGTGCAACAGCATTTATGCTAAATTGCTTGGAGGAGTTGGTGGAGGCGGGCTGTGTGGACATGCAGTGGTGTGTGTGTGTGTCGACTCACTGTCGGAAACAAAAGAGAGCGAGAAAACACCGCTGGTATCAGTATCGATACTGTGGAAAATGAGTATTGAAAATAACACTACTAAACTATCAACATCTACGAGATTGATCGGCATTCATGGGCCCAAAAGATTTATCGTGACTTTGATGATCCTTTCTTCTCCTCTAGCGCCACCATGAGGTTGACATTTGTGTTTTTAGTGAAGCTGTTGGATAGAAATTTCAATGAGTCCAATACTTTATTTATGATGAACCTGAAAAGCTACTGACAATCCCATCAGCCTCAGATGAACTTTGTTTTTGGTGCATATTAGCAAGTGTTGAAATATGCCTAACATCAGCAGTTCATTGTGAGCTTGTGAGCATAGTGATGCTCGCATTAAGCTCAAAGCACTGCTTTGTGTACAGCCTCGCTGGAAAGGACTGAACAGGACTGAAAACTCTGAGTCATTATATCAGTTGCGAGGTGGAGAAGGTGAATTTATATCATTTAAGCTTTAAATTGACTTGTAAGCGCCTATACTGCATATCACTCAAGGCTTTAAATGAATGAAGTCTCTATTCAGCACCATGGACAGCAGCTCTCAACAGCTGAGTCCATGTACTCAATCATCAGGTGTTTTCTAAAGAACATGTGAAGAACTTGAAGACACTCCAATACTCTCAGATTGATTGGTGTTGGAATGTGGAGACCTATCTTTCATAAATGAAACTGAAACTAAATACCCAACATATAGGTATGTATATATGTATATACAAAGGTCTCTGAACTTGCAGAGGAACCTAGAGTAGAGAAGCAGTAGTAGAGGTTTAGAGGTGCTTCTTAAATCAATCATGACTAGTGTTATTGAATTGCTGTTGAACTTGCGTGTATGTTATAACCCTAACATTTACATGCAACTAGCCAACTTCTATTAATGAGTAGGGTTGGACAGTTTACCCATCATCATGGACATTTAGGCCTTATGGTCACTATGTGATTACACTATGTGCAGCAAATATCGCTGAGATCTTTGAATGATTGCACAATTTAAAAAGAAAAAAACAAAAACATGACAGACCTTCAGCCTTCTCTCATTTTCATTTTTCTTAATTTCACTTTTCTCATCTCTTATGTTCCCCTCCCTCTCTTGCTCTCCACCTCCCGCTCAGTCACGATTGACATGTCTATCAACACGACAGCGCTGTGACAGGCAGCTCCCTGAGGTGCAACCCCCTCTGCCCCTCCTCCACACACACACACACACACACACACACACACACACACACACACACACACATACATTCTCAATCATACCCACCCACACTTCCCTATCCAATCTTGCCCTCCCTTCCTTCATCTCTCTGCCTCTCTACCCATTGATGCCTCATTCAAAAACACAAAGACAGATGTGGAGTGATGGACGGAGAGATGTCAGGGAAAGCGGGCTATGTAAGTGGTACAGAGACCCGCACGCCAGAGCAAAATAGGCTCAATAAGTTAGTTCAAAGCTGAGCAAAAAGTTACATAAAAAAACAGTTGAATTGCCAAAAAGTGAAGTTTAAAAGCATTAAATTTTTACCCACAGACATCTTAATGTTTGCTGTGTCAATTCAAAAGGAAGTATCTTGTTTTCTTTACAGTGTTGTGTCTCATTGAGTGTCTTTCCATCTAAGTCTTCAATGTTCATTTTCAATTTCTGTGTATAAAGTGCTGAAACACTGCAAATAGAAAAAAAATCTAAATACTGCACTTTCACATCCTATTTTTCATGCTTGGCTGAAATGGAGATGTTGTAATGAAAACAAAATGTGGCAAAGTGCAATGGAAATAGACATTTCTGCAAACTATGGGTATGGAAAAACTTTAAAATGTCTTTGTATTGCAACTTTCTTTAGGCTCAATTTTCAATTTTATCTTGCAACAACATTGAGGTCATGGTCTGGTTAGGTTTAGAAACACTTGGTTTGGGTTAGGAAAACATCACATTCAAGCTGCCTTCGAGAGTTGTGAGTCGTTAAGTTGCTCAAAATGGCTGCTTCTTGAGTCAATTATATCTCCCATGTTGTTTAAATTGCTATTAAATGTGCATGTAGGTATTTTCACTAAAATTCAGCATGGAAAATTATACCGGCTCACTTTAGACCCAGTGGCCTAAAGCTTCTAACTTTGATGCTCTACCTTCTCCTCTAGTGACAGTTTTGCACTTGAAGTTAGCAACAATACGCAATATGCAACGACCGTTAGACTTAAAAAATAAAGCTTACTGACAGATCACATATCATGACATATAATGGCTTTTGGACTGTTTTTAACAATGTCAAATGATCCCGACTTAGTTAGGTTAAGGCACCAAAACTACTAAGTTAGGTTTAGTAAAAGGTCATTCTTTGGGTTGACACTACTTCCAGTCTTGTAATGGATGTGACATAAGTTGCATCATTTACGTATGTTATCTTATGTAACTTAAAAACAAATTATTGGTTACAAATAGGATACAAACCCCTCCAGATAGAAAGACTTGTACATGGCCCCTCCCCTTAACTTGGACTTTTCTTCACTAGAGTTATGCTTCAAGAAGTGCTGCTAGAGGGTAGCTGCAGCATCAAACTTTGAAGTAGGGAACACTGACCTCGCTGCTCTGATTGATGTGTTGGGAGTGAAAACGGGCTATACGAGCCTCAATATTGGATTTTATGTCACACTTTAACACACACTTTCACAGAAAAAAACTTCCATATTCATTATTGTTGTACACTAACTGAAACAAGATAAAGACAGCCACTCACTGCCTAAATGTGAACATGCACCCTATGAACACTACCGGTGGAAAGATTCTGCAGACGCAGATATAGATTGCAAGGGGAGGAGGGGAAGATTACAGGCGTGTGGGATTGTCCCTGATTGTTGTGAGACAGAAAATCATTAAGTAGCCTTCTGTAATGGCGCGGAGAAGGAGACAGACAACAGTGGTAGTCAGACAAGTGGACAGACAGGCAGGTCCACAGAGAGAGGGTCAAGTTAAGGCCCTGAAGCGGAGTTGGGACTGTGGTCTGAGGCCACAGCACAAACCCCTGGCCTCTCCTCAAACCTTTATGTTTTGCTTGCAAACACTGCTGACCTTACAACACACAGTGGACAGCTAGTGTGCCTGTGGGCCCAGTGAAGACATGTTTTGACTGCCCTGTCACAAATGACAAAAAAAAACACTGTGTCAAGAATGAGTATTAAACTCCAAAGGATATCTTTGGAAGCAGTGCTATAGCTCAGTGATTTAAGCACGGTGATAACACTGTCAGGGTTAGAAGTTCAATTCCCACTTGGGCTGGCTTTGCTGAAAATGTATGCACTCACAGAACGGTAAAGCTTGGAGATAAAAGCACCCTTCAAACGACAGATGTTAACTCGTGATTAGAGTGTTAGAGCTTATGAATTTGATCCAGTGTTAACTTCAGGCTCCCTCACCTTTGAATTTGGTAAGATCTGATATAAAACTGGTGTAATATTATTGAACACTTATTCAGAATACTGAACACTTTAATTAATATTCTAATCATCAAAAGAATCCTATGACTGTGGAATCAAAACAATACTGACAGACCCCCTTTCCTGCTGAAGTGTTTACTTTATACAGGAAAAAAACACCCTCTCTGTAGCACCTTAAGACACTTATAGAGAAGCTACTCATATTCCAGTATTAACTCCATGCAGACTTATTGACAGATCTCGAGATAGCTTGAAGCACCCCTGGGGAGGATTATCCCCTTGCTTTTAGTATTTCCTTAGTGTAGCTCGCCAATATGAAGAGTTCATGCCGTTTGGAAAAATCATTGCCTTGAGTTTATCATTCACTACTTGACTGTGTAATGCTTCCAACAGTTTGTTAACCTCACATTTAAAAAAAAAAAAATGTGTGTGTGTGTGTGTTTTTTAGTCTGTAGATATTTGTCTAGGTCTTCTTGCTGGAGGTAGCACAATGATTTACTCATGGATCATGACTTTGTGCTCCTGTCCATACATCCGGCCTTTTTTGGGAGGAAGTGGGATGTTAAATTTCATGGATACTGGGTTTGAGCTCTGCCTGAAGATATGCCTAAAGGTTTGGGGTAAAAGTAATATTTACCTCCTGAACATCTTAGTGGCTTGTTCCCAGGAAATGAATTAAATTAATTAAAAGGAAATGATGATGATCCCCTGACCTTTTCTTTAGCGCATTCATGAAGTTGAAATTTGCAGTTTTGAATGAAATGTTTCAACTGTTGGAGGGCCGCCAGATTTGGTGCGAACATTCACGTCTTCCTGTGGTTGAACTGCAATTATTACAGTGATCCCCTGACCTTTCATCCAGCACCATCATCAGGTCAACATTTCAATTGTCCAAAACTTCAGTTTATTACCAAATATCCATTTGTTCGTTGTTTGGTTGGTTTGTCTGCAGGATTACACAAACATTTGGATGGAGGATGGGTATTGGCTCAAAATAGATCCCTTTGACTTTTCAGGCGGACCTGGGCCTAAAGGATGGTTCCAGGAATTTTCTTTCTCACTTTCTTTAACATTGTGTGTTTCAACATTATTGTTAATTTCCCAGGGAATAATTAATTTTGATGAAACAAATCAAGTGTATTTGGGTGGCATATTACTGGCAGATGGCCGCCCACCATTGAGCTGGTCGTTGGCAGAGGTATGTGCTCCATTGATCATTGTAGTTACAACTAAAACTTTTTTTAGTATAGTATAGTCTTTGAGTAATCTCATTAATTCCTACTGTATATCAGATGGGACTTGGAGGGTTATTTCTTCAAAAATTCTCACTGTCCATCTGGACACTTGTCTGCCAACCTCCCAACACACACACAACTTCTCCTTAAAACAATATGGCAGCCATAATCAAAGCCTGAGGTTGGCCTTACTTACACATGATTAATTAATTGGACAAGCATGCCAGATGTGATCAGGTCATCCGTGATCACTGTGTAACATGTAAATGAGCCTCTGGATTGGCCGAGCACCTAGCCTGTCAAAAAGTTGGCAGGTGCTGGTGCACTTTGGAGGGATGCTCAACCTGTTCACGGTAAACACTGTTGACATCACCCACTGCCACATTCCCTTTATAAATATTACATGAACCACGGCTGGACGGCTGATATTTTTTAAGATATATTGTCCCTCATTGCTGAGGGGCATTCTCTGGATGCCAAATATATTTCATTTGAACAGATGGAAATTGCAAAGGAGAGATGAAGCGAGTATAGGAGGGGAAATGAGGAGAAAAGGGCAGGAAGAGAAGGATGATGGAGGGAGGTGGAAGTGTGAGTACATGTTTATGTGTGTATGTGTGCACAAAACAGATCAGAAATATCTGTTCTCTAATGGTTACACCGAGGTGAACATAGAGGTCTGTGCCTGCTCTTTGCTTCTAGCGGAGTTGAGGTTGCTTAATGGCTCGAGCAGCTACACAGGGACACCTTGTCAACACTCGAGGCTTACAATGTGGAAGAGCAGAAACTTTTCATCTTTATCACATCTGATTTGATTAAGCTTTGACTATGTCTTCTACCCTTCTGCAAGGTACCTACTCAACTTTAATGAAGCCCAAGAAAATAACTTTTTCATATCAAAACCTGACATCACAGTGTAACATTTTGTCTGTAAAAGTTGTTGTTATATAGCAGTGATTACAATTCATTGGAGCATCTACTATTTTAATGGTGTTGTCACCTGTCGGCTGTCTGCTCCACTAGTTTGTCCTAAAAACTATTAATTTATGTATATAACTAAATGTTGCAGTTTTCTTTAGCCACATAACAAAGGCAATAAACAACATTCTGGCAATGTGCCATTTTAGTCGGACCAGCACTCTGTTGTTAATACAGACTACATTTCTGTGGCTGTGGTCCAACTGGAGGTCAGTTTGAGCAGGCCAGGTCAGACAGGGACCACTATTCATCTGTTCACTACTGTACACTCTGGTCTAAAAAAATGCTAAGCATTACGTCTTCCTCCTCTTGGCTCCAGGTTTGGGTGTGCAGCAGAGAGGTGCGGCAGTTTTATTCTTTTGGCCAATTTCCAAAGGATGAGATAAGATTTCATGTCCTGAAATAATGACAGACAGGAGGGGACGGGGTAGAGAGACGGGAGCTGAGTCATAGAGTTTGTGTCGGGGATTGCAGGTGGAATGGCTTAAGAGGCAGGCCTTTTAGTTATTAGTGAAGATAATCCACTTGGAGTTAACAGCGCTTGCAGCAATGGCATCTCCTTCAAATACTGTGATACGAAAGAATGCTCTGGATAGTCTAAGCTTTGAGGGATCAAAGATATGTGGTGCCAAACAGGTTTTTGATTAAAAAAAAAGCATCTTGTTCAATTTAAGTACAAAGGTAGATTTATTTTTCTCAAAGTTGAAGAAGTTAAGCATTTTCATTTGATTCTGACAGTGAGAAATATGTTTATAATGGAAGTATTTCCCCGCCAGAAAGATGATCTTGGCTGTCTATGCAGTATAGAGATGCAATTTTTGAAATAAGTGCTACAGTGAAAACCGAGAAAAGGGGCTACGGTTTTCCCTTTAGCTAAAAAGGTAAAAAACTACAGGAACTACAACTACCAAAATGTAATGCACGCGCCAGACCAATAAACGCTCCAGCTGTGTGATGTACAATAAGTCGGGTGGTCCTTGGTTTTTACTTAATTTTTGAAGTCACTCACAAAATGACATACATCACTGTTCAAAAACCAACATGACTATTTCAGTGTGTCAGCGATTGGTTAGGTTTAGGCAGGCAAACTACTTTGTAAGGTTCAGGAATCCATTGGGGTTCTGCTTTGAAATAACCAGGTTACCTATGTAATTTCAAAGTTATGAACATAACTGCACATAACTTTCATGTTTGCACTGGATATGAACAACAGCATCCTCAATGAAACTCCGCGTCCTCCTCCCTATGTGGTCTTTGTTGCTCTTTACACTACTTCACCTGACTTCCTCCTTTGCAGCCGTAATAATAACTACTGCCACTAGAGGTCGCCGCCTGACAAGCATTGTCAATATGGGTCATAATAAGCTGCTTACATAATCGACCTATCTGGTCATATTTCTGATGAGGACAGGCTGTTTCATAGTTTGATTTAAGTTTGGTGATCTTCCCTTTTCTCAAGTCTCTCTCCTAATCCTACCTCTATACTCAATATATGTCCGTGGGGGTGGGGATTATAGACGTACGCGTTCAATCTGTTGTTCAAACAATAACCATATGGCCAGCAAAAGTCCTAACGACGACAGGCAATGCATTATAAGGCAGACAGAAAGCTCTGGGTGAAGGCAACAAGGAAGGAAGTTTACCATTGTTGATTTGTTTCTCAGTGAAATGATACAAATCTGGTTGAAAAGTGTTGTACACATCTGGTCGAGGTTTAACTTTGACGAACTGACAAACACTGAGTGTTTACATGTTTGAGGCACTGTTTAGCAGCAGAGAGCAGTCAAAGAATATTTTTCAGCTGTGCCATTGAAGTACTGGAAATTTAACATGCTTATATTTACAGGTAAAATTAAGAATTAAATTACACCTGTGTACTGGTTGGTACAACTACAGTGTTCTACTGTCATAGCACCACAGAGATTGCTGCCCTGCTCAGGTTTGTGCTCTACCCCACATCTATATTTCTAACTCTGATTGACAGATTTTGAAAGCATACCAATTGTATTTGTATGCGCACAATAAAACTGGATGTCTTCGCATCCTTAAAGTATGGGTAATATACCAACAGGAAATTGGAGTCATATCAGAAATGAATGTGAAAATCTGCATGCAGAAACAAAACACATCGCAGACAGGGAGTAAAATGAACCTGAATAAATATGTTTCATCCACCTGCTGACCCCTGTTCAAAAATGATGGCGAATCTTATTGTTGCTGTAAAAGCATATAGCGTGTCAGATGCTTTCGGCAGTCACGCTCCCAGGGTTACCCAAAGTGACAGCCTACATAATAGGATATCGCCATCCTGGGTCTCATCCAAACAAACTCCTCCTTCCGCTCTTGCTGCCCGCCTCTGCTTCTCTCTCCATCCATAAACCCGTAATGCTTCAAACTAAACAGGCAGAGAAAACAATATCTCTTTATGAAAAATCCCTCTGCCCAAGCGTCAGTGCAATCATACTGCAGGGCCTATGACAAAGGCTTTTGCGAATTATATTAACAAACCTGCTTAGTAATATAAAAAGACCAAGAGACACGGGGCAATATCCCAAAGGTACCTTGTATAATTCAATCTGCATTAGAGGCTAGTGTGTAATTCATAAGCTGGAGCAGCTCAGGTGTAGTCAAAGGCAAAGTGTCATTAGAATTTTAGAGGATGAATCTCAGAGGAGCCAATTTAAAAAACACACGCAGGTGATAGAATAGCATTGTGTGTTATTTGTCTCTCTCAAGCCTGCACAATGCAGGAATATTATGTGGACAAACAGATGAATTGAGGAAATTGCCAGAGAAGTGCCAAAGAAGAGAGACGAGTCAACATAGTTTGGGGTGTTGTTGCCGGAATAATGACACACGTGGACGTCAAAGTAAATCACTTGTCAATGAGGCCTGGCTGCTGCCGTACCTCCCCTCTTGATTTTTACAGACAAAGGAGATTTAGACACCATGTTCCCACCAGCTGAGGATGACTTTTTTTCACGATTCCTGCAATTAATTCACACTTACAGACGAGCAATGATGAGATTCTGAGGAACATTGACTGGGTTTGTTATCGTTACAGCTGTAATAGAGAAAACACCTTAATTGCTGTTTGGGTGTTTGGTGAATATAATCAATATAAAACCTGAACAGAAAAAATATAGAAGATCGTTACTAAGACTTCGAACAACAATGCGATATGTGTTACTTAACATACTGCACTTAAATGAGCATGAGCAAGATGGCTTACTTTGGTTTAAATTGTCCCCTTGCTGCAGTGATATAAGAGTGTACTGCAGGGTGTGTCAGTACACCATGACATCACTGTTGGGTGAAGTGTGCTACAACTACAGCCAACTGTGACGCTGGGTGTGTTACTCTGACAATTTCAGTTTATCAAAACTTGTGTCTTATTTTCATAGTTTTAATTACTGTTTGATTGGTTATGATAATAGTAGTGACCAAAGTAATCCCAGAGATGTGCAAACATGGCATTATTACTATAATGACAACCAACAAGGCAACAAACCCAAGAGGTCAGACATGTTGTGAACAAGCAAACAGTTAAGCTTGATTATTTAAACCCCGTCCACCTGGGACGGCTGGGGGCGGCACTGCAGTGGGCACCAGAGCTGGTTGGCAAGGGGGCAACCACACCGGACTCTGGACTTCTGCAGACATCAAGGCAGAGGCAGAGAGACCAAAGAAGAGGTTAACGGAGGAAGCGAAGAAGGCAAAAAGAGGGAGTGATGGATCAAGGGGCTGGATGAGTAAATCTCAGACGGGTTTTTAGTCGTGGGCGACGGCCTCACAAAATAAAAAGCTGCAAAACAGACACTAAGTGAGTGTTGTTGTTGCACTTGCTCGATGTTTGGCTGTAGCAAAGTTGTCGACTCACTAGTTTTTGATCATAAGTAATCTGAATCACAATATGAGACAATAGGGGTGCCAAATTGCATTTTTCTTGCATACTGTTGCTTCAACTGTGACATTTGGGGTAATGATGTTAGTGTTGTTCATGTACAGTATATTCTCTCTTTTTATATATCATTTCTTTTACATAATACCCTTTCTATGTCTCATGCATTTTGAATTGCCTTGTTGTTGTACCATGCTAAACGAATAAGCCTAAGGACTCATCTGACCACTCTTTTCTCTTCATCACAGTGAGTAGATTACTGTCACTGATTTTAATGATGGCCAAAACTTAACATTAGCCACAATTTTGAGACTCCATGATTTGGATATGAGCCAGGGGAACAAAATTACTTTTAAATCATCAAAATGTCCTTGCTCTAAATGCAGTTCTAATTAAGGCTGATGGCTGCCATATCTACTCACTGCAATTAAAATGCTTCCTTTAACTTCCAATGTAGTTTAAAGCTCCTCAAATCAGTACTGCTAAACACGAAGCCACCCTTCTTGTTTATCTCAGAAACATCACGTCCAGCTCTTCCAAAGTAATTTTTTCCCTATGACAGCTCCCTGCCAGATTTTACTCTGAAAGCCTTCAGACAGAGCAATGCAAGTTGGCAGCCTCTTGGCAGCCAGATACAGCACTGTGTGGTGAGACATGCAAGCACGCTTACCAGCACACAGATGGCGGTAGGTGCATTTACCCAAGAAAACCACCCACCTCTACGAAATCAGATGACTGACTTTAACTCCAGACACTCTGGACCCTGAGATGCAAAATGCAGACGAACGCTGCTGCATAATTTATTTCTCGAAACATGTCATTGACTCCCTATCTCATTTCTATTCGTGACTGCGGCCCCTGTGGTAGACGTCCTGCGTGCAGAATAGGGGAGAAACCACTGTTTTGTTTGGACCAGAAACATGAATATTTGAGTAGAGGCTATATTTGCTTGCATGTAGGATGGGCGACTCCAGGAGGCCGCTTCGATAATCAGTTTTGTCTTCTATTTTGTGTGACTGTCAGAGCAATGACATTACAACACAGCATTAGCAAACAGAGCGGAAATTGTTTTGGGCTCTGATTCTCTCAGTATCAATTATCTAAAGTATTTGTGAGCGTAATCTCCTATCATGTTTTGCAGCCATGTGAAAACGCTATCTGCTATTGGGCTGATATGACTTGTTTTGTTGACAGTGTGCAAAACTTAAGAGCCATTACCAAGAAGCCATTTATTTGACGTCGCCTGGTAATCATTTGATGATATGAATATAGGAGGTGCTTCAGTGATAATGGCTAAATATAAATCCTTCATTACACGCAATTCATCAGCGATGTGCTCTCCCTTCAGTGTTGGATGTGAATGTGGATCTCTTTAATAACTGATATCCTTCGCTTTTCATCTGAGGCGGCCTGGCTCTGTAGCCTCTCCATGACACCAGTATAGCGTTAATACCTTCCTCGTATTGCAGAGGAAAACTGCATCTATGCTGAAATGAAGTGTACACAACGCGACATCTACACACACACAATTCCCTTTGCCCGCCTTGCAAAAAAGCATTTCCTACTGCTTAATAAACACACATAGAGGCACAGATATTCATAGCAATTGGGGAGCTGCCGACACTCGGGTGTTCAGAGCAGATAAGCCCTGTACCGTCTGTGGCTCGTTTCTCTAACCCCCCCCTTTCTTCTCTTCTGTCTCTCTTCTCTAGGGTACTGTCTGGAGGCAGGCCTCGGCTACAAGGCCCAAAGGAGTCACGAATAGGAGCGATGAATACCTAAATATCTGGAGAGAATAGCAGACAAAAGCGGACAATGTGAATCCTGGATTGCCAGTGTAGGGAATGAAGGAGCCTGGGGAGATTCCTATCACTCTGGCACATGTAGAAAGAGAGTGAGGGAGGGAAAGGGAGGTGGTCGACATGTTACAGTGTAAGCCCAGGTTGAGGGATAAGCTGTTTGTACAGACACCAGACAGGGCTTTCATTACTCGCTGTTTAGTCATGCTGTATTTACAGGGTCAGTGCCATGTATCTCCTGATGCACAGGAACACCGTGGCGAGGAAGTAACAAGACAGCAGCAGCAACAGGCACTAGGTTGGCGGCCGCTGTGACCACAATCTTATATCCCAGGGAGTTAGCTTGGTGAGGTGTGATCATACAGTGTTGGCGCATGATGTTCAAAAGCAGCTCTGTGAAAAGCCTCAGTAATTACAGTGGAGGCTGTGCGAGTGGGAAGACAGTGTGTCTGCAGCAAAAAAAAAAAAAAAAACTCCTTGAGCTCATCTCTTAGTGGAGGATGAAAGAGAGGAATGGGATTGGAGCATCTGAGGAACCTCAATGTGCAGTAAAATTAGTCCAGCGCTTTTTCAAAAGATCCATATTTTATATTTTAACTCAGAATTGTTCATAGCCTACCTAGGCTAATGTATGGAAGTACCCAACAATATTTTTTTATAGTATTGTTAGTCTATTAACTGTAATCATTCTTAAAGCAATGTTCACAATGCTAAGAGCTCTGAGTCCTGATTCACAGTGGGATTGGCAATACAAGGAAAACTTTCAAAATTAAATTTGAGTTCACTTTTATCCATCCATTATCTTCCACTTATCCGGGTTCGGGTCGTGGAGGCAGCAGACAGGTATTACAGACCTCCTTCTCCCCAGCAACACACACTTTGAGCACTACATAGGCAAAAAATGTAGATAATCAAACCGATTTTTCCTCTAAAATAAAATCACCAAAGAAAATAAAGCACTTCATGATCATAATTTTATAAATATATACAGGGTTGTTGTTGCTGTAAAATGCGTTTGGTAGCAGCTAGAAACACCATGCCAGCAAAACCATTGCCTTGCGCTCCATGTTTATCTCGTAGTTGAAATATTCTCAACTTTTCAGCACAAGGCATGGATTCGCACTCTTGTTTCCATTCCACATAATTACAGTCGATCGCCCGGTCATGCACACAGTCCCGTTCCACAGGTGCATTCAGCTGTTTTGTCCAGGGCGATTTTTTTCCAGATCTGTGGCTTCAAACCATAATTAGAAGACCTTTAGGCTATTGTAACTTCAGCATGTCTCATAACTGGTGACTAGCTTTTCTCAGTCCGGACCAACTCTGCTGTGAATATTGCAGGACCATAGTAATGTTGCATGAACATGGACTTTTTATTTCTCCTCTGTGGCAGTGAACACAAGACACAGCTGATTAATAACGATTATGCTGCAAACAGAGCTTATCCATGAACTTTTTAAGGCTGGCTAATGTACCACTAACAGCATACACTTTTATTTATTATTGCAACTTGCAGGTACTTCTAACAAACATTCACTACCTCACTTCCCACAACCAATCTGCTCATTTAGGCCTATGTCACACACAGGTTACCCACAGGGTTCAGTACTACACAGGTACAGAGCAGCAAAATCACCCACTGTGCGTCTTCATGAAGTCTAATATTAAAAATAGGCGAAGCATTAACGTGGTCACTGCACTGCTCTAACAGGCAGTGGCCAGGTTAGAGCTTCCCCACAGAGATGGTGCTTATGTTAATCAATAAAGCTTTACAGGTATGTGAAAGATGTCAGGATTGGTCAGAACTGAATCCAGACACCAAATGAAAATATATTGCTATTCTTCCTAACCCATTCTTAAGTGCATTCGGCAACTGCAACAACTAATTACCTTTGGCTGTCACAGAAAATGTATCCGTCGTTCAACCTCCTTTGGCAGCCCATCCTGTTTCTAACTGGGAATGTTTCAGTGATGGTATCGCATACGAATTCAAGTTAGCATTCCTCGCACTTGTTCTCTTACAAATCCCATGTGGGGTTATTTGGACTAGATGCTAATTTCTTGCAGGCAGTAGTGAATAATCCCCTGCACATTGTCTCAAATGAAACAAGCTTTCATTGAAATCCTAATCAGTGAAACATTTTGCAGTCATGGGACTTACGTTTGATAGTGTAGATGTATTTTTTAAAAACCATATTCCTCCTGACAATAGTGTTGCTCTGGTTGAACGTCTTCCAAAGTGGAATAACTGGTAGCTTGTAAAACTAAGCTTTCAAAGTAACATTCTCAGCAATGCAGCTATCCAGTGGGACCGGGATGGATGATAGATGCAACAGCAGGGAGAAAAGGGGAATTGTTCTTCTTTCTTAGATGAAACTTTATTCCAGAGCTATTTAATACTGTTTTGATGGAAAAATTGCTAATTCAATTAAAGAAAATTACTCTTAATGTTTCTGACTCCTCCTGTGAAAAACCAAAGAAAGTCCCTGTGGTAGACAGGTATTCTGTCATACTGTCAAAGAGCAAAACACAGAACCACTAATTACTCTCTAATAGGGTGCACTAGATGAAAACACAAACTTAGTACCTAAAATATGAATGTCACACCCCTAACCGTGACATCAATTCAGTCTCAGTGACAACTGCTCTCTTAATTGACTGGAAGATGAGGCTTGGGTCACCTGCCTGCAATGCAGTTCTGAGTTTTAATTGCATACACTTTTCCATGAAGCCCAGAAAATCTTGAGGCTGAAAAACTAAATCAGAATAAATATGTTAAACTGAGGCCCATTGTAGAAGGCAGGTATTATGACAAGAAATGCCTTAAAAAGTAATAAGGAATTGCATTATTTATTTGATTAAAACAAATTGTTATGTTGCCTACTGGTGTGCAGCAAAGAATCTGCTTCTGATACTGGAGGTGGTTTTCTACATTGAATTGCATGAAAAAAGAGTGTTTATAGATGTGGAGAATTAGCTGTCAATGAGAAAGGGTACATTGGCATTACAGTGTACACTTTTGCATGTGACCTATTGTGTCAACTGTTAACTGTGTAAATACCACAGCTATAAAAAACATAAATCTTTGTTTGTACAATGGTGTCAGTTTTTATTGATGAACTTGTAGGAATTAACCACAGCAGAAGTTCAATCCGTACTGACTATTTTCATGCTCATGCATCCTTTCCCGTTAATCAGCTGACCGTGGGTGTTTCACTCTTTCACTTAAAGCTATCTTTTTTAATGACCTCCATTAGCCAATCATTGCTGTCAAACTTTAAAACAGTTCCTCTCAATGCAACGCTCCTCAACCTCACCTCACCTCACCTTCCACTGTGCTCATTACAGGTCCTGCTCCACATCACATCCATCCTGATCTTCGCATCACTGTGCTCTCTGATGGAGTCTAATCACCAAAGTATATTTTCATTATGAGCACGCGTTCAATAAATTTCCTTGATCCTTTTTTAGTCTTTGTTTCAGTGAAGTCTCTCTTGACTGGTTCCCTGCTGTCTTGCAATCTTTATTTCATGATCTCAAAATTGATGTCATTACTTCACAGATAGGAAAGGTTGGTACATTCGGGCACTTTCTGTGACAGATACTGGTGGTGTTGGTGTTTTCTGTTTTGCTCGCAGAGGTGCATTGAGAAGCTGGGCGGAGCCGGCCATTCCCCGGGGCAGCTGAGACCCACACACCTGCAGCAGGTTGTAGAATCAGCGCCTGCGTATAAGCCCTGCTCTCGGCATCACCTGCTGCCAGATGATTTCGTCTCCCGACGTGGTATGTGGCTCTGACTAGATCGGTACACGTTAAATCGACCAGTGTTTTTATTTGTTCTCCTGTGGAAATTGAACTTGTCTTTTGTGTTTCTCTCATGTTCAGTATTGACCGGCATCCCGGCCACCAGTGATCCTGCTCCAGCCGCCCAGCTCTCTGCACCTCTCCAGCCAACTCCACTACCCTGTGTCTCTCGGAGGTCTCAGCCTCGCCACGCTTCACCAGCGCCACCGTGGTCTCCCTTGCCCTCGCCTACACAGTTCCCCGACGGGGATTCAGCCCTGGACCCCTCATCACCTGCATCTGCTCTTATCTCGACAATAAAGCACCCTGTACTCTATTCCCTGCCTCCGTCCCCGCTTCTGGGTTCACCCACCTGAAACTCAGTGTAACAAAGGTACAAATAAGCTAGTTAGTTTAAGAAAATATGGACTTGCCCTTAGAGCTGTTGCTGTACGTGGGGTGGGTGAGGTATCTTCTTTCTACTTTCAGATGATATGAACGTTCCAAAGGGGGATTTGTTAACAAAATTACTCTAATTAAAAGACAACAAAAGAAAAGTCAAGCAAAACAAATGACAATAAAATGCATATGTACTGCAAACCAGGACTAGGTCACTGAATCAAAGGATCTTATACATTACTGTTCCAGCTGTAGTCAAAGCTTCATTTAACATGTAACATTATGTAGCTTGTAGGCGTCACTAACCTGAGGCAGTATCATGCCTGTCTCTCCCTCACTGTCTCACACATGCAAAAACGACAAAATGCAGACCTAGTTATTCTGTTCTTTAACAGGCTGTTGCATTGAATCAATTTAGCACATTCTAATGTGAAGCTGGTTCCATTTCTAATGAGCATTCATGCTCCATCAGCATCACCCACACTTCAGTGAACAAAACCTACACGTCATTCGCTGAGGTGTTCAGGCCTACAGTGTGTACGGCCGTGCACCTCGGCTTACTGTCGCCTAGCAACGACGACCATGTGCATTTGTTTTGTGTGTGTGTGTGTGTGTGTGTGTGTGTGTGTGATTTGCATTATTTACGTGGATGTCTTGGTTTGATTTCAAATGAAAGGGACACGTAATATTATTTTTAATAGAAAAAAAAAAGTTTTTTATTAGCTGTCATTCTTTAGTTATGTTTTAATTGTATAACACACATATAACACATGAAAATGTTTAAATGTACAGAAGATACATTTGAAAACAACATGATTTTTATATCAAGCTTCCTATATGGCTTGGAGAGGAAGGATTCATGATGATCATAATGTGATTTCTGTCACCCAGGGTCCTAAATGGACCTGAGGTGGCATTAAAGTATGAGATGTGTACTGCCTACTCTCCTCACCCATTCAGCCTTCCCTCAAGCATACATACATCCCAATGATCAAAGCAGAGAAGTTCCACCTGCCATTAAACCCACTTACTGTATACCATGACAAAAAAATACCATGATGTAAGATGTTAGAAAATAAATCCGATCCAACTAATGTATCCAGGAAAGCCTATAATTAAGCACTTATAAGTAAGAGATAATTGTAAAGAGAAAAGGAAGGCAGCAGGGGGTTTATGACAACCATGGCGTGGGTTACCCACCGTTCTCTCTAATTAACGTCATCTTGATGGAGCCACGCACATGCTGTGTTATTAGGAGAGCACTACTGTTTAGACCAAATGCTTTTGCCCCACTGTGCTGCACTTATACAGTTGTTTTGTTTGGTTCTGTTACAAAGCTCCTCAACCTGATCCTACCTTCTCAGGATACTGACAAGGATGGCATCATTATGCCACAGGACCAAAGCAGTCCAGTAAACAACAATTACTCTGATTTCTGTTTTATATGTAACTTTAGAATGCTTTATACATTTTTTTCATTAAGTTTGAATTTCTTGACTGATGGATTTTCATAAAAACTCATGTTGACTACTGTACATCGTCTGCATCGAGTGGTTGTGCCACTAAATTGAAGATGCAATACATCACACATATACAGAGTGAACATTTTGAAACAAGATACTGCATGCAGTACCATCAACATAAATATTACTTCTATGCATCATTTTATACAAATTTTCCAGAGATTCAACCTGATGTATTTGGTGACCTTTTAACTAAGCTTAGCCCTTTATGATGTTTCTACAATACTGAGCCCACAGTGTGTGCGTCAGGGTAGAAGAGGTTCTTCTGAAACCTTTATCCAAAATTTGCAGTTGACCTAAGAGCAACAGTGTGAACAATTTCACATTTTACAATAATATTAATAATCGCAATAATGACAATAATTAGAAAAGCTTTCCAAAATGTTCATGTACTACATAACTGGATCAGTCCGTCCTCATCAGAAAAACGACCATAGAGGACAACTGTGAAAGCAGCTTATTATGATCAGTATTTACATTTCTTGTTAGGCAGCGACCTCTAGTGACTATGGTAGTAAAGGAGGAAGTCCATATAAGGAGGGGGCAGGGGATGGATGGTTGGGTCAAACAAGGACAGGACTTTTACACAGGAGACTGCAATTTTTGCCAAAAACCACAACGTTTTCCTGAACATTGCTTTTCTTGCCTAAACTTATTCAAACGCTGGTACAGTCATGTCATTTTGGTAGTGACTGGCAATCAACCTGTTGAGTCGTTTGGCTGTGAGGATGTCTTAGACTGGACGGACAGGGTAAAGGAATGTAGATGGCACAAACTGAGAGACACGGATGTAGATGAAGCCTGTAGTATTAACATCAACATCATCAGATAGTAGAAGTACATCCGTGTATGCATATTGAATAAAGACTGAGCTATGATTTATTTTTCAACTTGACCAATGTCAGTCCAAAGTAAAGACAGGTGTGACAGAGCTTCAAAATACAAAGTGTCTGACTACTGATTTAGATGTGTGTGTGTGTGTGTGTGTGTGTGTGTGTGTGTGTGTGTGTGTGTAAACATGGTATACAGTCAGCAGGCGCAGCAGTGGACAGCAGTGGGTGTAATGGCTGCCCCGCTGAACATGCAATATACAGTAATTCATCAGTTAAGCAACCTTGAAACAGCCACCATTGTAACACGGTTGGTGGTTTCACAGCGCTGGTTCTATGCGGGAAATGATTAAATAAAGATCCCAACCCTTTGTGTTTTAATGGAGTGAGACATCTGATCTAAATGTGGAATTAACTGGGTTTTTAACATAGTTATCCTGTTTCATGTGCTTCTAATGCATTTATAGTGAGCTTTCAATACATTTCTTCTGTGGTGGCAGTTTATGTTTCATCAGTGACAGAGTTTACCACCAGCAAGCGGGCGTTTTATGTTTGGCCCAAGGACACTGATGGAACAGGATCTTTGATGGACACATCCATTGCTGTTAAGATAAAACCTGCAATTTACACAACAAATCACCTGTGATGTCCACCATGACTGATCTTTTGTCCAAATCAAGTGGACCATATTGTGAGTTTGGAAATGTTAAATTGTTAATATCCATGGACAGCACTCTGATTACAAGCTCTTCAGTGTATTGAGGTCACCCCACCCCCTGGGGTGACTGTCTCCGTGGGTCCTGTTAAATATTCTACCCTTAGGGAAGACATAACAGAAGCCCCGCATCTGACCAATATTAGCTTTGTGCATTACCAAGTGTGCTAATGCAGTCCATCATTATTTCATGGCACCATCAGTATGTATTTGCATCATCTGAAGCGTAAAGTCCTGGGGTGCTCACTTCAGCCTCAAGTTATTTTGGAGTGAAGAAAAATAGCCTCTTTTTTCAGAGATTTATTTGCCCCTTCGTGACTGACAGTTGAAAGTCAAGAGTGACAGTTAACATGTGGAGAGAGAGAAAAGGGTCAACACGCGACATACGATCCCTGGGCAGAAATAAACTGGGGAAAGCAACACAGCATACATCTCATACCGCTGTGCCACCATGATGCCTTGGATTGATAGATTTGATCCTTACTTAAACCCTCAATACAGTTCCAAGATAAAAACCAATGCAATTACATTATATGTCCCAGACATATAATTATTTCCATACACTGAAATGACAGATTTAATAAAGGTGCCACACAGCAGGGGTCTCAGAGTCTTAGAAAATGTCCATTTGGTTTTCTGATATTGCTTAGTTTACCAGTTCAAAATGACACAAATTAGGACATCATACGGTATTTTTCTTGTCTTTGAATGACTTTTTTGTCAAACAAAATGAATACATCGATAATTCATACATAACACATAAAACATGAAATTGTTTTTATGCGGTGTAGTTACAATACCTTATGGTCATTTCTAGATTTTGACGCCTTAGGCAAATGTGCCATTTGACAGAATGGTTACTTCTTCAATGCTTTTCTAAATACTGTGAAAGAATAATTATCTTTAAAGTTTGTATAATTTTTTTCTTATTATTGTGCACACATGCATTTGTGGGGTATGCCTAAACAAAATAAAATTAAAACCAGCGACACTACTGTCTGTTTGTTGTTCATTTGCCCCCGCTAGTGGTTGCCAGTTTTTTGAACTATCTAACATTACTTAAGCTAGCTGGCAAATGTTAATGTAGCTAACACCAGCTGACCTTAATGTTGCCAGTGCTACAGTAGCTAGCTAACAATAGGGCTTTACAGCGCGTAGCCTACTGCTGATGAAACATGAATACCACGTGATTCCAACTGCCTTATTGGCTCAGAAACCTTGATAGCAGCTAGAACCAGCTGTCAGAATTCTTACACAGATAAACAAAACAATTTTTTTGGACCCAACATTAACACAATCATAATAACGTTTTCAGGAATAGAGATACTTTTATTTTTCACCCTTCCACAAGCTCTGTAGACGTATTATTGTTTCTGAAATGATTTGTCTCCATAAAAATGCTATCAATATGACCTGTAACATACTAATGTGCACCCACTGCCGAGACCATGCGATGCATATTTTGCTGCATGCAATGCTTTATTTAAAACAGAAACCCATTTAGACTGAAAAATGTAATTTAATTTGTCTTTTCATCTGGCAGCGGCATATTTTGGCAACCATCATTTAAAAGTATGGGTTTTACTTGCTCTAGTCTAATAGTTTTCACTGTAATGCATGGGTAACAACACAGTGGGTGTTGGAAGGATTTTTACAATGGCTACTGTTGTAAAACAAACAGGGAGCATGGGCAAAAATCCCCCCTCCCAGCTTTTGATAGATTGAAAGACATTACATGGTGCTAAGCTCTGCATATATGCCTGTGGAGACATAAGAAGAAAAAACAAATCCAGTAGCCTGTTCAATAACTCAGCCAGCCAGCACAGGGCAAAACCTGGACTGAGACGGCACCTGTGGGGACAACCTCATACTCACAATCCACATAGCAGCCACAGAGGCCCCAGGATCACACGACTCCAAACAATATAGCACCCCCTTTGTTGTTGACTGATTACTGTTGAAATTTGCCTTCCTATTCTGGTTCAGCTGGCAGTGGAGCTGATGGAGGGAATACATGAGGACAAGCTGGAAGACTCACTGACAGCCTCCTCCGACCTGAAAAAAAACGCTTTGTCCCTTTGCCTTTACACTCGCCAGCAGTGATGGAGGTATCAGCCCAGCTCATGCTTTACTTCAGAGACCTTTGTTTCGTGCAAAGGTTCAGATAACACTTGTAATTTAGTCCAGCTCTGCAGCATTTGCATTGCGAGTGGGGACAACAGTGATATTGCAATGCAGGGGTGGAGACAGAAAATACAGGCGTCCTTAGCCGGAAGGAACACAATGACGCCCAGTCTTCAATAATGCATTGCGGCGTGGGGGGTGGGCTGCACGTGTGTATGTGCATGTGTGAATGACAGAGTGCAGAACATCATTCACCGACTGCTTATGTATACGCACGCCCTGGCAGCACTGGGTTAAATTGTATGGAAAATATTGATGAAGTGTACCCAGAGGGGCAGTAGTCCTGTCATGTCCCAATCAATAATTTAACCATCTTTTATTATTCTCTTTTCTACCAGACCAGCTCTGTGTTTAGGAATGTAGGCTCCTACAGACGTATAATCGTTCAAGTCTGCATCACCATCAAAACAATAAATTAAAGAGTCGAGCAAACATAACATCTTTTGCGATTTCTAGGAAGGATTTAATTCCAACCCAATAAACACGAAGATTGCTTTTGAGAGGAGAGGAAAAAGAAAAAGATAAAAAAAGGAGGGCCAAATTATTGTTTATTGCACTTTCTTGGCAATGTTGCGGTTATTTTTTTTTATTTCACACACTTTGGATTTCTGGACATCTCCCAGCTGACAACAACATAGCCATTATGTTTTTAATCTTCTGACGTGGAAAGTGAGAGGGAAATAAAATTTCCATTACATGCTGAGATGAGAGACACAAGGCAGCGGTTAAACAAAACACAGAACCATACAGCTCAAATATATGAGGAACAAATTGCTATTTCAAAGGTTCAACTCAAGCACATTCCCTTCTGCAAAGTCCTCCTGCTTTATTCTCTCAGCTGGAATTAACTCCTAATTGCTAGTTGATCCTGCGAGTGCTGGATAATAGAAGCAAATTAACCCTTTCCTGTAAAATCGATCCGAAGTCTTCAAGGGCAACTAATGTTCACACTCAATAATCCCTCTTTTTATTTATGATATATTTGATCAGATATGTGCAGGAAACAGTCTTGATACCATTCTTCATCTGATATATGGAAGATCTCTATTTAGGATTTAGTGGGAGCTTTATTTTCATCAAAACTTCCTGTTTTTAAGATGTTAAAACAGACTAATGAATGTTCTTACTGTATACTTACAATGATAAGACTGGTATGTATACTGTAAACTGTACTGTAAACGATTACTGCCCAACCCAAGCAGTTCCCTTCAGCTCTATGGTGCCTTTTAGCATCATCACTCTCATCAACCTGTAGCAACCCAGTCACCAGAATGAATGTTGGCACTTGGCAGGATAAGTTTCTGCAAACCACGGACATGTTGAAGCTGTACATTTCTTCCTGTTACATCTGTACATTTCTTTAGGTTCACTTCAGGTCTGTGTTAGAGTATGTGCAGTAATGTGTAACTGTTCATTCAGACAGCAGTACGCAGATGTTGATTGAGTATGTAGTAGGCAGTATGTTGTGTGATTTCGAACACAATGCCAGCTTTACTTTCCCTGGTAAAGACATGAACTTCTCCGGCTCACTGCTGTTTCTCCGGGCTAGGGAGATCCTGCGGAAGGTCTGCAGGATCTCCCTAGCCCGGAGACACAGGAATAAAGATACTTTTATTTTTCACCCTTCCACAAGCTCTGTAGATGTATTATTGTTTTTGAAATGATTTGTCTCCATAAAAATGCTATCAATATGACCTGAAACATACTAATGTCTACCCACTACCGAGACCATGCGATGTATATTTTGCTGCATGCAATGCTTTATTTAGAACAGAAACCGATTTAGACTGAAAAAGACCTTCCGCAGGATGTCCGCAGGGTGGGGTTCCCCTCCACATACCGGGCTTGGACCGTATAACCCGAGAACAGCAGCAGCAAAAAGCCAAAGAGATCAATGTGTTTCCTGGGGAAACTATCACAATCTTCTATATAATCATGCTGCAGGTTTGTTATACATCCCCCGCTCCTCCAGAACATCAACTGCTGATTTGACCCAGTACACTGACCTAAATGAAAATTCTTTGCCAATCTTGCAAAGGTTTTGCAAAGGTTTCTGGGAAATATCAGCAAAGTAAATCCATTTCTTTTTTTTCGTTCAACCTCCAATCTTTATTTCCCTATGTCCCTTCCACGGTTCCATGCTGTGGGCTGCATAATCTTTCTTTGGTAAAAACATTTTTAGCTTGTCTCACTGTCCCTAGTGGAGCAGGGGAAAAAAATGATGAGAGTTCAGCAGCATGACATAATTCCTTTTAATAGTTTTTTAACAAACAAACACATCATATAACTAATAACGTAATCATGGTTATCCATGTTATAATGAGTGGCTGCTTCATTGACTGATCCTCCAACCTCCAATGGAGGTGTAGCTTATGTGATGCAAATAAAAATGATTCATTAAAAATGAAATATCCCCTTAAGTTGAAGTCGGTCACACCTTCATGTGAAGATGATCAAAGAATATCACCATGTAGCAAATCAACTGTCAACTGTGTGTCTTTCAATTGCAGCAGTTAATGACATCCCATCACCACGTTCGCCTCTTTCTGTCACTGAGTGCAGATCTCAAAGACCTCTTAATGATCAGAATAATACAAGGATGTGGATATGAATGACATCCAGGGTCACAGCAGCTCATTCTAAGCTTTTTTCCTCTATAAGATCAGATACACGTAAGCACACGCATGTCAAAACAACCTCAGATCTGCAACCAGAGATTATGTCGGAGCTGAATGAACCCACGAGACTTCTTGAAGTCACCCACGCAATTATGACAAAAAATCAGACGAAAAAGGGAAAGTTAAACGAATAGGTAAATGAGAAGATGATGTGAGAGATGTGAGAAGGGAATTTGAGATGGAAGGCGTGAGGAGGTGCTGGTGGTGGGGGTTAGTGCAAGCATCCTCCTCATTACCTTCATGTAGAACTGGATTCCAGACAGACTAAACTAAGGTTTAAATCTGAACCACTCTATTGCTTCCTTCTTATCTCCTTGGAATTGCGTAGTTTGATTACACAGTCGTGCCTGACAGTGACATCAGTAGGGACATTCATTGTCAATGTACATCAAATAACCGCACACCACTTATTTGAATGACTATGTCTTTTATTCTAGGAAAGGGGGTGACGTCAGCCCGTTCAAGGAGAATGCTGAAGCTGTGTGTGTGTATAAATGTTAGGATTTAGATCGCTGCAGGCGAAGAGGGCCCCCTTCTACAACATGGCAGCCCATCACGACTGTTAAGGGATGCCTCTCACATTCTCCCCTCCAGCCTTTCCACGCAGTATGCCAAGCTTGATGACCTTGAGGCTGGTGAGGGACCAGGGTGCCCGGTGACGAGGCTGGTTTGCCAGGTTTTAAACATGCCCCCATCACAGCAGTGCCTGGCAGACGGGTGGCAGCACTCAGCCCTCACCAGTGCCGCACACACACACTCTGGTAGTCATTACCTGAATTTAAACCAAACCGGAGGCTGTGCACTGGTCTCAGCCCCCCACGAAAATGCCAACTAATTAGTCCCCTTACAGTTTCGGAGCATGCTGAGCATGTGCCAGAACACTGTCATCATCATAAATAAATAAAAAGATGAACAGATAAAAGAGTCATTATGCCGCACTGACAGGAAACCTTGCGCTGTGGCTGACACGTTGACAGACCCAGAAAGGATAAGAAAAAGTCACAGCAGTGGAACATAACAGGTCCTTTTGGAAGGTCATTCTAGAGGGAAAATGGGTTGTTTCATCATCGTAATCACAAAACTGCCCATCTTTTAATTTCATTTTGGGGACGGCATACAACATGCCTGTAATTCACTTTGTAAAAACACTCTTATTATATATGAAATGTCAATCCAATCAATCCAGAACCACCAAATAAATTGAATTTAAAAAAGAAAAGGGGTGCCTTGCATCAAAATGTATTTAAAAACCAAACATGAAAGGTGCTCCTTAACCTGTGATGCAGTGTTGCCGGGTGGCAAGAAGCTGTATTCTCACTTACTGTTTAAGTATCTTCTGGAAACCCAGTCACCAGGATATAACGTGAGCAGTTAATGTTTCTGCAAACCACTGATATGTCTGGCGTGTACATTTGTAGCAGACGTGGCATATCACGTTGACATTAAATGCTTAAGTGGACTATCAGATGAGGAGGTGGAGGGAAGGGAGGTGTCAATTTTACAAGGTTGACTGTCTTTGGACCATCTCCAGGCCTTTTTGGTTGAGACCAAAACCAAGTGTTTTTCACAGGAAGGCAGACCTTCTCCAGTTGTGTTATTGTCAACCAAAAGCGGATACTTTTCATGAGAAGTCAGACCATTTCACTGTGTTTTTTGTAGCGACCAAAACTGTTTTTAGTTCATTGGAGGCTGGACCATCTCCAGGAGTTTTGTATCAAGCAAAATAGATATTGTTGACGTTTACCTAAACCTAACCAAGTGGTTTGGTGCCTAAATCCCATTTTTTTAATGCTGTGCACGAGAAGACTGAATGGACCTCCTGGCAAAAAGACATATAGGTGTCATGTGACCAACATATTGGTGGATGTTTCTAAAAAGTAAGATTTAAAGCAACACTACAGTAGGTAGTTTGGACTCATTACTACCCCCGGCTGGTTGAGAAGCGCAATTATCTGTTACTAGAGTCGTACATACTGTCGCTGTACGAGCATCCCTGGGGAAAATGAATGCACGTGAATTTGTTGACAGAGCTGGCGAATCACGAAATCGTCTGAAAAAACCTCAACCGAGTGCCAACAACAAGCTAGATTGCTAGAGATAGCAGTTGGTAGTTTGTTAGCATATAGGCTGCACAGCACATTAGCATGCTAGAATTATTCTCATACTGAGTTGGTTGTAGTGATTGCACCGACTAAGTTACTTCCAAAACACAACGCTTGGGCGTGAATGTGTTTAGTAACGTCTGAAAATATAACTACGTTTTCTGGAGTTACTAAGTACAATCGCAAGTTGACGTGTTCGGCGTAATAACTACAACCAACTCGGTATGACAACAGTAAGTAGAATGCTAACGTTACCTCCCGATCCCAATCACACTGTTCAACAATTACGTTGATTATCTGCATGAACTAAGGAATCTGCAACTTTTCAAGACAAGACATTCATAGTGTTTTAGTAAGTTAGTCATCGTCTACAGTCACTACATGAAAACTTGCAAGCTGACGTTGTGTTCGGCGTAATAACTACAACCAACTCGGTACAACAGTAGCTAAGTAGCATGCTAACGTTACCTCCCGATTACAATGTTCAACTATTACGTTGATTATCTGCATGAACTAAGGAATCCGCAACTTTTCAAGACAAGACGTTCATAGTGTTTTAGTAAGTTAGTCATCGTCCACAGTCACTACATGAAAACGTGCAAGCTGACATTGTGTTTGGTGCAATAACTACAACCAACTCGGGACGGCAACAGTAGCTAAGTAGCATGCTAACGTTACCAATAACAACAATACCCTGACGTTACCTCCCGACCACACTGTTCAACAATTATGTTGATTATCAGCATGAACTAAGAAATCTGCAACTTTACAAGACAAGACGTTCATAGTGTTTTAGTAAGTTAGTCATCGTTTACAGTCACTACATGAAAACGAGCAAGCTATCGAAACGGACAGCATTAGCTTATCTCCCGGCTTTATTACAGTTATAAACTGTGGACAAATAGTGCCCCAATGAACACCACATAACAACAAATCAACTCAAAGTAAAAGTCAGTAAGATAATAAATATGTATAAAGGTAATATATGACTTACAAATCCAGTAGCATCTAGGCTAGGTCGCCATCAGTTCTTTCAGCTCGCACCACCAAGCGTAAGCTGGTCCAATATTTATCCATGTCCGGCTCATGTTATATCACTTTCTCTTTTTCTTTTCTTCGCCTCCTCAGACAATACCTTCTTGGGTTTTTTAGCTGGCTTGGCCATGGCGTTGGTTTACAAAAAATCCAAGTAGCTGCTGGCTAAATCCACAGATGAATAAACGTGCTGTAAAGCAGGTCGCACTAGACTTCTTTACGTCAGGTATGTCCCTACCCGCTCTGGGAAGTTACACAGTGCGGTTTCTACCTGCGCGACCCCCCTCAGGCTGCAGGGGTGTCACCGTTCATCCTATTAAACGTCATTCTACCACTTAACTGAGTTTAGAAATATTATTATAAGGTCGAAAAGCTACCTAGTGTTGCTTTAAAGCTTTACAACTGCAACCTACTCTTATGTTGTGTTGTTTTCTGTTTTGGAAGTGGTGGCCATTGCTTTGACTGTGACGTTAATCCTAGCTGAAATGCTGGGTGATGAGCAAAGCTTGGGGCAATAGGGTTCAGTGGCTTTCCACCCTGAGTAGGTAAGCTGTTAGGGTTGAGAGGCATTGAGGGTAAACAGGTCATGGCACAGAAACACTGATCTGGTTAGAAGCAGTGAGGGGAGAGGATGAGGTTGTGCATGCTGCATTTGTACGGGAAGGACAAAGGCCACAGAAAAATGGAAGCTTGGGGGTTTAAGTGAGCAAACGGGGGCAGGAAAAGAACAGTGGAGATATCCAAAGGCACCCTGATGTGGTTTTAAGAGTGTAAGAGAGAGTTTGTGTATGTGGCTACTTTCTTCGGGGATAAAATCAAGAAAAACTGATTATGAAATATATTTTAAATAAGCAAATTATTACTAAGCAGTAATATGAAACATGGGAAATTAGACATCCTCATACCTAAACCACTGATTATGTCAATTACTATGATTATGACCATTCCCAAAATGACATATCTTACCATATACGACCATTGGAGAATACCAACTTCGAGTGAAACAGAGCTTTGTTGTACTGGCCCTTAGTCGCCACTAGGTTAATGCTGTGAAGCTGTAGCAATTGGGTTAGTTTAGGCACCAAAACTATTTGTTTTTGTTAGGTTTAAAAGATCATAGTTTAGGTTAAAATATGTACGTTTGTAATGTAACTCCATATACATTTTGTACATGATGTCATTTATTTAAGCACGTCACTAATGTTATATGAAGTCAATGTCGACTTTTAGTTTCAAATGGGACAAACAGTGGACTCTTGGGATAAAGTTTCTTGGTCATGTCTTGTTCTTCAGCCATCCATTTTGGAATACCAACCTCTTGTCTTATTTGAGATCACTTCATTCCTTGCCTTCTGTGTCCTCCCACCTGCGCGATTGCCCTGATTAGTTTCAAATGTTCCTCGTTGGATTTCCCTCTCAGTACCTCAGTGTCTAGTATTCCATACATAGTTCCCCTTGTATTGTGTGTTTTTTCTGTTTTTTGTGATCTTTTGCCTGACTACTAACCCCGTCTTTGTCATTCTCCTGATTGGATTTGTTTGCCTTCACTGACTGCTGCCTGGTCACTTATGGTTCAGAAGTCATAACAGTCTGGGTGTGTTTGATCCATCCATCCATCCACCCAAACCTCCTCCACCCCCAATGACTTTGTCGCTTTTGTCACCCTGACTTTCTCCTGTCATTATTACTGCAGCCACTCGAATCCGCGGCCTAACAACACATGTAGATATGGGTCTTAGTAAGCTGCTTGCACAGCCAACCTACAGTACATAGCCTTACAAGCCACTAGCTAGCCTCAGCAACCAGGCTTCACTCAGCCTGCCTCAGCTCCACCCACGCACCATCTCTTTGCCCATTTTTGTACTTCACAAAGGCCCTTTAGAACCTATGGGTGACTTTACAAAGACTGTGTCCATGTTTTATACAGTCTATGATAAAAACACAAGTTTAAGAATAGTCCTGTCCTCCATCAAGAACCTTCTGTTTAGGTGACTGAAAAGACGATACTATTATCAATTTACACCCTGAGAATTAATATGATGCACGTCAGAGTTTTTCAGTTTTCACTTTAAAGTTTGTAGTTTCTACGTTTTCTTGACAGAGGTGTAATTTACTTTACTAGTTGCACTACTACTGTTTTGTCATAGTGAGTTGGCAGTTCTTCCAATTTGTCCTCAGTGGGCAGCCGTCATAGTGATATGCCATCTTGTTAATGGGCCCAACTGGCTATTGTTCATAATAGGATGTGATTGGCCTAAATGCTCTCAGATCCAGATTTATTGGCCCGTATGCCTGCCTGTGCCCTTGACTTTAGGCCCAAATTACCCGACTTTCCCTCTGCTTCCATCTGTATTCCTTTTTTGCTTATTAGACTAAGCAGAAAGTAATTATTTCTGTCATTCCATTTGCTTGGCAGTGGGAGGCAGACTGGAGGCAGACCACTTCTGCAGACTAATCGGCTCAGAGCAGAGGTGGCCGGTGCAACAAACAACTGCGCGTGAATGTCCAGGATTCAACTTGCCAATACAACATACATCTCATGAGGCTTAGAGAACCAGTGGGTCATTTCTAAAAGCCATCTTTTGTGCAACCTTTTGTCAAGCAGCCCCCTCACTGACTCCTGCTTCTTTTTACTGGACTGTTTCCCCTCTCATTATTTCTTTAGCCTTTCTTCTTGTCGGCCTGATTGTTTCAGCGTCGTGCCTACTTTTTTTGCACTCCCTCGCAATCCCGCACTAATTTGTCCTCACCCTCGTCTCAATCTTTCTCTCTCCTTTTCAATCATACTCTTTTTCCACTTTTCCTCTTACTCTCGGTTCTCCCTCTCCCTAGCTCATTTCTACTCCTTCCATTCTCCCCAGCCCTCCCTCCCTGTCCTCTGTAATAGCCTTGCGTCTCCACTGGCTCCATCTGTCATGACCATGAAGGGCACGATGCCCGCTGCTCAGCCCAAACCTCGGAGCTGCCACTCTGGCCGCTGGACTGAACACACTGGCATATGTGTTGTTCAGAAGAATGGCGCTACACGACTGTGATGCACACACAAAACACTCATTCACACAGCCAGGTGGCGGTGTCATGCATATGCATACACAAGAATGTGTGTGCATGTGTGTATGTGTCTGTCCAAGGAAAGCACAAACACACACACACACACACACACACACACACACACACACACACACACACACACACACACACCAGTTAGCTCCAAATCCTGTTTTGGGAGAGCAACCTATTTTCAGGCACTCCTTATTATCGCATCCTGGCATCCTTACAGTTCATGCACCCATCAAGCTTTCCTGTATCACTCCTTAGTAGAATGCCTTCAAGCGAAAGGAAGAATCCACTGTTAGAGGGTCATGCACAACTCCACCCTTCATGCCACAGTCTACCGACACAAGCAGCACTTTCATGTGCCACAGCTCTGACAGGCCATTCAGTACAGTCTTAACGCTTGTTTGTAACCCAACCCCACCCCCTGGTGAGGACAGTGAAGCAGTGTGTGTCAGTTGCTCTTCCAAGTACTAAGCCTCTGACACTGATAGAGCTACTGCTGCTACCTGCCCTGAAGAGTGAGCATAATGTTTTGTTGATAGGTGGCAGGATTTGATGTTTTCATACGGCAAAGATACGGTATCTGAATCTCCTAATAAATTATGGCACAGGAGGAGAAAAAGCAAGAACTGCAGCTGCTGTGCCTAATTGTGGCATTGGATCTTTGAATGTCAGCGGTTAGCACTCTGCAAACTACCGATGTGTTCACATCTGTACATGTCATATCACATTCACATTACATGTTTATGACTGATTTGTGGGGAGGTGCAGAGGATGGTGATTGAGAAGGCTGCAGTTCGAAAGTGCGTTATAACATTTGTAAGTGTGAAACCACTGGATATTTTCAAGGAGACCTCCAGACAATTTCTAGCATCTACACCCGTGTTTGTGGCGACAAAACAGGGCATTTTTGAGCAGACCTTCAGACAGCTTTAGCCACGTTTGTGACAACCGAAGCAGGTATTTTGAGCTAAAGCATGATCCCCAACATTAACCAGGTGGTTATTGTACCTAAACTAACCAGATGATTAGCACAGGATTGCCACAAGATTATGTAGAAGCTTGAACTTAAAGTTGCAAGATATCCACGGTCTGCAGAACGTACTATCCCAACATTTATTCTGACGATGGTTGATTGCAGCAGCAGTGACACATATATCCTTGTTTTCACCCATCTGAACCCAACCTGAGACCATGTCGGGGTCCAACACAGCATCAACACAAATATTATACAAATATCTAACAATAAGAGTAAGAACTAAGAACTAAGACTTTTCATGTTTAGGCATAAGCCATTAGATGATACATTTAGTTACAAAGTAACTTAATAGTAGGGAAATGCTGTTGCTATTCTGTGCCATATGACTATATGACTATACACAGTGTGGTCAGATCTCAGAACATGTTTGAAATTATCACTGAGTACTGTAGCAATGGGTTGAAATAGATGGAATTACATAAAATGTGCATCCTCTGAAAAAGGGTGCATATTAAAAAAAATTTGTATATTTATCTAACAATATTGGTAAAGTGAAATAATCCCAATAATGCTCACAATATAGAACTTTGTTGAAAGAAACATCATTCACATATGCCTGAGGGCCTGGAGACTGTCTGCAGGTGAGTGTATGCATGTAGCACACGCACACACACACACACACAGACACACACACACACACACACACACACACACACACAACCTCCCCTGTGTATGTGTGACGGTTTAGTTTCCTTTCCTAATCAATGATCTGGCATTCTTAATTGAGCACTCTCCCTGCTTTAACCTGAAACCCAATAGGCACAAGTGGGTGTGACCTGGGCTCAGCTACACTGCCCCGCTATGTGTGTTCAGATTTGCAACGAGAGGACACATGCATGCTCATAGGTGGATGTGCACGTAGACAGATGTAAGACAATCCTGATCCGTGACAGCGACAGTACTGCCAGACACAGCCCACTGGGTGACCTTGGACTGTTTGAAATCTGTGGGACGTGGTTAGCCAAATTGTGCGTGCATGTGTGTGATGGATGGATTTATTTTGATCTGAAAGCGCGACACAATAATTCTCAAACTGATTAGCATTTGGAAAGATTAGTTCCTTGTGGCTTCTCACTGCAAACAAACAGAAACAAAACTTCTGTTTATAGAGTGTCCACACACAGGGCCCACTTTTCACTATCTAATTGCACAGCATCAACTGTGCCAAGTAGTTTTTATTCAACCAGAAAAGCATCATACTTAGCATTTTTTTTACATCATCACTTTAAGAAAAGGAGCATATAGACTTTATTTCTAGAGTAAGACATATTGCATTCATTACATTTTAATGCACTGAAAAAAAGCTGTCATTGTTATGTTCATGTATACATTTTACATTTCTATATGCGTGCACTTTTGGGTATGGTGGTGCTTTTGGGTTGTAAAATAGGATATAGAGAATAGGTTTTCTGTTTGTGTATGTGTTTTTGTGCAGCTGCATGTGTGACTTACAATGAGAATAATTTGAGTGTGTTTGTGTGCGTGTGTGTTAGGATAAGTCCCAATTGGATGCATGCATTTTTCTTTGATGTGTCACTTTTTTTGATATCTCCATCCACCTCGACACTATAGCCACTCACTTCAAAGCAGAGCGCTTTGCAGTCCGGGTTGCCAGCGGATTCCATAACACTTCACTTTATACTGTCACGTACATCAGCATAATTTAATTCTTTTTGCAACGGCACTCAAATTAAAACCACTAAAGTGAAATGAAACTACTGAATGTATCATATCGGCAACCATTACAGCTGTTCAGTTAATCCTGTTGATTAAAAGCAGATACTACTGTCCAATAATAAAGTAAACAGAAGATAAGAGAGACCAAGACAGATTGATCAGAGAGTAGATGATAGATGTGAATCAGAGAGTCTGTAGATCTGCAAAAACCCTCCATATTGGAATAATACTAGAAAGAGCTTAAGGAAGAAAACACACAAACCATAGGTTCAAGTGGGTCTGTTAGAATCCCGAGAAGACTAAACCTGCCCTGAGGGACTGCTGGGATAAATATTTGGTTTTTATAACCACTTTTAAAAAAGGTTTCCTATAAAAGGGAAACACAATAGCTGCCAGAGGAAAATCAGATTATTAGGATCGCTATGCAAATGTGTACTCGAGCGAGGCGTTCGTATCCTTGCCATCTTTTTGTAGAGGAGGCTTGGAGAGTGAGAAGTAACACTTCCTTTAGGGCATCTGTATCGCTCAGCCGACACGCTAATATTAGCACTGGCATATTAAATACCTCCCATTTCTCTGGTAAACAGCGCGTGCTGTATATAATGTAACGTGTGATACCATGGGAGGCGTGTGATCACATCAGTACATATAATGGGATGGAGAGTAAATGACGTCAGCTCATAGATGTGAAGCGATCTACATTTTACACACACACGCTTCAGAGCACATATAAGACTGCAATCAAAAGAAATGCAGGAGACTAAATTACATATTTCTGCATATTGTTTTTATTGGTTCTTTTTTTTGATAATGAGGTTTTCTGTCCATATGCGGCACTTTGATGACATAACTGTCCTATAACATCACAGAACTCCTACCAGTGCTTGTAGGGCTTCTCATCATAGCCCACAGACACTGCTAGGCTGAGAAACATAGGCTCAAGGCAAACATATAAGTGACAGGCTCCTTTTGAGCAAGACTTTCATTTCTCCTGCCCCCTGCTGAGTTAACAGTCGCCCAGAACAGTTTTCTCACATGGTGACTTCACAGTTGTGTGAGCATGATGAATACAATAATTGATTCTTTGTAGTGTTTAACGGTGACCTGGAATTTCTTCCACCGGAGATTGTTTGTGTGTAAGGCATTTGTAATAGTAGCCAACTGATGTATTAATGTTGGCAATTTCGAAACATGGGTATCCTGTGGCTTTAGTGATGTTAGGCTCTGACGTTATTTGACAGCTAGTAACTATTTGCTATTAGGTGGACTAACTCTTGAAAGAGGGCTGTGAACAGGTGACGGTCTTCTGATCTTATTCCCAACTCGTCAAATACCAATGCTTTGGGTTGGTGGCCGGCCTGACCTATAAAGCCAAAGCGTTAAACTATCTTACAAATTTGATATTAAAATGTGCATTAATTGAATCCTGTCCACTTGGCGGCAGCACAACAGGCTACAACACAAAATTGCCATATAATCACTGCCTGAAGTTGATATTTACAATATCAATGTGTGAGCAATCAGTGGCTTATTTTAAACACCAAGCAGATGAAGTGTAACAAACAGTCCGTTTTGCTCCTGACATATACATGGCTTTAGCTGAAGGCGATCCACTGTAGATATTAGTTTGTAGCCAACCCTGTCTGTGTGTCATTTTGTGGTAGCGCACAGATGGGTTTAAGTGAGCTCCTTCATTTGGGTGCTCAAGACTGGTTGCTTCTGTGTTGACCTCTTGAGCTAAGCATGTTCAATTTGAGTTGCCTCTGTATGATCCGCTGCCCCTGAGGGCCCCCCGGCAGACCATCTGACAAGATTCTTAGTCGTTGCTTAGAGTGTGTGGCTGATCTGTCAGTGAACTACACACTCCAGGGGGATGAATGCCTGGTAAAGTGGTAAAGTTGTTTAGCTATCGCTTGCGTGTCCTTTCGGAAGTCAGCTGTATAACTGTCTTTAAAACATCAATCACAAAAAAATGAAATGTTTTGGCATTGCTTGATTGCTCTCTGAATGAATTATATTCGCAAGTTGTAGCTGTCTTGGGGTCTGCATTTCAAAAAGTAGTGAAGGTCATCATACTGCAAACTCCACACTTTTAGTTCCTGGATATCAGAAACTGGCTGCTTTAGGAGCAGGGACCCCTAGGTACTATGACATACCAACTGACATCAGACCCAGGTTACATGAAAAGAGATTTTCTTTCTGAAATGACAGCACTGGTTTTTCAGCAAAAAACCCCAAACAACATGTTTTTATGTTCAAGTGACAAAGACCTCTAGTGGCTGTAAGAATTACTTTCTGAAACTTTGTACTTTGACATGGATGACTGCTGTTCACTTCAGTTTCCTAGCAACATTGGTTTCTTTTAACCATGAATCCTTCTTTCAACTCTAACAAAAGGTCTCCTAACAAGGTGTTTGTAGTTTTTGTGTCCAATCCGAGCCAATCCTAAAACCCTCATTTCTGAAAAATCAGAAAAAGATTTTTCTTTGTAACAGCGATTTGTATAAGTTTAAGAAGGCACTGGCAATTGATGTCCTGCTGATAGACTTTCTATTTTGTTGTTTAATTTGAAGAATTTGTTGCATTAAAAGCTTCCTGAAACAGACCTTTTTAATGAAACTTTCCGCTGCTGTTGGCCACTGCCTCTCGCATGATTCAACAGAGTTCTTGTTTGTTATTCTAGGTTACAGCGCGTAACATTGTGACACAGGAATATGGTATAGTACTCATCCACACTTTTCTTTCCATACACAGTGGAATACCACAAACTTGAAATTCTCTTTTGAGGTCAACTTTATCTTTATAGACACCTCCCTGTAGAACAAAGGTAATTCCTGCACAAACAGGATTTTATAGGAAATCAAACATGAGACTTTACATGTGGGGAGAGACTTGACTTTATAACTGCCTGTCACCACGTACGCTACAATGTACTAACAACAAGTTGTCAATATGTCTTTGCAGCCAGGTCACCATGACACATTCTCAGTACATTCATTACAGTTAATACTCCTGCCTATTTCATATGTGCTCTGTATCCTCACATTTTATACGTGCTTGGCACTGTGATTTCTTACTGTCAGCTGTCAGAGCAACCTCACATGAACCCAACTGTCTCCATCCATACCTGATAAGTCTCTGTTTTACTGTAGGACGGGGCATCTCCATCTACATGCCCCAGTGTCTAATGAGTTGAGAGATAATAGGCACAAGTGTGCACAAATGAAACTGCCTCATTATAGGCTTTTGTTAATGAGCTTTCAACCCAACACCCCCACCATCACACCACCCTTCTGCTCCTGCATCCATCCTCTGTGTCACCCTCAGGTGCTGTCTTTGACATGTGGAATGAAAAGGAATAATGGTGTGCTCATGCCCTCACACACACAGGCAAACAACCACGGTTTTCATGGGCGTACTATGATGCTTCACACATTGTCAGTCTTGAGCACACACACCTCCATTTAAGTTCAGGGGCAGTCAATCTCTATCATTTGCTGCCCCGGGGATGTGCTGTCACCACTGACATTAAGGCTTTTTCCTCCCTCTTTTCTCCATATCAGCAACTGCAAAGAGGCAAATTCATTCAAGGGTCCCTGGGCACGTATAAAAAATATATTTGGATTCAATTTATTCTGTTTGTAGGAGTGTTACGGGTACAACATATTCCACAGTAGGGTTTTAAAATCAAAGTGAATAAGAAGTTTGCTGGCTACAGGTCCCTGGAGCATTTAGGTTTCATAGCTGATCATTATTGAATTCTTGTAATACCAAAAATATTACTGATGGAGCAAATATTCTCACCAAAGTCAAATATGGAGATTGGAACAGGCAATCTGTAGCATGGATTGAGGAAAAGAGGTCAGTCGAGTCAATAGAGAGGAGTAAAACATTAAAGATTGCAATGATATATGGAGCTTTACTTCAGCAAGACCTCATGTAACCTCTAAATGTCCTGTCTATAAGCTGCCGCTACTCTTGGGTAAAGAGCGAGGACATGTAGAATAGTGCAGAAAACTTATATTGCAATATTATAAATCAATGTGATGATATTTTGTGAAGTTGCTTACTGTTCATTGATACACATTATACTGACCTTCATCGTGTTGCAGGATTGTATACAAATTAATCAAAAGTAGCAAAAAGGTTATTTCTGTGTCATATGAAATCATCAAAACACACACTTTTTGCCAAGCACCCACATACAGTACCTGATAGTACACAGAGATAGTTAACAAAAGCATACAACTATAAATGTTATGGGAGAAAAAAGGATAAATGTATGCATTGATGTAAAACTTTGTAAAAGTTGCAGCCACAAAAAAGGTGCTTGAGGTTCACGGATTTTGCACAAAAAAATTGACGCAGCAGCGTCCTTGAATCTTTGTCTCTAGTGTCAGAGTTTGACAAAAGGGACCCAAATGCAAGACACACAGACACAGTTTGGAAAACTGAAAGTGAGCTGTATTCTATGCAACAAAAGGGCTGACAAAGAAAAATCAAAAAAGCTAAAGAGTAATGCAAAACCCGAAGACAATCTGAAAACCCATAGGGAACAAATCAGGAAACACAAGGAAAACATGAGGACCAGGGAAGAGACACAGGAGACACTGGCAGCAAACGTAGGTAAAACAAGAAGACAGGACAGAGAACCACAGATGAACTAATGAAGCATTAGGGTAAAACACGGGCTTAAATACACAGGAGTGATTAACAGCACACGGATGAGCAGGAAAAAAGGGCGGGGAAGTAGAAAAAGACAGGAAGTGGAAAGTAACATAGGATATAATCTACAAAATAAAACGTCTCCTACAAATCCCATAATGCAGTTCTGTGGTGTCTGTCATGAGACATTCCCTGCCTGCCAAATAAAAGGAAGTTGTATGATGACGACTATCTTTATATTGTCCATCAGAGACATCCTATACCACGCAGAGGTTCATAGGCCCCTTAAGATACAATGACTCTGATCACTGAGGACTTTTCACATTTATCATCTTTACTGTGCATGTCACTGAATAAATACTTGTTCACTCCTATTAAGTCTCTCCTGATTGAAATAACTTGATATGTCAGACTTCACAAAACCAGTTTGCAAAACAGGCTTTCTGTCAAAAAAGTATTGCCCTGATGACATCACTGTCATTTTGTTGGGTGATTTTCTCAAACTTAAAAATACCACTGGGGACAGACAATGAAACCAGTTCAGTAAACACAGTTCAGTTGCAAATGATTGCAGAACTCAGCGCAAGTCTTGTTACAGAGAGCAGGATAACTTTTTTAAACTTTAAAAATATTTAATTGGAATAAATATAGGAGTATAACTTAATTTTATCGATGGCTGTTGATGCATGTCCCTGTTGAGATGGCTGATGCATAATGTTCTGGGCTGAAGTCTGACCTTTCTGCACTGTCAACTTTCAAATGAGGCAGAAATGCTAAAGAGCCAAACTAAATCAAATCAGTTCATTTGTGCTAAATCCTGACATAGAGGAAACAACTTTAACCTCAAATGATCCTACCGTGGCAGGTGTGTGTTAAAAATTCACTTAAGGAAGAAGAGACTTGAGGAGTGGTACAAAAAAAGGTGCAGGATGATGAAGGTGAAAATATCAAGTGAGTATTAAAGAAGTGAATGAGAGGGCATTGATACTCCCTGTGTGAGGCTTCTCACCTGCCCCCTGCCTGTCCTGGTCATCTGCTGCCATACGCTTGACATGACGCTAACAGAAAGATGAAGACATCATATTGGCATCCTGCCTCTGCGTCTCCCAGCAGCACTCCCTCCTGTCTGTCTCCATCAGTGTCTCATTTCCTCTCTCTCTCTCACTTCCTCACAATCGCTCTACCACACTCCCTTTCTTGTTTCCTGCTTTGTCTCTTTTTGTTTTATCGTTCACTGTTGTGCTGCTAACTGCTTCCACTCTACTTCTGTTCACATTCCCCATTTATCATCTGCCTCACCTTCCTCCCTCTTGCCCTAATTTACAAGTTTTTTTTTATTGCTAGTTGGACCTAAAACTCTCTTCTTGATGTGCTTCCCCTCTCACCTCCTTCCTCCTCCTCCTCCTCTCCGTCTTTATTACATTTCCTTCTTTTCCCTTTTTCAAAATCACATTTCATCATGCGCTCTCACTTGCACTTTCTCTAAATATTTCTTACTTTCCCAGTCTCGCGCTTGTAATCCATATTTTCCATTTCAAAACTTTGTTCTGACAACTTCTTTTGCAATATGATGGCACAGACATTGAAATAAATTGGAAAGCTTTATATAATGGTGGAGCTATTCTTGCCTGACCCAATAACACATCGACAGGGTGTTTTCTAGTTAACCCAAATCACATAGCTGGGCTAAGGAACAACACATTCCACCTTCATTAGTTTGAGCCAAATGCGTAAATTACCCAAGTACTGTACAGTAATGCAATTTAGATATCAGATATGATCAGTTATCATCTACTGAACAACAGTTAAAGAGCAGAGACAGCAGTGTGAGGCTGGATCAGGTGCTTCTTAGTTCGAGGACAGCAAACCTTCAAGGGATGAAAAGGGAGTGGAGCACACTGACTGACATGCAGCCAGCGACACAGCATTTTTGCAAGGAAAAGATAAAAATGATTCTCCCATATAAAGTATTCACAGATGAGCTTTATCAACAGTATAGCAGCTTCACATTGCAAGACATTTGGGCATCAAGATTTTCAAAAGCTTACCTCTTGCTTGTCATGTTGGAATAAATAACAGTTACCGTTTACACCAGGAACATATCTTTGTAGTTTTTATTACAGTGCATCAAAGATTACCCACAATAAATGAAAACAGCCAGGTGTCTTCAGTCTCATAAGTTAGGCAATTCACTCCCATAATTAAGGCTACAGGAATAAATATTCATACAATTTTTGGGCACTTCTACAGTGTTTGTTTTGCACCTGCCGTTTCTGCCCGTCCGGGTCACATTGCCTGCCTGAGCAGCACGTGACGGCTGCATTGCTGACATAAAAACTGCAGTGAAAACATTGATATGATGACAATATGACTATCCGCAGATCATTTTTTCGGGTCTATTTCGGCTGAGCTGCTGCAGCCTGTGTGAGACGCGCAGGAGCCACACTAATCCACGGGTTGTGTGGCTTTTCTAACCTGTTAACATGGGTGCCAAAATGAAAATCACAACATGTCGCTCACACAGAATATGTGGACTGGGCGTCAGAGCTCTGACTGGACTTGTTTTATTAATCATGCAACTCTGAGAGTTCCAGGAGAATTCTTCTTCGTACAATGTCCAAAATGGACCTGCCACAAATTTGTACAATTTAAGCACTGACCTTATCTTAATGGGTCCTTTTTCAATCATACATCATTAACATCTCTCCTCATTAAGAAGGGATTTATCACTTTATAAATTATTGAGGTAAAAATTAACATGTCCATGCTACACCAATGAATGTGTATTCAGTTTTATTTAGCTCTCTTCTTCAGAAATCTTTACAGATCCATTTCACTATCTTTCCTGTTAGTGTTGTTGTAGCTGGTGGCGCTGGGCGAATTACACTTTTATAAGTTTGAATATGAAGCTTGGTGACCTCTGCAAACACACTGTAAAGTTCAACCAAACTCAGAAGAAGTCTCATCAGCAAGCGGGAACACCAGCGTGGGCGTGCAGAGCCTCACAGAATCCAGCTAGTTAACTATCAGGTGATCAGTTGAGGCTGGAACTCCTGCTCAGTCAGACTGAATTTATTTTACTTACAAAGTTGGCAGAGGAAAGCATAAAATCTCAATGGCTCAGCAGTTTTAGAAAGGAACTTCTACATATTTTCTCACACGCCTTCTCTCTCCCTGATGCTTTGTACTCCCTCGTTCAGGCTCCCAGTAGTCAAACTTTTTAGTGCAAACTCCAGACTTTTTTTTTTTATCTTCCCTAATAATTACTTTGAAAGGTAACAGATTTGAGCATCACAAGCATAAGCACATAAAAGACTGCAAGTCTTGTTTTAGTGCTGTACATTGTAGAAGATGTACCAGAGTTCCAGACGTTGTCTGGAACGCAACGTATCTTATCTCTTGCCAGCAAAATCTGCATTTGGATGCAGATATCTGTTTAGAGATTACCAGCATTAAAAAGATGCAGGTCATCGGCATCAGGGTCTTAATCATTATTTGTTTATTGGTCCCTTATTTATGCACTTGTCATACATAATCATATTGATCTTCAGTAACTGAAATTGAAAACCTGATTGCTAAATTCAGCCTCTCTCTCCCCTCCCCCTCTTCCCTCCCTTCACTCTTGCCTGGCTTTCAAACTTGTCTAGTGGGAGACCGGAGTGCTCTTTGGTGGCGCCTCATTTCCATTTTGATTTCTCTTTGCCTTTGTAGTGGTTCATCATCTCCCGTCTCGCGGCCTCACCGCCCCTCGACCCCTCTCTCTTGACTCCCATGGCTTTCATCTCTCCCTTCCTTCATCCTGTCCTCATGGCTTGTTTGTCTATTGGCTTGTTTGTACAGATGGCCGCTGACCCATTAACAGCACCGAACCACATCTTGTCTCATCTCTGTCAAGATTAGAGAACACAGCTCAGATGTCTATAAGGACTGATATACATGTGAGTTTGCTTGCCTCCCTGTATCTCATCTTAAATATGATGTTCTGTTTATACGGTGGCTTGGCTTCCTGGGATTGTAGAGTGATGGGAATAAGATGCAGCCACTTATTTTAGTGCCATACTTTTCACATACATATATAAGATGATGAAAGGAACTGATGGAGAGATAAAGGTGTAATGCCTATGTGGAAACTGAGTGGAACTGATTGATGTATTTGCTATCAAGAGATTATAAATCATGCATTCCTAAGTAAGTTCTAAATCTCAAAATCAGATACTACGTGTTGGAGGCAGAAATAAGATGCATTAATGCTGCCATGTCAGACAGCAGAGAAAGAAGCCAAAGCACAAAAGAAGAGTGGAAAAGAGTTGCTATAACACAACAGAAGGGATAGTGAAAACTGAAAGCAGCAGTATATGCTGTAGGGAATCACGGCATCAGATAGACAGGGTTAGGACAGACATGACACTGAGGAAATAATCCTCAGAGACCGCCCTCGCTCCTCCTTGTGCAAACTGCACTTCTATCCTTGGAAGATGAAACTCTCAGTGGGCTTATAGAGTTGTCACACATCAGATATCGCTCGAGGTGGCTAGATTGGGGTGTTGATTGGACTAGTTCTCGGTATCTTGTCAGGGTTGTGGGGTTTTGTCCGCCAAGTCTTTGTAATTTAGCTCCAATTTGTTGGAGAACAAAGCCGTAACCCTGAGATGCATGAATGATTGGACCCTACACTCTCCCATAAGTGGGTAAAAAATGATCCGTATTAGAATCAATGTGTTTTTATGGCATTGGGTTAGGGTTAATAATTTAATTTATAGTTTGTTTTGTATTTTGGTCCGCACAACAATGATTTCATTTTTGAGTTCTTTTTATTTTTCACTTTTTAACATTATGAAAATTTTGAAAACATGTTAAAACTTACTAGCTTACTATAGAATTGGATAATTTGTTGATACATGATAATAACACATACTCTTTCACACAGTAGTCATCAATGACACACACACACACACAAACAGACAGACACACACACAGAGGGAACAGTAATGTTAGCTAACTATAAAGTAGTTTGTGCAAGCATGTTGCTGAAAAATATCAAATATTTTCTGAAATACAAGATGAAGATAATAATTACATGTAAAGTGCGTGGTCCAAAAAAAAAAAATGTATTCCTAAAAGCCACAGTTAATAAGACTCAAAGATTCTTGCATGCATGAGGGTCATTTTAGACCCACTCATGGAAGCCCGGGGTAGTAACACAAAAACAAAAAAATCTTAAAATATATAAAAGATAAGTAAAAAATTGTAATGGCATGACATCAAAAACATGTTTTTGCTGGAATATGAAATGATAACAACTTTTCATCATGAAGATTTCACAAGAAAGCAACCTCACCGGGTCATTTTTGACCCACTTGTGCATCTAAGAGCTTGTGGGAAATGCCCAGGGGACAAATACAAAATTGTCATTGGAGGATTGCATTTAAATGCACACTAATGGATATCATCCTCTTTTTTTTTTTTTTTTTGACTTATACTGTCATGTAGTTTTAGGTATAGCAAGGAAGCAGGTACAAAGTACTTGGATCAAAGCCTGTGTTCTTGTTGTTGACATGCTCCTACTGTGCTCCACCTTCAAAGCTACAGTTTCTGTCCTTTATGTTTCCGAGTGCAACTGATGTAGTGTTTGTGTGTGCATGCGTGTGTGTGTGTGTGTGTGTGTGTGTGTGTGTGTGTGTGTGTGTGTGTGTGTGTGATTGGAGAGATCTCCTTAAGCTGGAAAGGTTCAAGCATCTGTCTGGCTATAGTGGCCTTCAACAAGTCCTAAGTCCTGCTCTCACTGTGAAAGGCTATGCTACAAAGGTTCACTATCACAAAGTCATGTCTTCTAAAACCACTTTTCTCTATAGGCTGAAGACGAGCTTTCCCACTGATATGTGCTGCTGCTTGTGGCTGAATCGCTGTGGCTGCAAATCATGGGACATTAGGCTTGAGTCAGGCCTGTGCAGAATCGATCCATGGTGATCAGCGCATGTTGATTGCTGGGTTGATTTCTGTTTGACTTGCTCTGAATTTGCTGCGGCGTACAGATCACCTCAAAAGTTCGAGGAGGATGCAGCTAACCACATGTTGAGAAATGTCCACTGATTTAAATGATTATTGGCTCAGAGGCACAGTGTGACACATATGCACAAGTAGACAAGACTCCTTAACGTATGCTGCACCTATCTAACATTAGCTAGCATCAGCCCCTGGTCGTATGCGGCCAAGAAAATCTAAAGCATCCTTCAGTGAACTGAATCAAACATGGGTGCATTGCCCTACACTCTTACCTTTTCATTTACACGAGGAAGGTCAGGCTCTTTTAAACTCTCCCTCTCCCCCTGTAAGGCATATATCAAATGAGACTGTACATCAGAGAAAAGGGATTTGGCTTTGAAACCACATCAGATACTTTTTGGGGGCTAATTATGTATTTCCTACCACAGTCTTTGTTGTAAGTTACTTTTTGCTGATCTTGATTTTCCTTGTTGAAGCTGGAAACAATTTTTATTCAAGACAATGTCTGGTCAAAAATGACCACCAAGGACAGGTGCTTTTGATGGACTAAAAAAATGGTTTTGTATTCGTATCCTATTGTGGAAAAGAGCACAAAGCCGGTTGAATTCACTGAAGGAAACATGCACATTCAATTCAAATTATGTCATTATGGCAATGAAAAAGAATTCAAGTCCAAAATGAATACTTCTAGTCGTACTAGTACTATATGGTAAGTGATGAGTTCACATCTGGTCTGTGATTAGAAGCAAAACATATTTTTTTATCAAGGCTGGTGTCTTTTGGTTCACTGATGAAAGAATTAATGTCTTTGCAAAATGGCATTTTGAGTTTCACCAGTTTATGAATATATATAATTTGCATATTAAGTTTGCACAGCCTTTAATGAGGTCAGCCTTGTGTAAAAGCACTTCACATCTATTTGTGATCTTTAATTTAATTAAGTAGATATTTTTTGAATTAACAATACCTGGACTGTAATTTACTGTCATTGCAACTCAATGTAGAAATGTTATGTTGCAGATATGTTGAATACAAACATTTGTCTAATTCACTCAATTGTATATTTTTTGTCGATTTAAAAATAGATTCTTTGTGCACACCTCCACCAAGGCCCAACGGTCCCTTTTTCTATTCAGTCAGAGATACCAGCCACCTACTGTAAATACGACTGATTTCTTTTATCAAGATCCATGTATTATTCCCTGGGAAACTGAGGATAATATTAAATAACGCCTACCTCAACAACACTAATTCACAATGTTAAAGAAAGTGAAAACAAATTCCTGGATCTGTCCCCTTATCCAGATCTGCACCAACAGTTAATGGGGTCTGTTCTTGGCTGAGACCCATCAACCATCCAAGTTTTGTGGAAAACCGTTTTGTAGTTTTTGTCTAATCCTTCTAACAAGCCAACCAACAAACAAACGGGTGAAAAGCATAACCTTTGGTGGAGGTTATAACATATTTGGAAGAAACAAGGGGTTTGAAATAAATGTCTTAACCATACCAGTTTTAATGCATCGCCCTGAAAATTCTACCTAACAACAACTCATTTGTCTACCATGTGAATCAGACTAGTAATGCTGGCAGGACACTGGTACCAAATCAAATTCAAACCGCTCAAACTGTTTGTGAAAGTGTTCTTTCTGATCTCTGTCTTTACTGTACCTTTTAAAAGCCATTAACTGTGCTGGTAGAATGATTACAACATACTGTAGATGAGCCATGAACCTCACCTGCTGCACTCTGTCTTCAATCCCTGATTTCATTTTGAGCTGTTAAATATAATTGAGGATGAAGTGTGCAGCCCACAAACTGCAGAGCTCATTGGAGCGAACAAGATAGGATGAGAAATGATTCAGTGCATCAGTCATGTGTGTCGTAGAGATGAAGCGCTGTACGTTTGGGAGTATCTCTCATTTTCTCAAACCTATAGAAGAGTCAGGGACTGAAGACAGAACTGAAACCATCCTTCCACGATCTACTCTCTTCCCTCTCCTACCCTTTTTTCTTCCAACCTGTTCCCTCTCCCTGTCTTGCTCTCTGCCTCTGTATCTTTACTTCACTCTCCACACCTGAATATATTGCAGCTCAGGATTCGAGTCTAGAGACATCGTATACGGCACAGCAGAATCACGTTTTGGAAGTAAAAATGATAAAAGAATATGGCTGCTATCCCTTGAATGGATTCATCCTGGGTTTCTGGAGTCTTATACATGAGACTCCAGTCTCGTGAGAGGCCAAGGGAAAGTGGATGAAGGAGGAGGAAAGGGGCTGTGGCATAGAGGGAGGCGGTGGAGGTAGAGAGAGGACTGCAAATGGCCTGGAAAAGAATGTGTTAGTCTCCTAGTCCTGGAGGTGCTTTGACAATGGATAAGAAAACATCAGCTGCTATGGTGATACATCTTTAATGGCACTTTATGGGCCCTGTCTTCAGCTAAAACAATTGAGCCATTTTTGCAGGGACTGGGTAATATACCAAAAAAAAAAAAAAAAAAGATGAAAGCCAGTGGAGAAGAAGACTGAAGAAAGCAGAAAAGAGAGGGGAAAAACAACTTGGCACAACAGAGAGATGATTTAGCACAGACGTTAACTTGATTAAAAAGTTGTTTCGGTTGCAGGAAGAGTGTCGTTATGCAGCCATCCATAACTGAAGAACACCAACAGATTGCTTGGCTCTGAGCTCACGCAATTGTTCCAAGGCTTGGATGAAAAAAAAGACATAGTAGTTCCATCCAAGGAATGACATAAATAGGATTCAGAATATGACATGTACTATTGAATTAATGAACAAATGGTCTTTTAAAGTCTCCTCTCTTGGTTTGTTTTCCAACCCTGATGCTGAAAGAATAAAAATCAGATACAGTCTTTTGGTGTACCTCGACTTGGTCATGTCCTTTTTGGTAAATTTTAAGGTATGACGCATTACTGATGTGCCAAAATCATATTCAGTGGTTCACAAGCAATTAGCGAAGGATGACGGACAATAAAGACCATTTTAGAACTGTGGTATGTGCGGAGAAAAAGCTCCTGACTTGTACAGTACATTTGTTGGAGTGCCAAGTTATCAGGGCCAAGCCCAGTCTCACAGGAAACCATGTAATAGCACCGCCGATCTACTAGAAGACAGCATGTAACTGTGAACAGGAGGCGGATGTTGAATTTGCATAAATGTGACGCTGACCTTATTCATAGGACTTTTTACTTCCTTTTCAGGGTTTGAATTCTGTGTGAATCTAATCAATGGTGAAGCATTTATTTGAATGGAAACTATAATCTTTGCCTAAACCTTACAGAGTAGTGGTGATTGGTTTAAGGAATAAGTTATTTTATGCTTTTCCTAAATCTAACAAAGTAGTTTTGGTGCTTTTATTTTTCTTCTTGGGTAGGCATGGCCAAACACATCAGTGTTACATTGGACCAGCGGGTCAATTACACAGTTTGTTGTAAAACCGGTTATAGCTACTGTGGATGCCAAAATTATTTTCTTTTGGGGGGGTTATAATGACGTGAAGAGGAATTTACGTTCTCTAATCACGGCTATTACACATGTTGATTTCATTATGCTGAATATTATTATTTATGTCTAAATTTTAATTTCAATTGTATTTATTTCTTTATTTCTTTATTTATTTATTTATTATTTTACAGAAACAAGCTAATTATACAAAAGTTTAAGGAAATTTTATCCACCAAAATATCTGGTACCACTGGATAATGTAGGAGGATAAAATTGAAAATCATATTACAGAAAATATAATAGAACAATGAATGAATAAACACCCAATGAAAAGATATTTGATTACAATAATACCCCATGGTTTATGTTTAGACTTAAGAACTTATTGCATACAATTATTGCATACAATATTTTCTCTTTACTGAATCTACTCCTGAAAAAAGGTGGAAAAGATTCCTCTCAAAACTTCTGTTTTTTTTTTTCGTTAATCATTTCAATTGAGAATAACCACTTTAATAAAGCAGCATTTTGTTCACAATTCTTTGTGAAAATGCAGCAAAACTGTAGCTTTAAAAGAGCCAGCATGTGTTCAAAGTAGGACAGCTACACCAGTAAATCTTCTTCTAGGAGGAGGTCAAGAGGTGGAGGGGATCAATACCATTGAATCAACCCAGAGCATGAGAGGAAGGGAGGATTGAGATAAAGAGATAGAACAGGGAGGCTGGCAGCGTTGTCGATTGGGAGAGGAGGGTAGCTGGGTCACCATTAACCAACAGGACAAGAAGGCCACTGGGGCCTTCGATTAGCCCCAGCAGTGGTCAATAGTCGATGGAGCTCTCTGAGGGAGTGACAGTGAGCGGTATTTGTAGGGCGAGACGAAGAGATGTCAGGGAGTGTTTATGTGTGTGTGATGGGTAAAGCTGAGAAAAAAGTCACAGGTATCGAGAAGGACACGGAAAGTCAAAGAAGTCAAGGAGTCACAAAGGACACACAGCATCTCCATTAGCACAAATTGATACTATTAATGTAAATATTTACTGCCATTAAAATGTTTCTGTATTTTCACATTTAACATCCTACACATCAATTGCTGGAGGCTGCAAAAAAAGGAATAAGCACCTAACACAAGCAGCAAAAGTAATGTCAAAGGTTAACAACAGACACAGATGGTCAGGGTGACAAGACCCAGATAGGAAATATAAACCAATAGACATTTTTGGACTGTTTTCATACTGTTTATGCCCCCTCATCCTAAAGCTATTGTTATTAAAGTCAGTCATTTTTTCATTCACTTGTGCTTATTTTAACTTTCTTACTGTACAGGCACTTCAAAAGTGCTTCAACATCAGCAAAAAGCTGCCTGCAGCCATCCAGCCTCTCAGAGGAAAGTGAATCACAGAACCTTGAGTAACAGGCAGAAATGAACAAATTAAACCTTTGCCCCGTTGCTGTGTTAAATGAGTGGGTAAAGTCTCTTTCCCACTGATAGTGACACACATGAAACACACTTCACGATGGAGCATGAGGTGGAAGGTGAGTTTTAAAAAAACACAAATGCAGCACCTGGCCAAGGCATCTGAGTCACTGGTCTTGATCACAGCCTAGTCAATCCCACAGACAGTTTATTATGCTGATTTAAGATGGAGGAGTTACAATTGTTGAAACGATCATTGTTCTTAACTGACGTCAAGACGGATCAGGCCTGGGTTAACAGAGTCTAGTAGTCTAGGGGTGTGTGTGTGTGTGTGCGAAAAGAAAAGTTGAAGGAGTGGGCACAGACAGCTCCACTGAAGTATATGGAAGTCCCCTCTTTCAATTTGTTTTAAAAAATGTAAAAATACACATTTGTATTAGTATACTGGAAAAAGACTTTAAACGTAAACACACTGACCAGAAACAGAGGTCCACACTTGGTCGGTGTAGAATGAGAGTCCACTGATGGCTGTGTACAGGTATATGTGTGTGTGAGTGTGCGTGTCTGTGTGCTTTTGTTTCGATGGTCGTTTCCGATTCAGAGTTATTAGATTATTTAAACTTGTTTGTTTTAATTGATTTTTACAACTGAGATTAAAGTAGTCAGCCTCAAATAGCAGGAAAAAGAAATGACAAAATAGTGTGGAGTGCTGTGAATGAGAATTATTTAATAATCCAGTTTACTCAGTTTTAGTGCAGCTTTCTTCTTGTAGACTTGACTCACCTTTAGTGATCTTTCGCTTTTTACAGTAATAGTTCTCCATGTCTTTCCGTCCAGCATTTCATTGAAATTTCACATTTCCTCTATTTTTTTTCACCTCTTCTGCATAACTGCATCACAACTGCAATACTTTTTAAACAAATACTTCCAAAAATATTTAAACTCTGGGTTACACACATCAGGTGGTCAAAATAATCATGTTGATGTTTGGAGACAGGTCTTTGAAAGTTTCAATGTTATTGTGTATCAGCTTTACTAAATGAAATGGTCAAAATTGTTGGGGACCAGTATTTACATGGATGAATTGGTCCCAGGGCATACTTAATTTGCCAGCTTGGTCCCGAATACTTTTCTTGCTACACACACACACACACACACACACACACACACACATTCATACACAGTATTTTGCGATTCACTTTCCACTCTTCCTCCTTCCCTCCATCCTTCACCAATCACACACAATTCCACACGAGACACACAAACCTCAGCCCATCTGTCGAGAGCAAAGCCAGAAAAGGAGAGATGAAAAAGTTGTATAAGTAGGTCCCAGCAGTGTGTGTTCGTGTGTGTGTGTTTATGTGGGAAAGAGATCTTAAACCTGTTTCCCCAGAAAGTGAGAACGATTTGACGTGAGTGTTTTGGTTTTGTGACACAATGTGATATCTGCAGTGACCCAAATATTGTCTGTGGTGCAAACAGCAGGGGAAGGGGAAACTGAGACAGTCGACAAAAGAGCGAGACAGAAACAGACAGGGAGGGGGATACAGGAGGAAGACAGAGGGTGATGTTGTGGATACACTGAATGTTTACCTGACAGCAGGACTACCGCGGCTCAATCTCTTCTCCCCCTGTGTCTCTGCTCCTCTCACTGCCTCCTCTGTCCTCTTTCTGCTCCCTCAGGTCATACAAGCTGGCACCATGCTGCTGGGTCTCCTCCCTGAGAGGGAAGGAGGGAAGAGAGGGGACACAGATGGAAGGAAAGGTCACAGCAGCATTTACAGTAAGACGGCAACATTTTAAAAGGAATTGTTACAATCTGTAGATTCAATGCAATCCTGAAGATGGAGTACTTCCTAAATAACTTGAAATAAAATATGCATTTTTAAATTGTAGTAATATTTTTTGCCTCTGTTGCTAGCTTGATTGTGAGCTTCTGGTAGCTGATAGAATTATCACTACTACTGACATCTTCCGACCGGAATCAAAGAAGAGAGAGAGAAATCTGTGTATGGTATCAATTTTTGAGTCATGTTAGATTTTCAATAATTTTGGTTCATATTTTTTGTAAAGCTTACTAAAAAATGGTGCTTTCAATGCCCTGTTGGCCAGGGTATTCTGTGTCATTTAATGCTATGTTGTGATCATTGCATTTGAATCTCATAGCAGCGTTCACACTGTGTGAGTTCCGTGCTAAATTGTCAGATTTTTGATGATCTTTGGTCCCCGAATCTCTAAATCAGCTATTGTTGAAAATGTCTCACAGTGCATTATGGGAGTTGTGGGGCGGATCACACAGAAGCATATTGCTAGGAACGTGTTGCCAGAAAAAACTTTCTTTTTTTTTTTACAATGGTACGGCGGACCTGATGGGTGCTCCTCTCCTGCACTGTGTGTGGTGCTTTTCAAGCTGTTGTTAGAAACTGAATTTAATGCAACTTTACACCGCAAGGCACCAGGCAGGTGCACTTGTAGCCCATCTCCACAGGAACACCGTGCTTTTTAGTCCAAAACACAGTTTTCAGAGGCGTTTTTAAAGTAACAGCACCTGTAGCGATGCGTCTCTGCGTGACTGGCCCCTAAGAAGGGTTGTTAAACCTCAACAGGTCTGTGCCGAAAGCTTCATGGTCAGTTTGTTTAAAGACATAAATTATACAATTATGTGGGTTAATACCACAGTTGTATAGTTAAATATATAAAAGGTCAAATTTCTGCATTTAAATATGTAAAAACAACTAGACCTTTGTCATGTTTCCTGAGTTGTCAACTTAAGATATTCAAAATGTTGCTTACAATGTTCAAACCCAGAGAAATACGTAATTTTATCCAAGGCCTACAATGACTTCTAGGAAAGCATCAGATGGTACCTTCCATTTTCATCGTTTTGATACAAAGACTCAATCAAAGTGGCAGAAATTACACACTGTGCGTTGAATTAATTCTAAATACATTGAAAAAGTAACATTTTGCATCCACACAGTCAGTGAATGATGAACCTTCAAAACTCACCTAAAATCACCCCATCACTACAGAACACTTTATATCAACAATAAGAGGAGCCAAAATGTGTGGTGAGTAAAATAAAGTCAGAGGTGCTGAAACTGAAAGACGCTTGGTGATAAAGTGGAGGGAACATCAAAGAAAGCATCTGAAGAGAACTGAAAGACCACCTGCTGTCACACAGTCCAGTGAATTGACATTGTCACTGGCTGTAGATATAATTAGCCCTAATACCGTATCTGGGTGTCAGCGTGTGTTGCAGAAGCGGTTGGGGAGCAAAAACAGCCTGTGTGAAAGAAGAATTACTCCTACACTGCTGAGATGAAACAAGGCTCGTCACTGCGACAGTCAAGTTCACAGCGCCTCGACAAAATTAATAAAAGTCTCAATGTGTTTTAGAATGAAATTAACATTGATCGGTTAATGAATAAGAATCAGTAAGAAAAGTTAGCATCATGTCTGAGCAAGATCACTTTCGGGATGAATACAAGAGGGGTATTTCTAAGAGATCTGAACAAAGGATGACAGCAGTTTTAAATATTGATTGATGTACATGCAGCTCCGTTTTACTCGGTGGGAGTTGAAGGCCTGGTCTTGTATGCACTTAGATATACAGAAGGAGTTGGAGGAGCTGGAAATGGTTCCCTAATGGAGCAGTCCAGTCAGCTCTCATCCTACTCAAGTCTGATCAATGTCAATGTAACACCCACATACTTTTATGGTGCCAATAATACCCCAAACTGTGCTTTAATTTAATCCAACAACCCATCTATCCATCTCCCTGCCTACATACATCTCTACCTACAGAGAGCATTTACCATGTATGAGTGTTAAATGCAGTATTCAAAATTATGTAACACATTGAAATGCCCAGATGGATCGTACTATTAGAAATGCTTCTAACTGGAAATAAAAGTTACTTAACATATCACTAAGCCTTATTTTCTTCATGTGAGCTGTTCCATTGCAAATCAGCCAGGTTCACCCAGTTTCATTCACTTGAATCATGAGTCATCAGCTTTGTAAGAGCACTGTATAACTCAAATCCTTTTTTCACTTCATGAAGTTGCAGTAACTCAATCCAAAATGTTGTCTTAAGTCAACTGAAACAATATCTAATAGATTTGGTTGTGGTTGAAGGAAAAATAAGAAACTCAAAGCTCTATGAGATTAGTTGTTGTGTGCAGCAGATGCTCCATAGCTTGCGGAGGCAGATATAGTACAATATGTACTTCCTCACTTCAGGAGTGCATTGTCTTTCCAGCGTTTGTGTGATCTACATCTTGTTTAGGGCAAGTAGACAGATGAGTACGATTCATGAATATGTAAACATGACATTTACATACATTACATGTGGGTTTTTTAAATGTTCTTTACATGTATTATTCATTGTAAACAAATGCTGACAATGGATATGGTTAAAAATGTGTTACATCAAGACAACTGTAGTTTTTTTATTCCAAGTTTTCTAAAATTATATGTTTAATATGCAAACGTGTCATTATCTAATTAAATATGTACTAACTTATACATTTCCAGAGCATAAATCTGATAATTGGATACCAGCAATATTACCATGAAACCTCTCCAGTTGATGGCCTATATTTAGAGGATTATGTTTTATTACTAGTTTTCCGATATTTCTGTTTAAATATGACAATTAGGTTATCTATGTACTTCCACCAGGGAAGCTATGCTTTCACCCATATCCGTTTGTTGGTGGGTTTGTTAGGATTACACAAAAACTGCTGTGAGGATTTCAGATGGCAGATGGGCCCAGAATAGACCCCATGAACTTGTAGATCTGGATAAAACAACGGATCTGGGATTTTTTTCTCACTCTATGCCAGAAAAAAATCTGGCATATTCAGGTGTAAGGTATAAGTGAACACAATTTGCTGTGGCTTGATTTAATTGAAGGAGACTGTTGGGAACTGTAGGAGGTATTTACTCTGCTCAGTGCAATTCTAGGTAAATATGTGCTGGAATTGATTTGAAATAAATGTCAGAACAGAAATTTGAACTAAATAAAGAACTTCATGTGTATCTTTCTACTGTTGTGAAAGAAGCAGCATGATGGTGATTCAACCTGTAGTATCTCCACTGGCAGAGTTTTGTATGCTTTAATTTATGTTTTCTTTAAGTGCTTTGTAAAGAAAATGAGTGGTGGTAAGATCCACATATATGAAGATATTGTAGCAAAAGGTTTGGTTTTATAATGCCACTTGGGCTTGAATGTCCTGACACTTTGCAATGTACATTTGGGCGAAAAAGAGAAATAGACCCAAAAGATTTAAAACAGGACAACACTTACAAACCAGTAACCCAGAAAAGAGACAACAAAGACACCATTGAATGACCAGCAGGTGCATTACAGCCACCAGTCAAATGGAGATAAATAAGTCAGCTCTGGATGAGGAGCCACTTCAGGTTCACTTGAAGTTCAAGTCTAAAAACATGAACTGAAGTAATTTTCACAGCACTTGAGGGGGCATAACAGGTTCAACATACAATATGGATGCCCTAGGCTTAGATGGAACAGCCTATGGATGCTCTTTATGTCAAAGCTATGCTGGAGCAGTCTGTGTTCTCATGAGGATAAAATACCATTGAACAATAAAATATATGTGCAACATACACCAGCCTA